>NC_090437.1:782131603-782447372 GCF_031143425.1 Pleurodeles waltl | reverse complement strand
GAACATGTAAACATGTGAAACACACCAAACAGCACACACGTGGTTCATGCGTAACCTACTCTGTAGTATTTGGATTCTCATATCTTAGCTCCTCTTGGAGGGGGTGAGCTTGTAGTCACACTCTATAGATTTGCAAAGTTTTAGAATCGATTCATCTTACTGTACCTGTATCGCCCTGTAAACCATGTTCAACAGGCACTTACTTCCTCAAAGCGACACTTCCGCTCTTTACCTAATGCTCACCTCCCCAGGGTCTGATACTTGAATGCTCACATGAGAGCCGAGTTTCAATGTGCAGCAGCTCTTGCATCTCAGCATATTAAAGCGTGCAGCACTAGACCGCTAACTTCCCCAAGATGGTGGCCTCCTGTGGAACGAAGGGGGGTCAGCGAGGACCATAAAAGTAGGCATCACTTGTGCGTGCCTGTAATTGCACGAAGGTCATTAGGGCTTCATGAGCTTACAGAGGCAGAACTGGGGAATCCCATATTGTTTTGATAATAACTTTGGAGTTTCTTTCTTGTGTTTAACAAAGGGTTACCCGTTCCCTTCTTACTGCGATGGTGACGTATGTGTGAGTGGCTAATATTTATTGTTGAGGGTTTGCTCTTTGTGACACTATGGAATGTAAAGGAATGTGATGGACAAAGGACCTTCTGTGCTGCCTAGGTGTACCATTCATTTCAGGAGATGTATATCCGACTAATGATTAATGTATGCTCTCATTGAGACCAAATTGGTGTGCGCGTAGTTTATAAACCCATCTTTGTTCTTTTTTGAACAGTGTAGACTCACAATTAATCTCTTTATGGTGTTCTAGGAAAACCCACGGGTAATCCTCCACTGTGTGTTTCTCTTTGAAATGAGTGGACATTTTAGTGGAAGCCCATCCACACCTCAGGTTACAATGGTGTTCGCAGATGTGAGTTTTAACCTTGCGGGTGGTCATCCCCACATAATGTAGGTAGCATGGACAAGTGATCATGTATTCTGCTTGCGGAGTGTTACAATTGGAGAAATCTCTAATGTCCCATGTTGTGCTGTCGTTAAAGGTGCCCTGTTTAGTGACCTTTGTTAGATGGCACACACTACAATTCCCACATGGATAATGTCCTTTGTGTAGCCGTAGGTAGTTGATATCTTTTGGTTCACAATGAAGATGGCTTGGGCGTGTGTGTACAAGCATGTCTCTAAGGCTCTTTCCCGGTTTATGTGAAAACATGGGTTTTGGAATATTTAATGAACCACTATTGAGGATGCGCCAGTGTTTGCTGATGATCTTGCTTACTTGATTGGAGGCTATGTTAAATGGTTGTGAGACATATCGGTCGTCTTTCCTCCTTCTCTTTTTGGGGAGGGGTGTCCAGAAGAGCTTCTCTGTTGTTATTCTGAGCTTGCATCATGGCTTGGTTGATTAGTGTTGGGTGGTATTTCCTAGCCTCCAGTTTAGATTCTAGACTCTGGGCTTATTTTTTGTAATCTGATATCTCTGAGCAAATTCTTCTCAATCTGAGAAATTGTCCAAATGGTAGGTTCTCTCTCAAATGGCGGGGTGAGCACTATCAAACAGGAGTAAACAGTTTTTGGCTGTTGGGTTTTCATGGGTGGTTGTTTTAAGAGCACCATTGGTCGCTATAATGTTTAAATCCAGGAACACCAAATGTTCCTTGCTCATTGTGTGAGTGAATTTCAATAACTGGTCCTGTCTGTTTAACCACTCTAAAAATGTCACCGCTTGTGTCTCATCCCGTTACCAGATAACCAATATGTCATCAATATATCTTTTCCACAATACTATGTTGTCTCTGTATGGATTGGTGGGGTTTAGGATTCTCTCTTTCTCTAGATAATGGACATAGAGAACAGCCAGCCTCAAAGCAAAGGTGCTTCCCATGCTGGTCCCATGTTTCTGAAGGTACAAATTTTTCTCAAATTCAAAAAAAATGTTGGTTAGGACCAGAAGCAGCATTCCATAACCACATTCCTTGGTGTTTGGTAGTCCCAATCTAAGTCAAAGATAACATCCTCAAGTATGTGTAATGTGTCAGGGTGAGGAAGACTCATGTATAGGCTTTCTACATCCAGTCCTATTAGTATCTAATTTGCTGGATCGAAAGGTCTGTCTTTCAAAATACACAGTATGTCCTTTGTATCTTTAAGGTAGGTATCTGTGTTTTGGACTATGGGTCTTAAAAATGCATCTGCAAAGCGGTACAGAGGTTCCAAAATAGAATTGATACCTGATACGATGGGTCTACCAGGAGGTGATTCAAGTTTTTTTTAAATTTTGGGGATAGTGTAGAAATAATGAGTTACTGCATTTTTATTAATCAGGAAATCTCCTTTCTGCGAAATCCAGTTGTGCGCTAAAGCTTGCTCCACCATGCTGTGGATCTTCATCTTTAGGAAATCAATAGGGTCCTCCCTGAGTTTTTAGTAGTTACGTGTGTCACCCAATAGTCTTGAACATTCTTTACGCTAGTTTTCTAAGGTCTGGATTACGATAGTGCCTCCCTTATTTGCTGGTTTTATTACTCTGTTGTTGTTGTTAGCTAGTTCCTGTAAGGCTTTTTTCTCGTTCTTGGTTGTGCTATGGAACACCTTCAAAGCGTTAGGATTAATCTCACTGATAACCTTCAGAACAGCTTTTTCAAAGGTGAGGATTTCTATTGGGATAGAAGTGTTGGGAGGTGTGAAGGATGATTTTTTGTGTAGACCTGCGTCTCCCAGGGTTAAATTGTCGGCTGGTGGCTGACCTGCAAAAAAGGATCTTAGCGTGATCTTCCTAATGACATCATTTACTTCAATGCCCAGTCTGAATTTTCCAGGGGTGCAGCTGAGACAAAACCCAAACTCTTCTCAAGGACGTCTATCTGTGTGTCAGTCAATGGCACGTCACTGAGATTTACTACAAGACTGTGCGACTGCTTGGCCTGCTTGATAGTCCGGACACGGTATACTCTCTATTGTCATGCTCTGTGTCGTCATCCTCCCTGGATCTCGGTCGGATGCAGTGCTAAATTTGTAAATAACAACATGCCGGTGCCCAAAGCCCTCCTCTGAAACACGCGCCTGCTGTATTTAAATGTGGGAGCACGGAATACTGAGGCAGCGTATTCCTGAAGCCATCTGTGGCCTATATAATCCATTTAAAGCCACTCCCTGCCCCTTCAGGTTACTCTTGCAGCTTTCTGCTCTCTCCCACTGTGACACTTTTTCTTTTTTGTCTCCCTCCGTCTTTCCTAAATGTGTCTTTTTTCTCGCAGTAAATGCTTGAGGCAAAAGACTAAGCACCGGCCCTCAAAAACAAGTGCTGGTGCTCAGCACTGGAAACAACAAGCACAAATTAAGCACTGGTCGGATGCCCATTGGACCTGGGGTTGTCTCTTTGATTTGCCCCTTGGGCTTCTCTGGCCTCTTCCTAAAAAAGGAGGGAGGCACTGTGGAAATTGGTCACCCTGGGGTTCCCAATGTTCAAAATGAGGAGGATACATTTGGGGTGGTGGGGGCCTAATGCATAGGGGACTGGATACATAGAGTAGGTGCCCCACTCTCTCCCTATTCTAAAACCAGCTCTTCTGTTTCTTCTGTTCCACCTCTTCTGAAACTGTCCTTTCATGTTGGAGTCAGAATAGCTTGAGCCTGATTCTGATGAGTCAGAGTACCCTGGATTCCTCCTGAGGGTACATAGTCTTCTCTGATATAGGGGTATTTTTTGTCACGTGAAAATCTGCTTACGTCCTTAAGTTTTTGATATTTTGTTTGTTTAAGATATACCTCATATTCACTTATTGTTTGATTTAATTCCTCAAGGCATTTCTTAAGGGCCCCTATGGATAGGTATGATGTTAGGCGAACCTCTATGCTGAGAATCTCACCCTTTAGTTCCTCTGATAGCCGTGTTGCCTTTTTAATGATGAGAATCAACCAGTCCCGGGTACAATGCCAAGATATATGTGACCAGTCTTTTTTTAAAGTCTTGTCATATTGGAAAATGAAAGGTTCATTTCTTACTATGAGTCCTTGTGAGGCTGCATTTGCTCTGAGGTACTCTGTCATCATGATCCTATGGATCATGGTTTTAACTTGATTCCTTTTCAGGGTGTTGAGTTCGTCCCAATCCTTACTGTCTCCCACATTCTCCGATATTGGTGTTTCACCAAATGGGGATACCGCAACTAACAGTCTCTCTACTTCTTCAGCCGAGAAAGTAAGCCCTGTGATTTCTGCCATGTGAGCTGAAGGTCCTTCACGTGTTGGTGTAGTAAATCGACTCGCAAAAAAACTCCTGCAGCTCTGCACTGCCTAGATATACAAAAACAAAGAGGGAGAAGAAGTTTGTGGGTCTGGGTCTGCCCTCTTTAAAGCCTACATAATATTACAAAAGAGACCCAGCTAAAAGAACTACCACAGAATGGATAGGAAAAAGGATTTTCCTGTTAGAAATACCCTCATCCACCAGGCATGCTTCATCATTGGGTTTCTTCTCGTTCCGCTACAGAGCGGGTGTGCTACGAGCTGCAGGATTTGTGGGAGCACTGATGTAGTCTCGTCAGTGTGAATCACAGGAGGGATAGGAGTGATGGGGTCTTGGGTAAGTTAAAAATACCTTTCTTCTAGTAATTCCAATGAGTTAATAGATCTCTTGGAGGCAGTATGATCAAAAAGGGGCTGCGGAAGTGGGGGATGTAATGTACCTGACTTCCTTGCATACATGGTTCGGAGCCTTACCCCTAGACTCCTCTTCAGGACAAAGGTGGGCTCCCTGGTGCCACTCCTTGTTTGACTACCTCTAATGAAAGCATAAATGATACATGCTCTGTGATATGGTGCAATTCACCTTACTAATGTGGTGTCATAAGATGATACCTATTGTTTATAGTGTCTGTCATTGATACCTGTGGAAATACAAGAGAGGCATAGTTATTATAGCTCCCATTGTTAATGAGCTGCTATATATGTTGTTTGTGGGTGTGGTGCTACCTATTTGCAAACTGCACCCCACTCATGGGAAACAACACTTGTGAATATCAGGAATGAGTGACTAAAGTACTCTTACAATCAACAGTGCAAACATACTACATTTAAAACTTTTAAACATGTAAACACATGAAACACACCAAACAGCGTGGTTCATGCGTAACCTACTCGGTAGTATTTGGATTCTCATATCTTAGCTCCTCCCCGAGGTGGGTGTGCTTGTAGTCACACTCTAAAGATTTGGGAAAGTTTCAGAATCAATTCATCTTACCGTATCTGTATCACCATGTAAACAATTTTCAAAAGGCACTTACTTTCTCAAAGCAACACTCCAGCTCTGTACCTAATGCTCACCTCCCCGGGTTCTGAAACTTGAGTGCTCACATGGGAGCCGAGTTTAAATGTGAAGCAGCTCTTGCATCTCAGCATTCTAAAGCATGCAACACTAGACCACTAACTTCCCCACGATGGTGGCCTCCCATGGAACAAGGGGGGGTCCACGAGAACCCTAAAAGTAGGTATCCCTTGTGGGTGCCTGTAATTGCATGGAGGTCATTGGGGCTTCATGGGTTTACAGAGGCAGAATTGGTGATTTCCATATCGTTTTGATAATTATTTGGGAGTTTCTTTCTTGTGTTTAACAAAGGGTTACTCATTCCCTTCTCACTGTGAGTGGCTAATATTTACTGTTGAGGGTTTGCTCTTTGTGACACTATGGAATGCAAAGGAATGAGATGGACATAGGACTTTCTGCACTGCCTAGGTGTACCATTCATTTAAGGAGATCTGTATCTGACTAATGATTAATGTGATATTAATACTTCGTCAGCTGGCTCCAAGGTATGTTCTCGTTGAGGGCAAATTGTGTGTGTGTGCAATTTATAAACCCATCATTGTTCTTTTTCAAACAGTGTAGACTCACAATTAATCTCTTTATGGTGTTCTAGGATAACCCACTGGTGATCCTCCACTGTGTGTGCTTTCTCTTTGAAATGAGTGGACATTTTAGTCGTAGCCCGTCCACATCTCAGGTTACTACAGTGTTCGCAGATGCAAGTCTTAACCTTGCGGTTGGTCATCCCTGATATGTATCACAACATTGAACAAAGCGTCCAATCAATTAAGCAAGATCATCAACAAACACAAGTTTTAGAGACATGCTTGTACGCACCCGCCCACGCCATCTTCGTAGTGAACCAAAATATATCAGCTACCTACCACTACCCAATGGACATTATCCATGTGGGAACTGTAGTGTGTGCTATCTAACAAAGGTCACTAAACAGGTCACCTTTAACGACTGCACAACATGGGACATTAGAGACTTCTCCAATTCTAACACTCAGCGAGCAGTATACATGATCACTTGCCCATGCAACCTACATTATGTGGAGATGACCACCTGCAAGGTTAAGTGCTCCATATATACATTGGTATGACCTGTAGTGGGCTGCAGTACACATAACAGGAGCCAGAGTGGGGCATAGGGATCTGAAAATAGAGATGGCAAATGATAAAGTCAGTGGTCAGAGAGGGTAAGAGGCTGTCATGTACAATGTCCAACAGTTAACTGAAATGCAAATTGAACGTACGATGTCTTACCTGTGTGTCACTGGAAGTATTGCTGAGTAATGTTGCTCCGGTTGTCAACATCTCCATCCTCTGCCTCCTCTTCCTCACTGTTCACAGGCTCCACCGCTGCCACAAAACCATCTCCAGGCACATTCTCCTGCAGCAAAGGCACTTGGCGTCTCAAGGCCAGGTTGTGCAACTTGCAACATGCAACGATGATCTGGCACACCTTCTTGGTTGAGTAGTACAGGGATCCACCTGTCAGATGGAGGCACCAGAATCTGGCCTTCAGGAGACAGAAGGTCCGTTCTATAATCCTCCTTGCTCACCCATGTGCCTCATTGTAACGTTCCTCTGCCCTTGTCCTGGCATTCCTCACTGGGGTCAGCAGCCGTGAGAGGTTGGGGTAACCACAGTCACCTGTAAATATTGAGGGATACCTGTTAGGCACACACTCACCCTTAGGGACAACCCCATACACCAATATATACTGGGTGGGGACTTTGGGCTCACCTATTAGCCACACCCGGTGCCTCTGGAGTTGGGCCATCACATATGGGATGCTGCTATTTCTCAAGATAAAGGTGTCATGCACAGAGCCAGGGTATTTGGCATTCACATGGGAGATGTACTGGTCCGCCAAACACACCATCTGCACATTCATAGAGTGATAGCTTTTTCAATTTCAGAAAACTTGGTCATTTCTCCGGGTGGGGGGGGGGGGGCAAATGCCACATGTGTACCATCAGTGGCACCAATGATGTTGGGGATATGTTCCAGGGCATAAAAGTCAGCTTTTACTGTGGCCAAATCCTCCACCTGGGGGAACAGGATGTAGCTGTGCATGTGTTTCAGCAGGGCAGACAACACTCTGGTCAACACGTTAGAGAACATTGGCTGAGACATCCCTGATGCCATAGCCATTGTTGTTTGGAAGTAACCACTTGCCAGGAAATGGAGCACTGACAGGACTTGCACTAGAGAGGGGATACCAGTGGGCTGCCGGATAGCTGAGATCAGGTCTGGCTCCACTTGGGCACAGAGTTCCTGGATTGTGGCACGATCAATTCTGTAGGTGATGATAATGTGTCTGTCCCCTATTGTTGCAAGGTCCACCAGGGGTCTGTACACCGGAGGATGCCGCCATCTCATATTCAGCCTCATCGGTTGGAGCCTATGGGAGAGAACGGTGAGCAGGGGGTCACATTTCCACATCTATTGCACTAATGCTGATTTTTTTTTACTTTACAGAAACAAAATGTGAATCTGAAAATCAGTTGCTGTGCCAATGTCTGCTGTGACACAGTTAGGTGCCATGCCCTGTGGCCCCCTGAAATGCCTGACCTGTGAGGAGTGACAACTGGAATTGAGTTAATTGTGCTGGCGTTGTGTGTCATCGCGGTAGGTGTTCGCTGACCGCAGCGCAACTTCGCATTGGATATCATTGGGCCCTAGGGGTACCAGGAGCCAATGGTGATGTATGCCGGCGGTGACGATATGCACCGCCGCGGACGTGACCGCCATTTTCTATCTATCCACTCACTTGCTACCTGGCCATCAACAGGAGAGGACCTACACCGCAAGTGCTGCTGTGACCTGTGTCTGGAAGTGACAATGGCTCGAGTGTCTGGGGAAAGGGCCCCTGCCTTCACTGCGAAGGAATTGGAGAAACTGGTGGATGGGGTCCTACTCCAGTACACGTTACTCTACAGACCTCCAGACAAACAGGTGAGCACACTGTGAGCATGATGCGTGGGACATGAATGTCTGGAGTGCTGTGTGTGTAAGCCACATGTAGGAGGGGGGGCTGAGGAGTCCTGGGCAGAGTACAGCATGTAAGGTGGTCAATGTATGTGCATCAGGGAATGGGTGTGATCTGGTGGGGAATGAGTGTGACAGTCCAGACGGGTGACTAATGACCTTTTCTACTGTATTTTCCCTGCAGATCAGCGCCCACCAAAAAAACTGTATTTGGCGTGCCATCGCCAAGGAGGTGCGGACCCTGGGGGTCTTTGACAGGCATAGAACCCACTGCCACAAGAGGTGGGAGGAACTGCACCGCTGGGCAAAGAAGACGGCGGAGGCCCAGCTGGCCCGTCACACCATGACCCCCCCTGATGTTCCGCATCCTGGCGGTGGCCTATCCGGAGTTGGATAGGCACTTGAGTGCACACAGCAGCCACAAGGGGGTGAGTACTGAATCTGAATCACGTTAAGAGTTACCTGGGTGGGGGCTATGGGTGCCTCTAGGCCAAGGCGAAGATGGCAGGGTAGCTCCCTTGTTGGGCAGGCTCTGAGGCACACCTACTACTGGGCAGGGTCCTTTGGGTTTCTAGGGTGCAGCTGATGGCTTTAGGCATTGTACCCCATGGGCTGGTGACTATCTTAGTAACTGGTTGGGCATGGCCTAGTGCATAGGGCTGCTCCCTGTGTGTTGTGTGCGCGCCAACGGTAGTGGTGTTGCTGGCATTGACCAAGTGTATCCTCTGTCTCTTCCCCACCCTTTTTGTTTTGTCACCCTGTCCTTATGTGCATTAGCATCATCTGGTGGAGAAGCAGCGGCACCGGCGACGGAGGGAGCTGCATCCCACATGGGCCTGGAGGCCGAATCCACTGAGGGTGAGGGCACCAGTGGGACGGAGGGTGAGGGGAGCACCACGATGGGAACAGGAGGGGAGACCACAGACAGCAACTCCTCCTCCGATGAAAACTCCCTGGCGGACACCTCTGTGCCCACCCCAACAACAGGTTCAGCCGCCTCCTCCCCTACCAGCACCGCCCTCCCAGCAGCCCCTCAGCGTTTTTCAGTGCCTGCTCACCCATGAGGGTGGGCATCTACTGCGCCCCAGGCACCTATGGCCCTGCCCCAGTCAGCCCTGCTGCCCTCAGTGAGGAGGCTATTGACCTCCTGAGATCCCTCACTGTTGGGCAGTCAACCATTCTGAATGCCATCCAGGGTGTCAAGAGGCATTTTCAACAAACAAATGCATACCTGGAGGGCATTCACTCTGGCGTGGCAGCCCAACAGAGAGCATTTCAGGCTCTGGCCTCAGCACTGATGGCAGCCATTGTCCTGTGTCTAGCCTCTCCGCCTCTAGCTTCCTCTACCCAGTCCCAATCCCCTCAACCCCAGCCTATCCCAAGCACATCTTCAGGCCATCATACACACAAGACAACACACAAGAGTGGTTCAGGCAAACACAAGCACCAGACACCATCCCACAGGCACTCACACAAGCACCATCTCCATGCAGACACACCAACATCCAATGCCTGCACTTTGTCCCCCTCCTCCTCGTCGTCCACCTCCCTCCCAGTATCGTCTCCACTCAGAACTGCATGCACTACATCCTCATCCACTACCTCCATCACCAGCACGCCCATCCCAACACGCCCCTCATGAGCAGTCACCATCTCCACAACCATACACACATCCCCTGTGTCCCCTCCCACTGTGTCTGTGAACCCTCCTCCCAAAGTACACAAATGCAAGCACCCATTCACCCAACAGCCATCCACCTCACAACAGCATCCAGCACATGCACCTTCACCCAAACTCAGCAGACAGACACCTCCTACAACCACTCCCTCTTCTTCCACTTCCAAACCCTCTCCCTCTTCCCACCCCAATGTGTCTAAAAAACATTTCCTAGCTAATATTGACCTGTTCCTACTCCTCCCGTCATTCCCCTCGGGCCATGGTGTCCAGAACCCAGACCAGCACCTCAGCCACCAAGTTGCTGTCCAATGTGGAAACTGCAGCTCCCAGAGGCTCAAAGGGGGCACCCGTCAGGAAAGCCAGTGTACCACAAACCCCTGCAAAGGACCAAACCCTACCACCACCTGCCAAGGTGAAGAACGGGCCAGCATGCAGCAGGGACAAGGATCACACCCCACCCAGCAAGGCCTCCTCCAAACCTCCAGCTGACAGAGCCAAGGGCAAAACAGCCAAGGCGAGGAAGGGGCAGATAATGGAAGGCAAGGCACTTCAGCTGACGGAGTATACAGGTGAAGCCCAGGTGCCCACCAGCAGAACCGCCTGCCCTGCCACCTGCACCAAGTGCAACAACGCCGCAAGCACTGCCACCTGCACCGCCGCTGCCACCACTACTGTCAGCAGCAGCATCCCCAGTGGCCAGCCGTCCGAGGCTGAAGGAGAAGGTCTGGAGCTTCCATCCACCACAGGCAGCACCGGCACCTGCACCACGGCCAGCACAGCCAGCAGCCCCGCCGCAAGCACCGCCACCTGCACCGCCACCTGCACCACTGACAGTAGCACCACTACCAGCACCAGCAGCCCCAGTGAGCGGCCGTCCGGGCTGTAGGAGACGGGCTGGAGCCTCCCACCACCACTGGCAGCACCCCCACCAGCACCAGCACTACCACCACTTAGCAGCCTTTTCCCCCGCAGGATGGTGTATAGCCCTGCCTCCATGAGCTATCATTCTACCTGTTCCTTGCAAATCTCGGCCCTCAGACACGGAGGTGGGCGAATGTGTACTGGCACACCCCAAGTACTGCATCACTGAGCACCATGCACCTTCCAGAACCAGTGGAGAGATGCATCCACTCACTCTATCCTTGGCAGGATGAAGCACTCTGGGCACAGAGCCCCCTCCAGAACCAGGTGGAGAAAGACATCCACTATAGAGACTTTGGCTTTGCACTCCCCAGGACCAGACAGTGGGCAAACCACCCACTTGAGAGACTTGTGAGACTGTGGCTTTTCACTCCCTAGGACCAGGCAGTGGGCAAACCACCCACTTGAGAGACTTGTGAGACTCTGGCCTTGCACTCCCAGGACATCGCTGTGGGCATGGAGTCCCCACAAGGAGTAGTGGCGCTGTCCCATTTTCCGGCTGAGGTGCCCCCCTTCCCAATCCCTCTGAGGTGCCTGTGTGTTAACGACCTGATGCCCCTGCAGTGTTCTCTCCATATTGAGGCAGGAGTCAAGTGTGGGCTTGGCCCAGTGGCCCACAGACATTTGTGAATGGATAATGTACGAACTTCTGTACATATTGTATATTAGTGTAAATACTGTCTTTCAAAATCTATAGTATATCTTCCTATTTCTAAAATATCACTAATTTGACTCTATTCCTTTTGACCTTGTGTTCTTCCAGGGGGGTGACGGGGTGGATCAGCATCGGCAGTACCTGTAGTTCAGGCTCCATGGCATCCTGGTTCTTTGTTGAGTGTTGAGAGGTGGGTGGTTCCCCTTCCAAAGACTGTTTCTGCCGTGCTTTTGATGGCGTTGGTACCACCCCGGAAAAGCTGGTGGATAGGCGGGTTGTGATGTGGTGGGCGGTACATTGTCTTCCACCTCCCTGTTGGCGGTTACCGCCACGGTGTTTGTTGCTACCGCCGTGGCGGTCGGAGTGTTAAAGTGGCTGTATCTGTTGGTGGTTTCCGATCTGGTCATAATCCCATTTTTTTTTACCGCCGGCCTGTTGGCGGTGTTACCACAGCTTTAAAACCAACCACAAGGGTTGTAATGAGGGCCTAAGTTTCTTACCCATGTTCATTACTTCCAAACTATCCATCAGATCATATTGTACAACTAAGGAAGAGGCTATATATAAAGTGGTATCATGGAATTAGAAGCTGAGTGTGAGAAATTGGGTTCTTAGGTGACTATGGTATGAGCCCTGGTCAATCAACAGCCACTATCCATTGCAAGGTAAACCACAAAAAGTCCTTAATTCAACCTGTGCTTAACCCTGGGTAGCTTGGCAAAAAAACACAGTCAGGCTTGACTTAGAGGCAATGTGTTAAGTATTTATGCAGCACACAAACAGCAATACAGTGAAAACACAACACAATAAATATTCAAAAGCACTTTAGAAAAATAGAGAACATTTTATTAAGATGACAAAAATCCAATTAGAAGAACCAGAGTTATGAATTTTTAAAGCTTTAGGTGTAAAATAGCGCTTAAAAGCAAAAAGTGGTCCTGGTCTCCTCCTGGTTGTCAGAGCACGTTTTGGCCAAATTTTGCCCATCTTCAGTTTTGGAAACTGGCCATCTGGGTACCTTTAGCACCACCACCAAGGGTCCAGGAGAAGATGGAGACATCTTGAGGGGTCAGGACTCACTCAAGCTGGGTCCAGGTGTGGGTTCAAGAAGGTGGGAGCCTGTTATGTTCCAATGGTTATGAACAGTAGACCATCAAAATAACCCTTGGAATCACTTATAGAAGTGCTGAGTGCAGGTGAAGATGCAGGGCTTAACAGCAGGGCTGACCTCTGAGGGTTCAAGGCATTCTCCAGGCAGCAAAGCAGTCTTTCCAGGTACAGCAGCAAAGCAAAGCAGCAGGCAGTCCTCTGAGAGTCCTTGCACAGGTGCAGTAGTGAACTGAAGAGTGGGTCTGAGAGCCTTATTTTTCTACCCTAGTTCCCTCTGCCTCCAGAAGGTGGGAGACATTTCCAGAAAGGTTCTTTGAAGTTCCAAGAGTTTCCTGACTCCCCTTCCTTGGCTCCTAGCTGCCTACACTAATACAAGGTTGTTAAGGTTAATGTGTGTTGGCAAGGCACAGGCCATTCATGTGCAAATGGGGCTGCGTTCAGCTCCCCCTCCCCTCATCTTGCCAGTGGAAAGGCCATTCAGGCTCTGCTAATCCCTTGACAGGTAGGCTTTCATTATTCTAATTAGACTACTGGATTTGGGCGGCAGAATCACTTGCTCTGTGGGGGACTGAGTCTGAACCCACTACAGGTGACACCTGTTGGCCTAATCCAGGTTTTGTTCCGCCTGACTAGCAGTGCCTCATCTCCACCCAAGAGTAGGGATGATTGCGCAACTGAGCACATGACACAATTGACTCCTCAGGGAAATTGTGGTCACTCAGATCTCATCCGTTTCTCTCAGTTACATTAGACTCACATATACAAGGACAATCAGAGGCAGAATGTATTTCAATAAGGTTTTATTGAAGTAACTGCATCTTAGATAACAAAGCATTTTCTGCAATAACTATGATGATGATGCATGGCAGGGTTAAAATTGTGACAAGGAGAGTGAAGCATAAAAATAACACTACCATATTGTCACTAGAGTCGTTAAAATAGCTCCTACCTAGGCTACATTAGAGCACAACATGTTAAGCTCTAATTCTGTCCTTCAGGTTTCCCTGGGAAGACATCATCCCTCATACCTGAGCAAGAGGCCTGTAGTCTACACAAGCAGCAGCAGCGAAGCACTCAGCAATCAGCATACAGTCATAATCATCTGGCTGGAATCTCCCTCTAATGTACATGGGTCAAAGTAGTGTGTTTATGATAAAACAGCTGACGTTCCAAGAAAGGACCCCTATGTAAGAGTGTGTATATTTCTATGAACATTAGAGACAAAGCGTTACCACGTTTGCTGGCAACCTATCTTACTGCAGCCTTGAGAAAAGCACAGAGTGAAAGGAATGTCTTGTTTAAGAACGCAGTGCTGGCCTAGGCAAATAACAGCTAGATAGAGAAATTAAGGGCCTCATTTCAACCCTGGCAGTTGGTGTTAATGCGGCGGTAATACCTCCAACAGGGCGGCAGTAAAAAAATTGAATCATGACCACGGCAGAAACCGCCAACAGCTGCAGCTACTTGAACACTCCGACCGCCACAGCGGCAGCAACAAACACCGCAGTGGTCACCGCCAACAGCCAGGTGGAAGACAATGTACCGCCCACCCCATTACAACCCGCCCATCCGCCAGGTTTTCCGGGGTGGTACCAATGCTATCAAATGCATGGCAGAAACAGTACTTTGAAGGGAAAACACTCACCTTTCGACACTCAAGGAAGAACCAGGATGCCATAGAGCCCGAGCTGCAGGTCTTCCCCTTGCTGGTGTTTCTGCTCATATACCAGGAGTACCACGGCGGCGGCGAGGACCACGGTGAGTACTGCACCTAGCACAGAGGGGAGGAGGGAGGAAAAAGAGAGTGACACACACGCAACATGCAAAACCCCCACCTCCACCCTCACCCCCAACACAAACACCTGCAACAACATTACACATACACCCCATAACCCTCAGGAAAAACGCAAGGACAAAAGGAATTGAGTCAAATGAGTGTTATATAAGAAATAGTTAGAAATACATTAATAATTCAAAAACAGTATTTACAAAATATACAATATGTACAAAAGGAGGGACAATGTCCACTCAAAATGTCCGTGGCCCACTGGGCCAAAACACATAGGCCAAGGCCACACTTGACTCCTGCCTCAATACAGAGAGAACACTGCAGAGGCATCAGGTCGAAAATACACAGGCATCTCAAGGGGACGGGGAAGTGGGGGCAGCCCGAAGACGGTGCAACGCCACAACTCCTGGAAGGGGCTTCATGCCCACTGCTTGGTCCTGGGGAGTACAAAGCCACAGTCTCTCTAGTGGGTGGTTTGCCCACTGCTTGGTCCTGCGGAGTGCAAGGCCACAGTCTCTCAAGTGGGTGGTTTGTCCACTGCTTGGTCCTAGGGAGTGCAAAGCCACAGTCTGTCTAGTGGGTGGTTTGCCCACTGCTTGGTCCTGGGTAATGCAAGGCCACATTCTCTCAAGTGGGTGGTTTGCCCACTGCTTGGTCCTGGGGAGTGCAAAGCAACAGTCACTCAAGTGGGTGGTTTGCCCACTGCTTGGTCATGGGGAGTGCAAGGCCACAGTCTCTCTAGTGGGTGCTGGTTTTCCACTGGTTCTGGAGGGGGCTTGGTGACCAGTGTGCTTCATCCTGCCAAGGATAGGGTGAGTGGATGCCTTCTTCCACTGGTTCTGGAGGGGGCTTGGTACCCGGTGTGCTTCATCCTGCCAAAATAGGGTGAGAGGATGCCTTCTTCCACTAGTTCTGGAGGGGGCTTGGTGCCCGGTGTGCTTCATCCTGCCAAGGATAGGGTGAGTGGATGCCTTCTTCCACTGGTTCTGGAGGGGGCTTGGTGCTCAGTGTCCTTCATCCTGCCAAGGATAGGTTGAGTGGATGCCTTCTTCCACTGATTCTGGAGGAGGCTTGGTGCCCAGTGTGCTTCATCCTGCCAAGGATATGGTGAGTGGATGCCTTCTTCCACTGGTTCTGGAGGGGGCTTGTTGTCCAGTGATACAGCACATGGGGTGCACAAGGTCACAGTCACTCACCTCAGTGTCAGATCCACACCATGTATGCATGACTACAGTCTATCCGCTGACGGGGACGGCTGTACAGTGGTTGCAGTGCCGGTGCAGGTGGCGGTTCTGCCAGTGGTGGGGGGAGGCTCCAGCCCTTCCCCTACAGCCTCAGACAGCTGCCCACTAGGGCTGCTACTGCTGGTGGTGGTGCTACTGTCTGCAGTGCAGGTGGCAGTGCTGGCTGCGGGGCACCTGGCGGTGGTGGCCACGGTGCAGGTGCCGGTGGTGGCCGCGGTGCAGTTGGTGGTGCTGCCAGTGGAGGTGGGAGGCTCCAGCCCTTCCCCTGCAGCCTTGGATGGCTGCCCACTGGGGCTGCTGCTGCTGGTGGCTGTGGTGCAGGTGGCGGTGCTGGCTGTGGTGCAGGTGGCGGTGCTGCCACTGGAGGGGGGAGGCTTCAGTCTTTACCCTGCAGCCTCGGACGGCTGAAGTGCCCTGCCTGGTGTTCTGTGCCCCTTCCTGCCCTTGGCAGATGGTGGTGCCTCCTTTCTTCTGCCAGCTGTAGTCATTGCCTTGGCCTTGTTGGTTGGTTGCGCCTCCTTCTCCTTGCTGGATGCTCTCCACTTTTTTGTCCTTTCCTGGTGGCGGAACATCCTTGTCCTTGGCAGGTGTTGGTGGCACACTGGCTGGACTGGCGGGTGCCTCCTTAGAGCCTCTCTGAGCTCCAGAAACCACAGCGGACATGGACTTGGTAGCTGAGGTGCTGGGCTGGGTTCTGGCCACCCTAGCCCGAGGTGAAGGACGTGGGGGGAGGGGTAGGGAATAGGTCAAGAGTGGCGAGGAAAAGCTTCTTAGGGACACTGGGGTGGGAAGAGGGTGAAGGTTTGGGAGTGGAGGAAGAGGGAGTGGTTGTAGGTGGTGTCAGTCAGCTGTGTTTGGGTGCAGGTGCATGGGCTTGATGCTGTTGTCAGGTGGATGGCTGTTGGGTGTGTGTGTGTTTGCATTTGTGTACTTTGGGAGGCGGGGTCACAGACACTGTGGGAGAAGACACAGGGGACGTGTGCATGGATGCGGGGGTGGTGACTGCCAGTGAGGGGCGTGTAATGATAGGCGTGCTGGTGATGGAGTTAGTGGATGAGGATGTAGTGCATGCAGGTGTGAGTGGAGACGCTACTGGGAGGGAGGTGGACAAGGAGGAGGAGGGGACACAGTGGATGCAGTGGATGTTGGAGTGTCTGCTTCTGGATGGTGCTTGTGTGAGTGCCTGTGGGATGATGTGTGGTGCTTGTTTTTGCCTGAGCCACTTCTGTGTGTTGATTTGGGTGAATGCTGGTCTGAAGGTGTGCTTGGGATAGGTTGGGGTTGAGGGGATTGGGACTGGGTAGAGGAAGTTGGAGGGGGAGGCTGGAAACAGGGATAATGGCTGCCATCAGTGCGGAGGCCAGAGCCTGAAATGCTCTCTGTTGGGCCGCCACGCCAGAATGAATGCCCTGCAGGTATGCATTTGTTTGTTGCAAATGCCTCTTGACTCCCTGGATGGCATTCAGAATGGTTGGCTGCCCAACAGTGAGGGATCTCAGGAGGTCAATAGCCTCCTCACTGAGGGCAGCAGGGCTGACTGGGGCAGGGCCTGAGGTGCATGGGGCGAAGGAGATTCCCACCCTCCTGGGTGAGTGAGTACCAGAAACACGCTGAGGGGCTGCTGGGAGGGCGGTGCTGGTAGGGGGGGTTTGTGGCTGTACCTGTTGTTGGGGTGGGCACAGAGGTGTCCGCCACCGCCAGGGAGCTTCCATTGGAGGAGGAGTCGATGTCTGTAGTGTCCCTTCCAGTCTCCGGCGTGGTGCTCCCCTTGCCCTCCGTCCCACTGGTGCCCTCACCTTGGTGGATTCGGCCTCCACGCCCATATGAGATGCAGCTCCCTCCGTCGCTGGTGCCTCTGCTCCTCCACCAGATAATGCTAATGCACACAAGGACAAGGTGACAAAATAAAAAGGGGGGGGGAGAGACAGAGGATACACTTGGTCAATGCCAGCAACACCACTACTGTTGGCATACACAACACACATGGAGCTGCCCTATGCACTAAGCCATGCACTACTAGTTACACAGCTAGTCACCAGCCCAAAGGGCACAATGCCTAACGCCATGAGCTGCTCACCTGAAACCTACAGGACCCTGCCCAGTAGTACATGCCCACTAACACTATTGGGGTTGGAGTGCTTCAGAGCCTGCCCAACAAGGGACCTACCCTGCCAGTTCGCCCTGGCCTAGGGGCACCCACAGCCCACATCCCGCACCCAGGTAAATCCTTAACATGCGCAAAGTCAAGAATCTTAATCTGTACTCACCCCCTTGTGGCTGCTGCGATGCCTTCAAGCGCCCATTCAAATCCGGATAGGCCACCGTCAGGATGCGGAACATCAGGGGGGTTAGGGTACGACGGGCACCCCTTCCTTGTTGGGAGGCCAGCCCCAGCTGGGCCTCCTCTGTCTTCCTTGCCCAGTGGCGCAGGTTCTCCCACCGTTTGCGGCAGTGGGTGCTCCGCCTGTCAAAGACCCCCAGGGTTCACACCTCCTTGGCAATGGCACGCTAAATACCCTGTTTCTGATGGGCGCTTACCTGCAGAGAAACAGCATAGAAAAAAGGGATTAGTAATACCGCCTGGACTGTTACACTCAAGTCCCACAATATCCCCCCCATCCCCTTACACACAGACATTGACCACCAGACATGCAGCACTCTACCCAGGACCCCTCAGCCCCCCCCCACATGAGGCATACACACACAGCACTCCATACGTTCATGGCCCACGCATCATGCTCACAGTGTACTCACCTGTTTGTCTGGAGGAACATAGGATGAAGTATACTGGGTAGGACCCCATCCACCAGTCTCTCCAACTCCTCCGAAGTGAAGGCGGGGGTCCTTTCCCCAGACACTCGATCCACTGTCGCTTCCAGGCACATGTCACAGCAGCACTTGCAGTATAGGTCCTCTCCTGTTGAAGTCAGGTAGCAAGTGATTGAACAGTTAGAAAATGGTGGTCACGTCCGCGGCGGTGCGTACCGTCACTGCCGGCGCACATCGCCATTGGCTCCTTGAACCCATAGGGCTCAATGATAACCAATGCGAAGTTGCGCGACGGTCGTAGACCACCGACCGCATTGGCGCACAACCCCAGCGAAATTACCTCATTTCCACTTGTCTCTCCTCAGAGGTCAGGCAGCTGCCATTTCAGGGGGGCACAGGCTATGGCACCTAACTGCGTCAGAGCAGACATTGGCACATCAACTGATTTTCGAATTCACATACTGTTTCTGTAAAGGAAGAAATGCATTTTTATTGCAACATATGTGTGAATATGACCTTCTGCTCACCGTTTTCCACCCTAGAGTTCAACTGCTGAGGATGAATAGGAGATGGAGACATCCCCCCATGTACAGACCCCTGGTGGACCTGGTGACTGTGTATGAAAGGCACATAATCCTTACCTACAGACTTCATCGGGCCACAATCCAAGAACTGTGTGCCTAATTGGAGCCAGGCCTCATTTCAGCTATCCGCCACCCCACAGGTATCCCCCCTCTAGTGCAGGTCCTGTCAGTGCTCCATTTCCTGGCAAGTGACTCCTTCCAAACAACAGTGGCCATGGCATCAGGGCTGTCTCAGCCAATGTTCTCCAGCGTGTTGACCAGAGTGTTGTCTGCCCTGCTGAAACACATGCGCAGCTACATCGTATTTCCCCAGAAGGAGGGTTTGGCCACAGTGAAAGCTGACTTTTATGCCTTGGGGCATATCCCCAACATCAGTGGTGCAATTGATGGTACACATGTAGCATTTGTCCCCCCCGGAGAAATGAACAAGTGTTCAGGAAGAGAAAAAGATATCACTCTCTGAATGTGCAGATGGTGTGTTTGGTGGACCAGTACATCTCCCATGTGAATGCCAAGTATCCTGGCTCTGTGCATGATGCCTTTATCTTGAGGAATAGCAGCATCCCATATGTGATGGCTCAACTCCAGAGGCACCAGGTGTGGCTAATAGGTGAGCCCAAGGTCCCCAACCAGTATATGTTGGTTTATGGGCATGGGGTTGTCCCTAAGGGTGAGTGTGTGGCTGACAGGTATCCCTCGATATTTGAAGGTGACTCTGGTTACCCCAACCTCTCATGGCTACTGACCCCAGTGCGGAGTGCCAGGACAAGGGCAGAGGAACGTTACAATGAGGCACATGGGTGAACAAGGAGGATAATTGAGAGAACCTTCTGCCTCCTGAAGGCCAGGTTCAGGTGCCTCCATCTGACTGGTGGATCCCTGTACGACTCACCCAAGAAGGTGTGCCAGATCATCGTTGCATGTTGCACAACCTGGTCTTTAGATGCCAGGTGCCTTTTCTGCAGGAGGATGAGCCTGGAGATTGTCTTTTGGCAGCGGTGCAGCCTGTGGACAGTGAGGAAGAGGAGGCAGAAGATGAAGATGTGGACAACAGAAGTTCTCTCATACAGCAGTACTTCCAGTGCCACACTGGTAAGACACTGTAACTTCACTTTACATTGCAGTTTTGTCTTGGACATTGGACATGGCAGCATGATTTCCCTATGTCTATGGCCACGTACTGTACCCTTCTCTAATTTAAGATCTCTGTGCCCCACTCTGGCTCCTGGTGTGTTTACTGCTGCCCACTATAGGTCATACCAAAGTATATATAACTGTACATATGAATTGGAATGTTTACTGATTGTTGAACTAATACATATTTCAATCAATTGAAAGACTTCAGACTTTTATTTGTTCCAAGGGTGTTTATTTAAGTGCTAAGAGGTTGAGGGGGATGTGCAATGGGCTGGGGTGATGGTGGAGGAATGTCCAGTTAGAGTGCAGTCTCTTTGTATCACAGGTGCATTGTCCAATGGGGCACAGGAAGGGGAGCAATGGCAGTTCAAGGTGAACAGGGTAACAGAGTGGGACACAAGAGTGACAATCAGGAGAGTCTTATTACCTGGTGGGGGTCTTGGCAATGTTCTCTGGCTTCTGCCTGGATCGCAGGGACCGTTTACGGAGTGGTTCTCCTTCTGCAGGGGTTGGGGGTGCTGGTGGCCTGTTGTTCCAGTGGTGGGGCCTCCTTTCCACTAGCGCCGGCGGAGGTGGATGTCTGTTCTTCAGTGTGACTAGTGTCAGGGGCCCGTTGGTGTTCCACTGCCTCCCTCATGCTTTTGGCCATGTCAGCCAGCACCCCTGCAATGGTGACCAGGATGTTGTGGATGCGTTTGAGGTCCTCCCTGATCCCCAGGTACTGTCCCTCCTGCAGCCGCAGGGTCTCCTGCAACTTGGCCAGTATCTGGCCCAAGGTCTCCTGGGAATGGTGGTATGCTCCCCGGATCCCTGCAAGTGTCTCGTGGAGAATGAGTTCCCTGGGCCTGTCCTCCCCCTGTCTCACAGCATTCCTCCCAGCTTCCCTGTTGTCCTGTGCCTCTGTCCCCTGAACCGTGTGCCCACTGCCACTGACCGCCAGGTCCCTGATTGTCTTGGGTTTGTGGGGTTGCCTGATGTCCCTGTAGTCGTGGACAGACTGCTGATTGACATGTCCTGCGGACAGTGGTATGGGCACGCTGGGTGGGTGCTCTGGTGGTGTTTCCTGAGGGGGGAGGATCTGTGGTGGTATGGGACTGTGGCAGGGTAACCGACTGTCCAGAGGTCCCTGATGGACCAGGTTGGTAATCGTGATCCAGGGTTGCATAGCTGCTGTCATCACTGTGGGCCTCTTCTGTGGGGTGACTGGATATTGGTGGCACCTCCTCTCCGGTGATATTGAGTGGGGGTCCTGTGGGGATGTAAATGCAGTGTTATTGTATCTGCGTGTGCCATCTTGTGTATGGGTTTGTTTCCCTGTATGGTTGTGATAGCCCTGTCAGCTTTGCTTTGTGTGCGTGGTGATTTTGTGGGCTAGGTGATTCTCTTTAACGGGCATGCTTTAGTGATGGGTGTCCATGCAGGTCTGTGATGGGTGTCCATGCATTGGTGTTGCATGCAGGGCTTGGTATTGGGATGGGTGGGTTGTGATAGTGGAGTATATGTGAGGTGGTGGAGTGGTGAGGGTGAGGGTAGGGGTAGGAGTTTGTGATGGCATGCAGGTAGGGTGGTGGATATAGTAGTAAAGATTTGACTTACCAGAGTCCAGTCCTCCTGCTACCCCTGCGAGGCCCTCAGGATGCATGATCACCAAGACTTGCTCATCCCATGTTGTTAGTTGTGGGGAGGAGGTGGGGGTCCACCACCAGTCCTCTGTATGGCTACCTGGTGTCTTGCAACCACGGAACGCACCTTCCCCCGAAGGTCGTTCCACCTCTTCCTGATGTTATCCCTTATTCTGGGGTGCTATCCCACTGCGTTGACCCTGTCCACGACTCTCCATCATAGCCCCATCTTCCTTACAATGGACGTCTGCTACACCTGTGATCCGAATAACTGTGGCCCTACCCAGATGATTTCCTCCACCATGACCCTTAGCTCCTCCTCTGAAAACCTGGGGTGTCTTTGGGGTGCCATGGATGTGGTGTGAGTGGTATGTGTGAGGATGTGTGGGGTGATGTGTTGTGGTGTGTGCTGTGAGGTGCGTGGATGGTGTATGGGCGATGGTGTTCTGTGGCTTAGATTGAGTGGGTGCTCCTGGCTTGTCTCTCTCTATGTTAGCAATCTTTTTTTCGTTGAAAGGGTTGTGGTTAATGTGGGTGTGTGTTTTATGGTGGTGTTGGTGTGTCAGTGTGGTCTGTGTAAGTGTGTCAGGTGTGTGTAGTATGAATCGTCCAATGTGGTGTAGTTTTGAAATTGTGTGTGTATTTTGAGCACGGCGGTGTGTACCGCCAATGGTTTACTGCGGTAGAAAGACCACTGCGGTGATTCGTGGGTCCTGATACTGTGGGCGTATTCCTGTTGGCGTAACGGTGTAGGTTTTGGTACCGCCAGTTTATCACTGACCTTTGGTCTGCAGACTTGTGTTGGTGCCTGTATAGTAGCGGATTTCTCTGTGTGGGTCATAATACCCGTAGCAGTATGTTGGCGACTGTCAGCATGGCTGTAGGCGCCATTTACCCTCAATGTTGTAATGAGGGCCTAAAACAAGAATCCAAATGTGGCTATTGTTAAAATAATAAACAAAGCTGAATAAAATATATCTAGGTTAAAGTGCACAGCGGCAGGCCTAGTTCGCTAAAATAACATGTATGAAACTATAACTAAAATGGCTACACAACACCCCCCCCCTTGCCGGTTCAAAGGTGGTTCAAAGCCTAATTATGTATAAAAGCTACTAAAACTCAACCTAAGACATTTATATAAGAATGTTATTAATGACAAGTTAAAAAGACACTTGAGCATATGTAAAAAGGACAATTTAAAATGGTAACTGTGGTGTAAAAAGGCCGAATTTCAAGAGTCAGAGTCATTTAGGAAGTTGTCAATCAAGTTTGGGATAATTTAAGACAGGAAACCATCCTCTTTGGCAGGTGGTAAAGTAGGAAGTCATCGCCAGGGAAAACCAAGGAGCATTCATGTTCCAAAGCCTGAGCTCCAGCCAAGGGAGCAGCATTCCGTGTTGTGCCCAACAGTGAGTTTAGAGCTGTGTAATCCACAAAGGGCAACTCATAAGCAGCTTCCCAAAGCAAATGCACCCTCAACACGCATGTCTGGTAATGAGCCCTCAGCGAGAACATCAGCAGATCAACGTCCAATGAAAGCAAGCGCTGCATGGAAAGACAAATTAGCAGTGCATGTTCGAACAAGAACCAGAGGCACTGAACACGGGCTGCACACAATGCAAAACTGATCTGAATGACAGAGACCAGTCACACTCCAATTGCTCCAGGAGTGATGCTCCAAAGTACTTCATCATGCATTCACAACACAGCTGTGCTGGTGGGAGTGCTTTCAGTCCTCCTTGTCGCAGCGGGACAGCCATTGCGCAGAAAAAGTAGCAATAGCTAGATGCCACCTTTTATAGCCAAAGTTATTGGAAATCCCCCGAAAATGCTGAAGAATATTGAGTGGATGGCTGATGGTATTAAGCCGAATATATAGGAGACGGTGTGAATGAAACCAGAGCCAACAGCCTTAAATAAATTTGCAATTCCAGTAGTACTGGACACATTAAATATTCGTCCTACAAGATCACCCAAGTGTCTTGGAAAGTTAGTACTTAAAAGGGACAGTATCTTTGCTGATGTCCTTGCAACCTGTAGCGCATAGGTCTCACCTGCAGATGTGAGCGCCACATGTTTTTGAAACAATAAAGCCTTGAGTCTGCTCAACTTGTCAAAATTCATATTTGAAGTAGGGATATGGAACTAAGGGCCTGATTACAACTTTGGAGGACGGTGTTAATCCGTCCCAAATGTGACGGATTTACCACCTACAGTATTACGAGTCCATTATATCCTATGGAACTCGTAATACGGTAGGTGGTATATCCGTCACATTTGGGACAGATTAACACCGTCCTCCAAAGTTGTAATCAGGCCCTAAATCTTAGCTACTTCCGTCTGTCTTGTAGGAGGAAAAAGCACGTTCCCACAGCATGTAACGATCTTAGAGACCAAAACAACATAAAATATTCTGGCTTTCATCCCACACCAGTTTTCACTATTGAGGAGGACAAAGCTGCCATTTGAGAGCACACAGGTCTAATCAAGGGGACTGGGAGTCCCTTCAGATAACAAGCCAAGTTCTCTGCCGAAGCGTTACACACCCCGTGCAAGGACAGCTGTTTACAAACCATGGAATGGCTGACAGAAGTCTTGCATTCACTACTGCTAAGAAAGACCTCTTTCATGCCACTGAGACATTTGTATGAGAAGGATAGCTCCCACACCTCATCAATGTAACTATGTCCTAGCCTTTCATATCTGCCTACTGGAATGTGTTTTAAGCAGGACATGAATTGAAGTGTTGAAATAGGCAGATTAATAACCACGTGTATTAACCACTCAGCAGATGATATTTCAGCCACAGTAAAAGGCAACTTTTCTAACTTTTCAAAATTTACCATGACATAAGTCGCTTCTTTCTTAGCCATTAGTTGTTGTTGTCGCGTTAAATTAACTGTGAAAAATATGTCCCTTGTGCTAACGTGTTGCCAGGGAACGCGACCTGCCTTCAGTGTTCGTAGTGTCCAACCCAACTGCATAATGGAAGTTAGTTGTCCATGATGTAAAGAGGACATATCACTTTGTACTATGTCTATTGCAGAAAAAACAATGTTGTTTAGGTGTATATCCGGTCAGTAAGGGTACTAATCCCATTTCCTACAACAGCTAATGCCTTCTGTAAGTTTTCCTGATCTATTTGCCTTAACCGGGCAGCAGCTTCTTGTTGAGAAAGCTTCCAAATTTCATTATAAACTGCATATAAGAAGCACTTTCTGCTATGTTTTCTGGGGCCTAACAGGAAATCCTGTAAGTCAGTATTATAAGAGAGGAGACTGAGGTGTTCTCTAACAGCATCTAGTGAGGAACTCTTCAACCATTGCTGGCAGAGTTTCCCTACACTGTATATTTTTAATATACCTGCATGTTCAGATGACACATAGCTAGCGCCTGGCCTACTTGTTCTAAACCCCCTGAGGAATTTATAAAACCTTTATGACACCAGTTGGTATCTATTGGCCACAATAACCACCCAACAGGATGTTAAAGTGAAGCATTAAATGTGCCATTCTGGACCCATTCATCGAACTGATCTTCAGTTGCATTTGTATACTTTTGCCATTTATACAATTTTGCAGGGGAAGGAATACTGGGCGCGTTCAATTCCTTAATTTTTGCTGAGCCATAAAAACTTGTCTGTTGTACAGTTTCATTAAAAAATATCCTTTGAACAGGCATTAGGCATTCTCTAAGTAAAGCTTTCTTCCCTCTTATTTGCCAATTTTTTGTTCCCCACACACTTTTTAAGTCAATCGACTTCAACCAATATTCATAGCCTTTTATAGCCAACCGGGAAACAAAGGAATCTGAATAAATGAATGTTGTATCTGTCAATAATATATGTACATTTTCCATTAATGGCAATTTGAAATAATATGATTCATAATTTTTTACATTGTGCCCAGTAAAATATGCACGTTTTTCAGAAAATGTTTTAGAACTCCCTTGTGGTGGAGTTAGACAATGTTCCCATTGTGTGTAGTTAAAAATAATTTTTGGGGTACTTGCTCTATGAATGAAATGGTGTCCATAATAATTATAGCAAAACATGTCACCATAATTCTCTCAAGATTGATAATCATCCTCACTTTCAAATACAGTAAAATACTGCAATTCGGTCATCATAAAATCAGCTGTTTTCACATCCCAGTCATCAGAAACAACTCCGGGGATTATTACATTGTTCATAGAAAGTTTAAATACATATGGTATTTGAATCTGTGGAACCGTATATATCAAATGTGACTTTGTCTCAAACAATCCCATCAGGAATTGGTATAGTGGAAATGTTAACGAAAGACAAGTCTCTGCAGACCTTGTGAGAAAAAAAAATGGGGTTTTAGGACCTCAACCACCAGTTCAACTATTGATCTTTCAGGAAGGTAATGACCATGTATTAATAGAAAGAATGTTATGACAAAGCCAATCCAAAGGAGGAAAGCTAATACAGTCAAGGAAAGCCATAGATAGTTCCATGGGAATATGAAGTAGTTTATTTTAAGCCAGTTTATCAGCTTACGTGTTTTTGGCAGTTCAGGTGTAGAAGAGGCAAATTAATCTGAAAAAGCGTTGTTGATGTCGGCAAAGTACCCAGAAGCTGTTCGTGCAAAAGCTGGAGCTGTATTCGTAGGAGGAGAACTGGTAGGGGTCTCCTGCGGTGGTTCACAGTAATTGATGCCTTCCGTCTATTTAGAAGTTGTGTCAAATCGATCAGTAATTTCTATATTGTTTGTTGTAACAGATATTAGTGGAACTAATGTAAGATCATTTTCCACCCTCCCCAAGCTCGGAGAGGTGTCAGCGTTGTTGCTAAAAACTTGTAGAGGGACATCTTGACCAGTAATGAGAGGGATTTGGGAACTACTGGTTGCTCCTCTTGGTCTGCTGTGCAGGATCGGCCACATGGTGTAACTTGACATTGTCGATAGATATAGAGCGGTTTTCTTTAGCACCAGACAACAGTGGTAGAATGACAGTTCTGGTACCGTGTATTCCCAGGACTGGGACCGGTGCACGATTAGAAGGACCAAACTCCTTTTTCACAGCAACTTTTTCATGTACTAGATCGCCAACCTTTGGAATCCAACAGGTAGATGTTTTTGGTACATCCTAAATTCCTGCAGAGGCAGCACTGTCAGAAGCATTGTTGTCACAGAACTGTTGTAAATCCTGCAAGACAGTGACACGTTAATTTATGTCAAAAGGTGTTTCTGCCGCCTCCACGCCAGGACATACATTTGAGTTCCAAACAGGCACTCATATGAAGTACGACCCCCCCAGGGACCTTCTAGGCAGATTATTAAGTGCTCTCAGGACTCCATACAGGTGATTAAGCCAACTATGACCAGCACCTAATACTCTGGCTGTTAAGGACTGCTTTGAATCACAGTTTCATCACTCCACAACACTATTTCCCTCGGGATGAAATGGAGATGAGTAATGGAGTTGGACCACTAAAGAAGCCATGGCGTCCCTGAATGGCCTTGAGGCAAAGGCAGGGCCCTGGTTCGAGTGAAAAGCTGCAAATGCATATGTGCCGATAAAGACTTTCAAATCATTAACAGCAGTTGGAGCATCAGCCGAGCGTTGTGGCCACACCCACAGAAATCTGGAGCAGGAGTCCACAGCGACTAAGGTTTTTTTTTATGCACTGTCTGGTGTTGGGGGGCCACAATGGTCAGAGTACACACATTGTAAAGGTTTGTTGGAAATTAAGAGGGGTGTCTGCGGTGGGCGTTTGACGGTGGAGCCCTCAATTTGTTGGCAGATGTCACAACAAAGGACATACTGCTTGATCTGTTTGTATAGACCTGGCCACCAATAACATGTTTGCTATAATGATATTGTAGCCACCACCCCAGCCTGGGCAGATGCAACCCCCTCATGCCCTGCTTTAATCAACTCTGGTCTTATGTCTTTATTGGGAATTACTCAAACTCCCATGCCTGGTATTTTCACTCCTGCCTCAAGGAAGCCTCCCATTCAGTAGGAATATTTAGCGAGAAATGCTTTTGGATAGGGCCTGTGTAGGAAGTTGGCTCTGTATGCACTATTTCAAAGTAAGGAATAGTATGCACAGAGTCCAAGGGTTCCCCTTAGAGGTAAGATAGTGGCAAAAAGAGATAATACTAATGCTCTATTTTGTGGTAGTGTGCTCGAGCAGTAGGCTTATCAAAGGAGTAGTGTTAAGCATTTGTTGTACATACACACAGGCAATAAATGAGGAACACACACTCAGAGACAAATCCAGCCAATAGGTTTTGTTATAGAAAAATATCTTTTCTTAGTTTATTTTAAGAACCACAGGTTCAAATTCTACATGTAATATCTCATTTGAAAGGTATTGCAGGTAAGTACTTTAGGAACTTTGAATCATTACATTAGCATGTATACTTTTTACATAAAACACAATAAGCTGTTTTAAAAGTGGACACAGTGCAATTTTCACCGTTCCTGGGGGAGGTAAGTTTTTGTTAGTTTTGTCAGGTAAGTAAATCACTTACAAGTCTCAGGTTTGGGTCCAAGGTAGCCCACCGTTGGGGGTTCAGAGCAACCCCAAAGTTACCACACCAGCAGCTCAGGGCCGGTCAGGTGCAGAGGTCAAAGAGGTGCCCAAAACACATAGGCTTCAATGGAGAGAAGGGGGTGCCCCGGTTCCGGTCCGCCAGCAGGTAAGTACCCGCGTCTTGGGAGGGCAGACCAGGGGGGTTTTGTAGGGCACCGGGGGGGACACAAGTCAGCACAAAAAGTACACCCTCAGCAGCGCGGGGGCGGCCGGGTGCAGTGTGCAAACACGCGTCGGGTTTTCAATGGTTTTCAATGAGAGACCAAGGGATCTCTTCAGCGGTGCAGGCAGGCAAGGGGGGGCTCCTCGGGGTAGCCACCACCTGGGCAAGGGAGAGGGCCTCCTGGGGGTCACTCCTGCACAGGAGTTCCGTTCCTTTAGGTGCTGGGGGCTGCGGGTGCAGGGTCTTTTCCAGCCGTCGGGAAATGGAGTTCAGGCAGTCGCGGTCAGGGGGAGCCTGGGGATTCCCTCTGCAGGCGTCGCTGTGGGGGGTCAGGGGGGACAACTTTGGTTACTCACGGCCTCGGAGTCGCCGGAGGGTCCTCCCTGAGGTGTTGGTTCTCCACCAGTCGAGTCGGGGTCGCCGGGTGCAGTGTTGCAAGTCTCACGCTTCTTGCGGGGAGTTGCAGGGGTCTTTAAATCTGCTCCTTTGAAGCAAAGTTGCAGTCTTTTGGAGCAGGGCCGCTGTCCTCGGGAGTTCCTTGTTTTTCTTGAAGCAGGGCAGTCCTCTGAGGATTCAGAGGTCGCTGGTCCTTTGGAAAGCGTCGCTGGAGCAGGTTTCTTTGGAAGGCAGGCGACAGGCCGGTAGGACTGGGGCCAAAGCAGTTGGTGTCTTCTGTTCTTCCTCTGCAGGGGTTGTTCAGCTCGGCAGTCTTCTTCTTCTTGTAGTTTCAGGAATCTAAATTCTTAGGCTCAGGGAAGCCCTTAAATACTAAATTTAAGGGCGTGTTTAGGTCTGGGGGGTTAGTAGCCAATGGCTACTAGCCCTGAGGGTAGGTACACCCTCTTTGTGCCTCCTCCCAAGGGGAGGGGGTCATATTCCTATCCCTATTGGGGGAATCCTCCTTCTACAAGATGGAGGATTTCTAAAAGTCAGAGTCACCTCAGCTCAGGACACCTTAGGGGCTGTCCTGACTGGCCAGTGACTCCTCCTTGTTATTCTCATTATCTCTCCTGGACTTGCCGCCAAAAGTGGGGGATGTGTCCAGGGGGCGGGCATCTCCACTAGCTGGAGTGCCCTGGGGCATTGTAACACGAAGCTTGAGCCTTTGAAGCTCTCTGCTAGGTGTTACAGTTCCTGCAGGGGGGAGGTGTGAAGCACCTCCACCCAGAGCAGGCTTTGTTTCTGTCCTCAGAGAGCCCAAAGGCTCTCACCGCATGAGGTCAGACACTCGTCTCTCAGCAGCAGGCTGGCACAGACCAGTCAGTCCTGCACTGAACAGTTGGGTAAAATACAGGGGGTATCTCTAAGATGCCCTCTGTGTGCATTTGTTTATAAATCCAACACTGGCATCAGTGTGGGTTTATTATTCTGAGAAGTTTGATACCAAACTTCCCAGTATTCAGTGTAGCCATTATGAAGCTGTGGAGTTCGTTTTTGACAGACTCCCAGACCATATACTCCTATGGCTACCCTGCACTTACAATGTCTAAGGTTTTGCTTAGACACTGTAGGGGCATAGTGCTCATGCACATATGCCCTCATCTATGGTATAGTGCACCCTGCCTTAGGGCTGTAAGGCCTACTAGAGGGGTGACTTATCTATACTGCATAGGCAGTGTGAGGTTGGCATGGCACCCTGAGGGGAGTGCCATGTCGACTTACTCGTTTTGTTCTCATCAGCACACACAAGCTGGCAAGCAGTGTGTCTGTGCTGAGTGAGGGGTCCCCAGGGTGGCATAAGATATGCTGCAGCCCTTAGAGACCTTTCCTGGCATCAGGGCCCTTGGTACCAGGGGTACCAGTTACAAGGGACTTACCTGGATGCCAGGGTGTGCCAATTGTGGAATCAAAAAGCACATTTTAGGTGAAAGAACACTGGTACTGGGGCCTGGTTAGCAGGGTCCCAGCACACTTCTCAGTCAAGTCAGCATCAGTATCAGGCAAAAAGTGGGGGGTAACTGCAACAGGGAGCCATTTCTTTACAGCCTGCCTTCAGCCGTGGCTTTCATGGCAGCCCATATGTTATCGTCCGGTTTTGTTCCAGAACAAGTTACTGCAGCGACAGAAGCCGTAGCTACTGCTGAATTGGCTGCTTCATCAGCCACTGTATTTCCAGCAACCAACGTGCTGGTGTCCAAGTGTATGTACAACATGGACGTTTGGTAGCGTTTCCTTCAGATCTGCTACTTTCCCCCACAGAAGCCTGTGTTTGATGGTGTTGCCGTTGGAATCTCTGAACCCATTCTGGTGCCAGTAATGAAGGTATTCATTGAAGGACTGGACACAATGGTACAAATCACAAACAATCAGTGTTAGCTGTGTAGGATCTGTGTGTTCCAGTGTCATCACCAGAGACTTTAGCTCTGCTTGTTGTGCTGTGCAATCCCCTGGGGTTTTCATTAATGTATGTTGTGGACAAAATTTATTATCCTCCATGTAGCAACTTACTACTGCACAAGCAGCGGAGTATTGATGCTTTGTGCCTATTGCAGGTTGTGCTGAGCCATCGGTGTACATGACTCTTTCATATTGATCAATAGGCAATGTATTTGCAGGAACTGGGTATTCTAGTTCATATTGCAAAAATCTTGAGTCTGTAATTTTGGGTCAAAGATATAGTCAACATCAGTGGTTGTCAAAGACGTTGCCCATTGAATCCAAAGTGGATCTAATGCTTTAGCGTTTGGAATGATGGCTTTGGAAGTAGTCTCAAGGGCTGGTATTGGAGATACAACAATAATGTGTTTTCCCTGGGCCAGTGGACTAAAAGATTTTGCTGAGCAGATCATAGGTTTTTGTGAGGCTGGTATCTATTCACCTTGTTCTGGGTGCAGCTCGGGTCTGTCAAATTTACAGCACTAAAAGCGAATAAGAGTACTTTAAATGTATTCCTTTGGCTGATAGGAAGTCAGTGAAGAGTTTTCAATCCCTTTCAAATTGAATTGTATATTGGGATACTCAGATGAGCTGCGGTGTCCTGGGCCCGTTGTATTATGTTTACAAGCCCTCAAATCCCTTCACTGGCTCCCCATAGACAAGAGAATCACATTCAAGACACTCATCCACGCACACAAATCCCTCCACAACACCGGCCCAACCTACCTCAACGAAAGAGTGAACTTCCACACTCCCACACGCAATGTCCGATCAGCCGACCTCGCCCTAGCCACAGTCCCCCGCATCCAACGCACCACCACAGGAGGCAGGTCCTTGTCCTACCTCGCCCCCAAAACCTGGAACTCCCTCCCCACCAACCTTCGCAAAACCAAAGACCTCCTGCTCCTCAGAAAGAACCACAAGACATGGTTGTTCGATCAGTGACCCTCCTGCCCCCCCCCCTTAAATCCCCCCTCCCAGCGCCTTGAGACCCTCACGGGTGAGTAGCATCCCCTACAGATTTTTTTGATTTATTGATTGATTGATAGAGGGGTCCCGAGGAGCAGGGCATTTGCATAATCCAGCCTGGATGTTATTAGGTTATGAGTGTTAGTTGGTAAGAGTTTAGAGATTTTTCTGAGAGATGTCTGGAAAGCAAATCATGTTCTGATTGTTGCTTTGACTTGTGGTTTGAAGGACAGTAAGGTGTCAATTTTGACCCCTAGATTTTTGGTAAGGGTAGTGGGACCTGGGGGAACACTGAGAAGTTTTTTAAAACTAAGATCTCATTTTGACACCTAGATTTGTGGTAAGGGTAGTGGGAGCTGGGGTAACAAAGAGAAGGTTCTGAAAACTAAGATCTCAGACTTGTCCAAGTTCAGGCGGAGGCAATTCTTGAACATCCATTCTGCCATTGCCAAAAGGCAGCCTTGAAAGTTGACCATAGCAGAATTGTCTATGTTATTGAAGGCTTGCATTAGTTGAGAGTCATCAGTGTATGACACAACATTGAAACCCCAGGCTTGTGTCACCGCTGCAAGAAGGGCCATATATATGGTGAATAAAGTGGGTCTAAGGGATGAGTCATGAGGTACCCCACACTCTATTTCTTTGAATTCTGATGTACTTGGGGCAAGTAGACAGCTTGCTCTCTGTCCAAAAAAGGACATTAGCCATTTCCAAACAGTGTCTGTTAAGCCTATTTCTTCCAGTAGCTGCAGAAGTATCCCAGGTGATATCATATCAAAAGCAGCGGATAGGTTGAGCAGGGCCAATATTTATTTGTTTTCTGAATCGAGCTGAATTTGAATGGAGTCTGTTACCTCACGGAGAGCTGATTTTTTAATAAAATAGTTTGAATCCTTTCTCATGGACAGGCTATAGAGGATAAAAAAAGTGTCTATGCTTACCAAAGGCCAGCGATCAATGACTGCCACAAGGTTCCATCCTTGCTCCCAACTCATTCAGCATTTATGTTGAACCTCTGGAGGTCCTACAAAGAAAGACTAGCATTCTATAACATCAGTATCTAGATGACACCCAACTGTACCTAAGGATTTCATCCACAAATGACATATCCCTTCTTGCCAACACTATAAACTTGTTTAAGACTAGATTACCTCTCACAAAGTAAAACTGAACTCATCCAAAACTGAATTCCTCTTCATCTCCTCCTCAAATTCACCATCGCTTGGTACAATTCTGGATGGATGCACTCATCTTCCCCGACAGCAAACCCATTATTGTTGACAGTGTCAAATCACTGGGAGTCCCCCTGGATGAAACACTCAACCTTCAAAGCCAAATCAGCACCATGGCCAGGAATGCTCAATACCAACTACAGCTTCTGTAAGGAATTTGCTGCTTAATTCCTGAGCAAGATCTGAAAACTCTTGCTAAATCACTGATTCCCTCAAAAACCAACCATTGTAATTCTCTTTCAGCAGGTCTCCCGAAGACCCATCTCAACCCTCTGAAATCAGTTTTACATTCAGCTACACGCTTCTTCTACGAAGCGAAAAGAAACAACCACATCTCACCTGTGTTTGTCACCATTCGCTGGCTTCCTATTGATACAAAGGCAATATACAAGACTGCCTGTATCGCCCACAAGACCTTGCATACATTCACTCCTTGCTACCTAGCTAACAAACTGAAACTTCAGGAGGCACCAGATAATTGTGAAATGCAGACGTTTTGTTGTTGAAGCCTCTGACTTTACAAAGTAACGTCTCATGGTACAATCCTTCTTGGAGATTGCGACTAGAATATGCAACTCTTTAACCCCGAAACTACGTACCCCCACCTCATCCGGATCTTCATAAAAGAATTGAAAGCCCTTCTCCTTCAAATAAATGTTGGCCAGCTGTCCCCTTAGGCAACTTCCCCCAGGATATTTTACCCAAGACTAAATCTACCTCCACTTCTCTTGTTTTACCTCACTGCCACCACCTTCACCACCTACATCCTCCTATAATCTGTGTATATAATCTATAATCTGTATAAATTACATGTCTTTGTAACAAACGTAATGAGTAAATCCTTTTGAAATCTTTGTAACTTTTTATGTCTTGGAATGAAACCGGCTTTATTGTAAAGCACTAAACTCCTTTGGGTATGCATGCACTATATAAAAATGCATAAATTAATAATTGAATAACTATATAAATACATTTCCTCCAAACGCTTGCTTCCCAGTACCTCAAACCTTTGTGAACATGACTCCAACCCATCATGTGAGGATATGTAATCATTTCCTATCTTCTCATAAAACAATGATTCCCTTCCTTATGCCAATCCAAACTCAACTTTGTGGGTATCCCAACCTCCTTTCATCTCTCTTTTACCTTTTACCATTCGCCCTCAGGTTCTGTTTTAGCTTTGTGTTCAAGTCCCTGCCTTCTTCCCTTCAATTCTTCAGTAAACTCTTTCTCAGCTTTAGACATTTTACATGTCAACTCTGCCTTTGGCACACCAGAAACATCAATGTTTGTCAGAGATGTATAGAAATACCACACACAACCCATTTACCTAGCATTACACGAGGATGTAATTGTTTATGCATAAGCACCTATCAAGAACCGGATTGAAATTCGTGAAATGATATTCAAAGCAACACTGATGGTAAAGAAGACTAAGAATTATACTGCAAGAAAGAGAATACATAAGTGATGGTAAGTTATTAATTCTGCAGTAGAGGCAGGCAAGTAGGCACACATATAGCAGTCACAAACATGCATTACTGTTTAATAATCATACAACAAATTAAAGAGTACGTTATTAATGAAATTCACTTGCGAACCATCTCCATACAAAATTATCATATTACAGCTATACTGGTCATCTACATGAGTTGTATTAGGCTTAGCTGTGGGGGAAGCATGCTCAACAGGTGCACCCTTTTCACTGCAGGTCACACTGCACCAGGTCACTGTAAGTCACCCCTATTGTATGCCCTCCTAGCACAAAGGGCAGGGTGCAAGTACATGTGTGTGAAGTCACCCCTGCACTAGCAGAGATGCCCACACGAATTCCAGTTCCATTTTCCTAGACTTCGTGAGTGTGGGGATGGCATTTTATATACGTACTGGACATAGGGCACTACCTATGTCCAGCTACATAATGGTAACTCCGAATCTGGGCATGTTTGATATCAAACATGTCAAAATCATACCCCAAAACTGTTGTAAGTATTGAAAGCATGATCCCATGCACTCGGGGGGCTCCTTAGAGGACCCCCAGCATTGCTCCTACCAGTCTTGCAGGAAGGCAGAAAAAGGATTTCCTTTGAGAGAGGGAGGTAACACCTTCTCCCTTTAGAAATAGGTGTGACTGGCTTGGGAGGGGGAGCCTCCCCAAGCCACTGGTTTGCTTTGAAGGGCACATTTGTTGCCCTCCATGCATAAACTAGTCCACACCATTTCAGGGACCCCCAGTCCCTGCTCTGGTGCGAAACTGAACAATGGAAAGGGGAGTGACAACCCCCTGTCAATCACGACCACAGGGGTGGTGCCCAGAGCTCCTCCAGAGGAGGAAACCTTGTTTTCAAGGTTGGCAAGGAACTCTGGGAGCATCTGAGTAGCCAGGCTAGGTAGGTGTTGTCAGAGCCCCCTCCTGATTGGTGTTTACCTGGTTAGGTGACAAGTCACACTTCCAGGGCTATTTAGGGTTTCTCTCTTGCGTGGGTCCTCAGATTCAGCTTGCAAGATTCCAGCAGGACTCCTCTGCAACCTCTGCTTCGATGTCTGGCTACTGGAACCAGGACTGGACCCTCCAGGAACCGTCAAACACTGCTACAAAGAAGAAGACTTCTACAACTTTGTTTCCACGTCTCCTGCCAGCTTTGCAACATTCCCCCGGCCGTGCATCTTCAGAAGACTGCAACTCTTCAGCCTGCACAAGAAGAAGAAGGAATCTCCCTTGGAGTGAAGGAGTCACTCCCCTGCAACCGCAGGCACCTACAACAAGCGACGACCAGCTGCATGAATCCCCTCTCCTGCTGAGCTGCATGGATTCTGCATCACGGGTGGTGGTCCGGAGTAGTCCTCTTGGTCCTCTTTTCCAGCTATCCAACTTTTGTGGAGGTAAGCTTTTGCCTTCCCATGCAGGACAGTACCCCCTTGCACCTCGTCTCTTTCAACTGCCAAGGCTTGTTTGCATCTCCTCCATGGGATCTTCAGGTGATGTGTAGCTACATCCCACAGTGCCCCATCCTGCAAAGCACAGCCTCCTGTGTGGTTCTCCTGCTGCGTTGGATCCTCGTTTGTAGTGCTGCATGTGCCTCTTCTGCCACTCCTGGGTCCCTGTCTTGTGGGTGCTGCCTCTGCTCATGGGGACACTCTGCGACGCTGAGGGTCCCTTGTGACACACCCTCCTGGGTTGAGTCCTCCTGGGCCTGCTGGTCCCCGGCAGCACCTCTTTTCCACTAACCGCGAGTTAACCTTTTCCAAGGCTTGTTGGTGGAATTCCTGCACTGATGTCCGTCTGCAATCTTCCTTCCAGCGTGGGACTCCATCTGCATCCACCAGGAACTCTTCACCGGCTCCAGGGCTTCAGTGCTGACCTGTTCTTCATCAACGTTGACCAACTCCTGCATTCACAGCTGGGTGGGTAGTAGCTACTCCTCCTAGACTCCACTGTGACTCTTGGACTTGGTCCCCTCTCTCCACAGGTCTTCTTTCTTCAGGAATTCACTGGTGGTTTTCTTGCAGTCTTCTCTGGGTGTCTTCTTTTTATTATTTTCCTCCTTTTGGGTGGTTTGGGAAAAATCCAGTATTTTACTCCTGCATTCCTGGTCACTGGGGGTGTATCGTGTTACTTACCTCTGTGGTTTTCTAGTACTCCCAGCTCCCCTCTACACATTTTACTTACCTAGGTGGGGGTAACTTGTTCGCATTCCATTTTTTCAGCATGTGGTTTGTGCTCCCCCTATGGTCACTATTGGTTATTGCTATTTGCACTGTTTTCTAACCTTTTTCTATGTCTGTTTCTGATTACTAGTGTATATATTTAGTGTATTACTTACCTCCTAATGGTGGGTTACCTGTTTAGTATTTTGTGGTGATTTGTTCCAAAAATAAGGTACCTTTATGTTTGTACAACTGAATGTTTTCTTTCATGTGTGTAAGTGCTGTGTGACTACAGTGGTATTGCATGAGCTTTTCATGTCTCCTAGATAAGCCGTGACTGCTCATCCACAGCTACCTCTTGAGAGCCTGGCTTCTAGACACTGCCTAAACTTCACTAAGGGGGGATATCTGGACCTGGTATAAGGTGTAAGTACCATAGGTACCCACCACACACCAGGCCAGCTTCCTACAGTCATGCACCCTTCCTTGTGCAGTTTTTCCTTCTCAACCCCCTTCTGACTGCACTGCTGTCCATTATTCAGTGTCTGAGTTGTCATCTACAGTTTCTTTTGCTCTCTTCACTTTGGCTACTCCTGGTTCATTCACCACAGGCTCAGCACTTATCCTGGGTTGACTCTGAGACACTCTTCTCCCCCCTCTGGTTCTCTGCCCTCTGATTGTCCATAGTGCTCTGGAGCTTGACTTGGAAGGGGCCACACCAATGGGTCTCTAGACACACCTTCCTGATGTGTTTCTTCACCAGGACCAAGCCCCCCAGACTAAGGTTGTAGCACTGCCCTTGGCTCGGAGGGGGACTTGCTGCTTCTACCTGATGATAGATAGAATGCACCATATCAGCCAACCTTTTGCAGTAGTTGAGAACAATACTATCAAAACCCCTTTCAGAGGGCCACAGGGCATGCAGGGGTTACTGGGCCCAAACATGGGGGTTGAGGCCTTTAACTTTTGATGTTCCAAAGTCTGACCTATTGCAGATCCAGCTCAAGTCAGAGAAGCACACAATCTGCACTTGACTTTCAGTGGTAGACATGAACAAGCAGTCTAAGGCTCCCTCTGTTGGGGGGCGGGGAGAGGATACAGATTATTGAACATGGCTCATAATTCAAAGAGCATGCAGCAACATCAATAAATCAATGTCCAGCTAAAGACTTATTTTTATAACTAAAAGAAGTATTTTATTTCTAACCCATCTCATTCAAAGAAAGGTTATGGCATTCACAGACAGCTTTGCTTTTGCCGCCATAAGTGCACCGGGTATGCCCAGACGTGGGTCCTGGGCTCACTATGCCACTGGATTCAAGCTAGCCTGGCTGATGAAGGGTGAAACCCTGAAACCGGTCCCAGGATGTTTGTTTCCGGAACAGGGAGGACCTGGCCTGGCAGTTCGGGCTGGACTGTTCCCATGAGGAACAGGGTCAAGACTGATTTGCATATGGCTGGGTCTAAACTGGGGTGGCATGGTGAGCACAAAAACAATGGATTAAACCTATATCTGTGACTGGAGGTGAATGTTTGATTGGTTCCACATTCCGTCCATCATTTGTGTTTTGCTCTGCTTTTGCCACCATAAGTGCGCCGGGTATGCCCAGACGTGGGTCCCGGGCTCACTGTGCCACTGGATTCAAGCTAGCCTGGCTGATAAAGGGTGAAACCCTGAAACTGGTCCCAGGATGCTTGTGTCTGGTCCAGGGAGGACCCGGCCTGGCAGTTCAGGCTGGACTGTTCCCATGAAGAACAGGGTCAAGACTGATTTGCATATGGCTGGGTCTAAACTGGGGTGGTATGGTGAGCAAAAGAGCGATGCATTAAACCCTGATCTGTTACTTGGGGTAAATATTTGATTGGTTCCGCATTCTGTCCATCATTTGTGTTTTGCTTCACAGACAGCAACACATTTCCCTCTTGAGATCAGGATTTTTTTGTTTCATTGGCCAGGGGTCATTCACCATTCACTAGTGGCTGCATCCAGGGAATGCTCACTAGCAGGCCTTATCTCAAGAGTCCACTCTGTTTGAATACAGCCAAAACTATCTTAGCATCATGGCACTTTCTGCAACAAGTCTCCTAGGGCCTGGTATGCCCGTAACAATTGTTACATGCTCCAGCAGGGAGGAAGCGTGCAAAGTCCTGGTGGGTGCTCCATCCACAGACACTCTCAAGAGCTCCAGTCCTCTTCAGGTGAGTCGGCTGCACGCAGCAAGCACCTGTTCTCTCTTTAGCCTACATGGCCATGCTTCAGCAGCAATCAGAAGTGTTTCAGCACTCCTCCTGTGGGCTAAGCTTCCACACTCCCAGGGTAGTGATTCAGAGGCTTCTGGTCTCAATCCGAGTGAGGTGGCAAAGCTCTTAAGGTGTACTCACTTGGTCAACAGGTTTGGGTCAGTAACAGCTCTTGTTGGCCCTGGTGACCTACAGGTCACCACTGCTCACAGATTACCACTGGTAACAGTTAATAGGCTCCTGCCCAATCCACACGGCACAATTATTCATAACAGTCCCTCCATATGGGGTTGCTGGAGCATCACTGACACACAAGACATCATCCCTCACCTCACGACAGTTCTTACCATGGAAGCATCTCCTGGGCTCTACAGGGTCGCCTAAAGGTGCAGGCTTCAGCCCTAATCCCAAAGAAGTATTTTCCATGGCAGCCCTTCTGACTCACAGGGTCTCCACACACAAGCTTTCACCCTTACCTGACGGCAATCATTTTACACTGCTATCATCATGGTGGCCCTCTCCTGGCATGCAGGGATTGCAGACTCAGTTCTGCACATGGGCAAGACCGAATTGTTGCATCAGCCATCTCTTCACACCTCACACTGGGAGTCCACTCAACAGGGTCCCCAAGTAGACCTCGCTTCCTTGAACACTCTCCTCTTCCTCCCAGGGCACACTAGTCTTGGCAAGCAGCCAGGCGCTGGTGCTTCAAGCTCCAGAGCAGGTGGTCTTGGTTTCCCTGGGTGATATCACCTCACCCATCAGGTGGGCTAGAAGCCCTTGGTCCTCAGTCCGGGGCACAGGCAGAAGTCTTGCAGAGCTTCACCTCCTAGAACAGCCCATCTGACTGCTTGGCAGATGACACTTTTTGAGGGTCAACCTACCCTTTTTCTAGTCCATTTCGAGACACCAAATATGATGTATGGTCTAGGTCTGTAACGGTTTATGTTGGGGTTCTGCTTCTTTTGAAGTGCATACTTCTCGTCCCCCTCTCTCCCTTTAAAAGCTGTCTGTCACATCAGGAGAGACTCTGGAGCAGTTCCACAACACAGGCCATGGGAGTAACTAGAGTTCACAGTTGGATGTCAGCCTAAGTGATATGTGCATCAAAAAGTTAATCTTGGGATCACAGACCCACTCTTTATGATTCCGTTATCAGTCCCATCTCTCATCTCTTTCCTAAGATGTGTCCATGCCCCTTCCTTGTGATCTGTCACTGAATCAAAGAGCACCCTTTGAAGTGTAAAGGGGAGCATTGTTCTCCCTTCTGCAGTGTGTCCCAACCAACTCACAGTAATGCAGCACTATACAAGTCTATCTGGGGGAATTCTTCTACCTCCTCATGCCTTCCCCAGGCAGGCCTGGGATTCCATTAATGGAGCCCAAGGGCCTCAATGCAATGTGCCATTATAAGCACACTTGCACTCAGTGTATGTATACAACAGACACACTGTCCAGCACTGTTACCTCCATCTATTGTGTCGCTACCTCCTCATGCCTTCCCCAGGCAGGCTTGGGCCTCCCAAAATGGAACCCAAGGTCCTCAATGCAATGTATCATTATAGGTACACTAGCACTCAGTGTATGTATACAACAGACACACTGTCCAGCACTGTTACCTCCACCTATTGTGTCACCACAGGCATACATACAATAAGCACACAGATTTACTCTGCATGCACGGCTCAGTGCAGTAGCCTTTCTGTGTTGTGCCATTTACAGGCACACATACAGCCTGTAAACACATTTACCATGTGCACACTTTACACTACATTCTTCATGTACGGTACTCCTCGCAGGTACATATACACCTAGTACATGCACTCATCATGCCCCATACTGCATAGCACTACATCTTTCATGTACTGCACTCCTCACAGTTACACATACATCCAGTAGATGCACTCATCTTGCATGCACTGTACATCACTGCTCTCCCTGCATTGTACCCTTCCCAGGTACACATACATTCAGCTCAGTCACCACTCCTACACTGCACTTAATATCTAACCGATGGAGACCAAGTGTGAGTTGAGCACACAGCATGGGGCTATAAATGTGAGTGAGCCTTTAGGCCTCACTTCAGCGACACAAAGTAAAAATGAACTGTTCACTCCTATCAATCACTATATGCTGCTTATACTGCTTAACTTTTAATGCTAAATGAAGGTAGTGCTTTCGGTGTCCCTGTTGGTCTAATAAGACCACAATATGTGAGACATGCCTATGTCATGGTGCACAAGCATAATTTCTGTTTACCTACGACAACAAAAACTGTCTTAGGGATCCTGACAATAGTTCAGTTGGGCACTCAGGGCAGGGGGTACATGTCCATTACCACAGGACACAGGAATATTTCCATCCCAACACATATCATCTGTAATATTCACAAGTGCAGCTAGAGGCACAGCAGGAAGTCTCATGGCTCCCCCGTAAGAACCTCATGGGGTGACAAACCTGTCCTCCGATTAAGGGTATTTGAGAGACTCATCAACACCAAGGAACGAGCATCAGGCCAACCTAGGGATGTGGATGCAAACACTTTGGCAAGTCAGGACTTCGTTCCATTGATCTGGTCAACAATGCCTGACGCTTCATGGCGTTAGCTAGAAGGCAAGTCTCTGATCCACTTTCATGGCTACACACCTCATCCTCATCAACTCATAAGTAAAATGAGTCTGAAATGATGGACCAACTCCCTCAACAACAATTTGACCACAGTGAGACTATCTATTTTCCTGGTCTTGGATGCCATAACCCAACGTGAAAATATAGACATCACTACTAATATGTACTGGAGGCCACTGCACACAGACATGTCAACAAAATCAAGTTGCTTGCAATTGAAAGTGTTGAAGTAAGCCTCAGCAAGGCCTACTAGTGAAAGGGGTTCACCTTTCTCTGCACAAAGTTCTCAGATCATGTAGGAAGAAGTTGGCACAGAAACTGGAATAAAAGACAAAAGTTTATTAACCTCATGAGGTGGTACTACAGTTCAGACAGCACCCTTGGGTAATGTCTGAAGTAGCACACTGAACTGAGAGAGCATGGTCCTTTTATACCCACACAGGGGCTAAAAGGAGATGGTACAATTATGGAAACAAGACTTGTATACATGTAAGGTCATGTGGAAAATGCACAGTCGACAGGTAGGAGGAGCTAACAGTTTCCAAGGACTAACAGCTGCAGACCTTACTGAGCATGTGCGAAAGTAAGAGATGCTCAATATAACATGTCCCTAGGCAGATCTCAAGAGCAGTTAACAGAAAGGTAGGACAGAGCACATGGTGAGCACATGGCAGCATGTAGCAGAGAAAATGGCTGCCATGAATACAAAATGGATTCGGCAAAATGTTCACAATAGTTACTAAATACAAGATGTCTTCTGCTAATGCTTAATCTAATCACTGCTAAATTACAACAGACGACCCTTTCAGCATTAGCTGAAGACATTCGTCTTTCTGGGATAATCTAAATATTCATCCTGTATATTTATGCTCATCATTTCAGCTCTTTCCTTATCTAACATATGTTGTGCCTTCATTTCTGTAATATTTCTTTTGGTAGGCATACAAGCAGCAATACACATGGAGCAGAACATTGGACCACACTGAATACAGATACAGCATGTAAAAAATATTGCAATTATTACACACAGGACCTTCCAACAGGTAGTTGGTAATATCCATAGTTACCACAAACAAAATATGTATTATGTGAAGCTGTAAAACTACTATTATTTACACTCTCAATAGTTAAAATCAAGGTACAATCGCTTATCCCTACTGGAATTCGTCCAGTGCTTCGTATACATAAATCTGCTTTAGTTTTTGTAACAGAAATCACAAATTGTTCATTCTTGTCATAGTCTCGTATATTTGTGAAGACATATGGTATTGAAACATTGTCCGGTTGATACTCTTCCGATTCCCATTTAGTTCCTTTAGCTTGGGGATACCCATCTTTGTCTTGGTAGCATACTTTATTAAGGCGAAAAAGAAGTCCGCCCTCTGTACGTTTTCCAGATGCAAACAAAAGCATGTATCAAGCTTAACAAGAACCATTGTGTGAAAAAGGAAGAGGAATGAAAGGTGTTCCTCCTTTCTTTTGATGCGCAGGTATCATTCCACATACCCAACAGTTAGTAGTATTTGTGGCATTATGAGTATGATGCAACATCTGAAGGAAAGTATTATTGAAGTACGATTGACGGTGCTTCTGCTCCTGATAGGGAAGCGTAAAGTAATAGTGATCCTCTGGTACTGGAGTAGTGGCAACAAAAAACTCACGAGCAGGAGACTTCTTTTCAATAAACCAGGTGATTGTTGCTTTAACCACCAAAACAACAACAAACCCCATATTACTAATAATCAATTTGTTATTCATTTTAGCAACAGTGATAATCGACCCTTTCAGAAATGAATTAAAAAACAATCGTTGGAGCTCTTATCCCTGGGCAGCCGCTGATTTCTTCACCACGGGCCAAGACGGGTGTCACTACTCTAATGCACGGCTGATCCACCCCCCTTGCCACATTGGCTCTCCGTTTCACTAACCCAGGGCGGTAGCTCAAACAGTCTTTTCAAAACAATTTTCAGATTCTTTCCTTGGTCTCAAATTATATCACGACACTCCAGAAGTCGTATGGTCCGGGAAGACCTCTGCAGATTCGTCAGGTGATATAGCACGGCCTTTCTCTGTAGTCAAAATCTCTCGATGATCGGTCAGCACAGCAGGTTCCACCAAGGTAGGTAGCACTCTCTTGCAGTGAGTACTATGGACCCAATTCTTTCGGTTCGTCACTCGAACTGCTGTCCTTGTCGCAAGGAGCACCTGTTCTGGGCCTCGCCACCTTGGTTCCAAGCTGCTTGATCTTTCAAAAGACTTAATCATCACCTGATCACCAGGTCGGAGTTCATGGCCTTCATCTGTAGATCTGTCAGGAAGTGCTTCTCGAACCTGTTGATGAATAGAAACCAAATTGTCGGTTAACTGTGCCAAATAATCATTCATCAGGACACAAGGTACATCATATACAGATTTTGGTTTAGGAACTCCCCAAATATTCATTGGTCTCCCAAATACTACTTCATAGGGGCTAAGGCCAAGTCGGGAGTGTGGCACTGACCTAATAGACAATAATGCCAATGGTAATGCATCCGGCCAAGTAAAGGATGTGGAAGCCTGTATCTTCGCTAATTTCAGCTTCAATATAGCATTATACCTTTCCACCAACCCTGCTGATTGTGGGTGGAAAACCGCATGGAACTTCTGTTTGATCCCTAATCCTTTCAGGACATACTTAATAACTTCCCCAACAAAATGAGGTCCGTTATCACTCCATAAAAGTCTGCAAACACCAAACCTAGGGAAAAATTCTTTCAAAAGCACCTTCGCTGTGGTAATGGCAGTATTATCCTTTGTGGGGTACGCCTCTATCCATTTACTGAAGGCACAAACCACCACCAAGACATACTTTAAATTGTTGCAGCGTTCAAGCTGAATATAATCCAGTTGTAGAACTTCAAAAGGTGCAGTTGGTGTAGCAAACCCTCCTGCAGGAGTACGTGTCCCTTTTCCAGGATTGTATTGTAAGCAGATCAAACAAGACTGTACTACTCTCTTAGCTGTACTGGAAATTTCTGGATGCTCCCAAACTTGCATAAGCAACTTCGTTATTGTTGAAGCTCCAACATGTGCCAGCCCATGTGCCATCTGAACCATAGGTTGTACAAAAGCTATAGGCAATTTCCATTTATCCATCTGCTTATTCCGCCAACAGCCCTCATCATCCAATTCTCCATTTTAGACCATTGCTCACGTTCTTTCACAGAAGCAGATTTCTGTATATCTAATACGTCTTGTCTAGCATTATACCAACGTTCAGCTTGTGACTTCACTACATACATAGAAGTAGTACTTCGCTGCATCACAGTCTCACGTGCTACACGGTCTGCAAGAGCATTACCTTGCCCTATCTTATCGGTCACTTTCTTATGTGCACTACATTTCACAATAGCTAGTTTATTTGGATATGTCAATGCAGTCAAGAGGTTATGCACTAATTCTCTATGCATTATCTGCATCCCGTGGGATGTGAGAAAACCTCTCTCCTTCCAAAGCAAACCAAAATCATGAGCCACTCCAAAAGCATAGCGGCTGTCTGTGTAAATGTTCACACTTAAATCAGTACTAAGCTCACATGCTCGTGGCAAAGCTATTAGTTCAGCTGCTTGAGCTGACTTCTGTGGTATACGAGCTGTCTCCACTACCGTGTGTATTGTGGTGATTGCATATGCAGCTGAGGTCGTGCCATCTGGCAACTTCAAACAAGACCCATCAACCCACAGTTCCCCGTCTACATCTAAAAGGGGCGTATCTTGTAAATCAACACAACCCTTTGTCTGTTCTTCGGTAAGGAATATACAATCATGTGTTTCTTGTGACTGAGGCTGAGTCACCGGATATGGCAACAAAGTAGCTGGATTTAGTGTCGCACATCTCTTCAGTGTAATGTGAGGAGCCAACAATGTCAACTCATAACCTGTCATATGGGCTTTAGTTAAATGTTGTGTCTTTGTTTGATTTAAAAGAGCATCAACCGCATGGGGTACTAGCACCAATAGCTTATGTGACAAAACTATCCCTTCACTCTGACGTATTGAGACAGCTGTTGCGGCAACTGAACGAAAACACCCAGGCAACGCTCGAGCGACAGGATCAAGTACTGCTGAAAAATATGCACAGGGACGCTGCTTATTGCCATGTGTCTGTACTAAAACTGACAATGCACATCCATCTTTCTCGTGTACGTAAAGTGTAAAAGGCTTCATGTAATCTGGAGTACCTAACACTGGTGCAGAACAAAGGGCTTGTCGTAGCTGCCGGAAAGCAGTCTCACATTCATCAGTCCATGGGAGGGGCTTTGGAGTATCTTTAGTAAAAAGTGCTAGCAAAGGTTTGGCAATGTGTGAAAACCCTAATATCCATTGCCTACAAAAAGAAGTAAGACCAAGGAATGCACGAACATCTTTCTGAGTAGAGGGTACTGGTGTGTCTAAAATTGCTTGAATACGATCTGATGTAAGTGCACGGCCCTCCTTAGACAAAAGGTGACCTAAATAGGTTACATTTGGTCTACAATATTGCAATTTCTTTCGTGATACTTTATGAAGGTGTGAAGCAAGAAAAGAAAGTAAGGACAAAGTGCACTTTTCACATTGCTCCGGGGTATCAGCTGCCAACAAAATATCATCAACATATTGTATGAGAGCCACACCTTCAGGTAAAACAAAAGAATCAAGGTGTCCAAAGTCATAGTACAAGAACTAATTGCTCCCTCAACTTCCTCATAAAAGGCAGCTGGATTTTTCCGCGGGTCAGGTAATGCTGTTTTAAGTGCCATTACATCTGCCCTATTCCAAGGAGTATACACCCAATTATAAATAAAATAACCCTTAGCATCAACAGAAGTTTTATCATCACTTGTACCCAATCCTTTAGGAGGAACATACAAAGGCGCAGCCTCCCGCATTGGTTTCGCGTGAACTATCATAATCTTATCTGTTTCAAAGATGGAAGCTTGCGCCCCTTCGGTCTGAGATGCTCGTGCAACTGCGTCCGCAGCCCTTTTCTCTTCTTGCAAACGGACTGCCACAATACGTAATTTCATTAAAAGCCTGATTGCATCAGCCACCTGTGATAAAACAAAAAGACCATCACGCATTTGCTTATGATCAGCTGCTACATCATCGGGCTCTAACTCATCAGAATATTTCCGATATAGTTCAATAACTTCTGAGCCAAATGCCTCAGTAAAATATAGCTGCTCCTTTTCCGTCCACCCTTTCATGTTGTCTAAAAGTTCAGAAGCAGAAACAACGCTACAAATTGTTTTACGAGCAATAGATCTAAGCTCAGACGCACGGTCAGCAGGCAGCATAGAGCGACTGTCCCGCATCTTCTGTTGCTCCGAACTGCAGACTTTAGGTAACTCATGAGGGGCAGAAGGGACGACATACGGAGGTGGAGGGCGATCTAGTAACAATAAATCATCATGTGGTTTATTAAGGTTAGGATAGAGAGGTTGCCTAACAGTGTATTGGCCAGTTAGCTGTAGCTTACGTTCTTTCTCTTCTAGCTCCTTTAAGTCATTTATTTTTCTTTCTCATTTCCAATGCTTTCACATATACATTCTTCCGCTGCTCTTTCTCAAGCAAGGCTTGCTCACGCTTCACTCGTCCACACGCTTCTTTCTTCCACATTCGTACACAGTCAAACATATCTTGCCTAGACTTTCGCTTACACATACATTGTTCCACATACTTAATCTTTCGCAAATCAAATGACCCATGCATAGGCCAACGTAACTCAGGATCCGCGCGGGTGTATTTATTCCATAATGTGCTGTACATTATAGAAGAAAGACCATGTTTAACATACATATCTCTATTTGGCGTCCCCTCTGGGGGTGCCGGTTGCGATTCTTCCAGTTTCAAATTGGTACCATTACAAAAGCAACACATCCTACGAAGTGCGCTAAAAACAGGCATGCCAAAAATAGTGCAGAATATGCAATATTATAATCAAAGTAGCACTTAAGGTGCCGTTCAAATCAAAATTAAATTGGAGAAAATTCTCCTCATTACCTGCCTATATAAATTGCAATTTATATATCAAATCCAAAGAATACAAATTGACTAGTCAACCAAATCACGAGAGCCACAGTAAGTAGTGCTAAACTACATTACCAAACACAGGCATCAAAACCCACAGCAAGTGCCGTAAAACGGCTCTTACCAATCACAGGGTGTCCAGGTTCCAACTGCCAAGTTCTAAAATCGACCAAATGGTCACTGCATGACGAATGAACAAAAAGGATCTCAGTCGAGGACCGGCGCCACCTGGATGGTCAAGTCAGAAGGAAGGGAAAAACGCTGTGGTTGCCAAGACTCGGGTCTCCTCAGGCATTGATCGTCCGCAGCGAGATCCCAATCCTTCGTCGCGACCAATCCGTTGGGCATCTGAGTCGCCGATGAGTCCCTGTTCGGGCGCCAATTTGTTGAAGTAAGCCTCAGCAAGGCCTACTAGTGCAAGGGGTTCACCTTTCTCTGCACAAAGTCCTCAGACCATGTAGGAAGAAGTTGGCACAGAAACTGGAATAAAAGACAAAAGTTTATTAACCTCATGAGGTGGTACTACAGTTCAGACAGCACCCTTGGGTAATGTCTGAAGTAGCACACTGAACTGAGAGAGCATGGTCCTTTTATACCCACACAGGGGCTAAAAGGAGATGGTACAATTATGGAAACAAGACTTGTATACATGTAAGGTCATGTGGAAAATGCACAGTCGACAGGTAGGAGGAGCTAACAGTTTCCAAGGACTAACAGCTGCAGACCTTACTGAGCATGTGCGAAAGTAAGAGATGCTAAATATAACTTGTCACTAGGCAGATTTCAAGAGCAGTTAACAGAAAGGTAGGACAGAGCACATGGTGAGCACATGGCAGCATGTAGAAGAGAAAATGGCTGCCATGAATACAAAATGGATTCCGCAAAATGTTCACAATAGTTACTAAATACAAGATGTCTTCTGCTAATGCTTAATCTAATCACTGCTAAATTACAACAAACGGACCACTTACATGGCTCAATGGCACCATGGTCGTTCTACCTGCATTTAACTGTTGACATGTGACACATTGGTGAAACAGATTCTTAGCAATGACACGGAAATGGGAATTGAACCAAAGGGTCTTAACCAAGTAGACCATTGTGTCTTTCCCAATATGTATTGGGTCATGGGAAGGTCTCATCATAGGGGACAACAAAATATCTAGCAAAACAGTTCTTGCATCTGCTGACACCCAAATATCAACTTGATTCTTCACACACCCTGTTCTGACCATCCCTCCTGGTCACTTTCTGGAACTTCTTCCTGCAATTCTGTGACTTTTTCCCATGTATCGGCAACAGTCAACAAGAGGTTCATGGAAACATAATTATTTGAATAATCTCCTCTGAATTTGTAAGACCAAAGAGCTCAGTACCTAGCTATTTCATCCGCATAGCGATGGCCAGCAGTCCCAAAATCACATTCACTCTTGGGTGTTGCACACTTTATGACTGCTAGTTCAGCAGCAGGCAACTGCAATGCCTAAAGAAGATCCATAACATGATTTCCATTTTGGATGGATGAGCTAGAGGAGGTCATGAAACTTTCACCCCAATTTTCCGAAATAATGAACTACGCCAACCCATATTGGCATTGTAGATGGTGACTCTTACATTGAGACAGCACAGGCCCTAGTAGGAGCAATCAGTTTAGCCACCCTGTCAGAAGTTACATTACACAAAGAAGAGGCTCCACTACACCTTCTAAGGTGCTAATGGAATACGCTGCATCCAAAATCCTTATTTCATGCATTAAGCAAGTGTCATCCACATGCAACATGTAATCAGGCTCTTGCAGAGGGACATCTCAACTATTAGGTCTGCCTTGCTACACAACTCTGTGACATCCAAGCAATCATGGTTAACCCTGTTACTATTTTCATCAGAAATGGGCAAAGGCAGCAGTGTGGCGGGGTTGAGACAATAACACCTCTGCAGAGTGATGTTCTCTGCAGCAAAGATGACCTGGTTATAATGAGTAAATCTGCTGTTGGTCATGTGTTGTGTAGAAGTGTGGGTAAGCAGGCTTTCAACAGAATTGGGAACCATAACTGTAAGAGGCTAGCCCACACCTATGCCTTGACATTGCTGAATGCTAACACCAACTAATACCACTGCCTATAGGCAACCCTGCAACGCTGCAGCTACTGGGTGAAGAGTGGCTGAAATATATGGAACAGGACACTTGAATTTCCCAATCTGAGTGAGTACAGTAATGGAGCACCCATTCCTCTCGTTGCAGAATAAACAATACCTTTCCTATAGTCAGGAATTCTTAGAGCTGGGGTGTGGCAGAGACTTTCTCTCAGATTGAGGAAGACTTCCAAGCATTCATTGCCCCATAGTAGCAGATCAGATACTTCTTTGTGTGTAAGCCTCTGTAGAGGCTTCAACACTAGGGGAAAGTTGGGAATTAACTGACAAGAGTAGCCCACCACTCCCAGAAGCATCCTGACTTCTCTCTGCTTTGTGGGAGGTTTCATTTCCAGTATGGCAGATATTTTCTTGAGACAACTTTCTGCCTCCTTTCTAAATATGAGTTCTTAGATACAGACCTTCCTTCATTTTGGTTAGAGAGACTACATATGTCCATTTTTTGGCCAAATGGTTCAGCAGGGCAATAATGTCTTGCCTTCATGCATCTTGGGTTGTTAACGCCGCCAACAGATCATTGATATATTGGACCAGGACAGAGTTGCACGGCAACTGCAGGGTCTCCAAATTCTTTTTCAGTTATTTTGATACTTTCTGAATACCACTCTAGGAATCAGCACTATGCCAGAACTTTATTTTGGAATTGGAATGTAATTGGGAACTGGCTGCTCTCATACAAAGGAGTGGAAAACGATGCTTGGCACAGGTCGATGATCGTGAACCACTCAGCATCACAGGGTATTTGGAACAGAATCATGCAGGATTCGCTACTACAAGACAATCTGGATCAAACGTACTATTGATTTTTCACAGATATTGCACTATCTGGCATTTTCTGTATGACTTCTGCAGGCCAATAATTAGAGTTAGGGAATTACAGGGACTTCCTGAGATCTCTTATGATGTCTTTCTCCATCACAGATAGATAGTATTTCAAGCAACCTCCTCTTGTGAGTAGTTATACTTGGGGTGTACAGGGATACTCTGCAAACTGTTTGACTGTTATTTTCACAGGTTCAACATCTTTGATCAGGCCAATATCTTTGCCAGGATAATCACAGACTTTTTCCCTCATTGAATCTTTTAGTGTAGGGGTAAGTCTTCCTTTTTCAAAATCAAGAATAATCCATTGGCTGACTGCTGTATGCAGAAACCGTGTGTCTAAAGCTTCACACCATCTTGTGTACAATAAATCACACTATTCTATCCACATAAAAGATCCATGCACAATAGATTAACTGGACTTGGATCACATATTACAAACTGATGGTCATCTTCAAGAGGATCTCTTTTCACCGGAGCTCTGGCTGAAACAAGATTGAAAATTTGTCTGTTTGAAATGCCTACAACTTAGATTTATTTTCCAGAGGGATAGGCTTGGGATTTCTACAGTTCTTCAAGTAGAGTGGGTAGCTCTGGTATCAATCAGAAATGACACAGGATGGCCATTCACCTCTCTATCTACACATGGGCTACTCTGGTCTAGCTCACAGACTGCGGCAGCAAGCAATCTGCCTCCCCTCTTATGCACCGTTACTGTGATTCATCAGAATTGGAATCTCTGGAGCGGTCGAAGGCCGGGAACCGCTGAAGTCTGTCAGAATTTGCGAAAGGGTTAAATTGAACTCTGGGGTTCTGGTTCACATTAAATCTCAGATTATGTAAATTATGCAGCATTTACAGGGCATGGGGAATATTAGCATTCTGGGGTCTTGGCATTTGTATATTCTGAGCTATCAAAACATTCATATTAGGTATTTGACCATCAAGTTGTATTTGATTGTAGTAGTGACCCAACTTGTTACACTATTGACACTCTGTGGTCTTCTTCATTACAGCTGTGTCCATCCCAGAATTTGGTTTAACTGGTATCCCTTGCCCTCTATTCTGTGTGACACCATTCCCATTCTGCATCATTTGACCATCACCTTGATATCTGACTCCCACAATTTCAACATTAGGATTTTAAACTGGATTTGCCATGTACAGGACATTCTGAAATCCCTTCTCTGCTAATTTCACTTGAGCCAACATGAATTACTCTTTAACTTTCTTCTATCATGATTCAGATCATCACTGCAGTACTTTGTATATCATAATATTTCATCCAAAGGCTTTGATTACCATCCAAACATTATTCTGCTGAATATGCAAGCTAATCTCCGGGAGCAAACCAAGAACAAACGGGGACACAAAATTACTAAGATTTCCTTGCACTGGGTTTTCAACACTACTGTGCTGGAGAAACACTTGCATTAGTCTTTCCTAATAGGCATGCACTGTCTCTTTGGATTGCTGGATAGTTTGTGATATTTTCAACCAATCAGTTTCCTCCCGTGGAACTTTATTTTTCACAGGGGGAATCATCTGATTACACTTTTCCATAACTGCCTGAGAAGATGCATTTGTCTGAGCATTTCTCTGTGGTTCTGTAGTCAGCCATGTTACTGTTACCTCACATTAAGTCCACAGATCATTTCGGACAGCAATGTCAAAGAAAGTATTCAAATCTTCCCAAAGAACCTTCATTGTGAACCATGGTAATTATTGCTAATGTTTGAGTACACCTATCTGGATATATCACTATACTAAAAAGAGCATGGTGGGAGTACCCTCTGCCAGATACATTGAGATAGTCTAACAACTATACCTTGGTGTTAGGTGTCAGGAAGCAATTATACATTATCCTCCTTGGCAGGATTGAGGTTGGAGTCAGTAGGTCTGTATCTTTGTCACAGCTCACAGATGTTGTGTGATAATCCCAGAACAGAAACACTCTTCTCAGTGAGCCATAGCACAGAAGCTGTTTATATAATAAAGTAGCTTCTTATCATACTGTGAGAGAGATTCAAAAGAGCTCATTTGTTTTGTCTAGCTGAATTAAAGTGTCTGCTAGCAAACACAGCAATAAAGCAAATCAATTACATAGTGCTCTGAAATATAGGACCTTATGACTAGCTGTATAGACTACAGGACTTCAGTGTCTATCAGAAATGCACATACAGCACATTCACATGTTAAAGTGTGGAAAATGTTATAATGGAAAGGAGATGTCAACTTAAGGTGTTGAATCTAAAATGGAGACTACATGAAAGCTATGCAACATTCCAGCGGTTGCCCCCTCAATGCTCAAGTCCTGAATGAGGTGTAAAAGGTCTGGGTGTAGGGGGAAGTTTTTATTTCTCTGGTAGGATTCAAATTTGTGCACTGCCCAGGAACTTAATTAAATAAAGGGGGCCTTCCCTGTAACAGGTGGATGTTAGATGATATCAGGGCAGGCCCCTTCCTTTGTTATCCTAGTTGGGCAGGCTTCAATCCAAGTGGGGAGGAAGGTGACCCTAGAATTGGCTGAAATGATCACAGAAGAGGGGTTGCTCATTTCCATGGCTCCACCTCTGATATGGGCACACATTCTATGCACAAGTGAAAAAGGGATATTCACCTTATTGGATTTAGGCACAGAGGAACACTGTGAGATTGTCTGTAGTAGGACACAGAGGAAATGCCACAGAGGCTGGTAGGGGAACGACTGGGACATTTTACCACATTTGCTAGGGAGGAGACAGGAGTCACACCAAACCCAGAAGCTGGTGCCATACATAAATGTGACATACCTAGAGCTCCGAATGACTGGAATCACTCTTCTCTTGTACCCAGGACAAAGAAGTAGGCTCCAGCTGTCATAAGCTAGACCTCCTGTTTAAGCCACAGTGACACAACAAGCTAGAAGAGGCCTCTCCTACAACTGTTCAGCTGACCAGTTTCAACTGGACCTGCCCTGGACCCTGCTGTTGGCCTCTGCTGAAGTGAATCGTGACCCCCAAGTGCTGTTCCTGACCTCCTGGAACCTTTGGCTATGTCTGTGTGGACGTCTCCTACCACCCCAGGAAACTTGGGCCTTTGAAACATTTTAGCTCCAAAGAGCTATGGAGGACATGGACAAACCTGCCAAGCAGATGCAACAGGGCTTTCTCCAACTTGGAGGTCTTCCACAGCAACAAATCTGATTCAACGGGACCTCGCGGACAAGGCATTTGACTCGAAGAGTCCTCTTCTACTACAGCCTTGCCCTGCTGAAGGAATCAGAGCTAAAAAATAAAAATGACTAAGATTGAACAAAGAAATCTTGACCGTGCAAAGGCACCAAAACTGGGCAATTAGAGACTTTCCATGGGCGCTAAATTAAAAATGTCCTTGCTCGGTGACTGCACCACAAATGTGACGGATATCCTGTCCGCCATATTATGATTTCATTATATCCTATGGAAATCATATCCATCACATTTGTGATTGAGTGACCTGTCCACCAAACTCTAAATCGGGCCCTAAGTCCCAAGGGAGCAGACCCTAGAACTGGCCAGAACTGTGAAAGGGAAACTTCAGACTGGGTCATAGGCACAGAAGTAGGGACGTGGGGGTATGCTGCAGCACACCCAAAAATAGCCAAAGCTAATTGAGCAATAAAGATGGCTTTAAATTTAGCTTTTATCTTGTCACATTTGCTGTGTGTTCCAAAGACAAAGGTCAAATATCCGGATGTGTCTTCTGACAAATTGCTTCTTTTTCTTTTAACATGGAAAATGGTGTTTACTTTTCCTTCTCTAACTTCAAAATGAGAGAAAGTCTTGCTGGTGAGAAAGGAAAAGCTGCAGGATGTCACTTTTTCCAACATAGAACAAAAAGTATGTAACTATAAACAAACTGTACATATATTTCAAAATATCTTATTCTGATGTGTAATGGAAACAAAGATTTTAACAGGGTCAAAAGATATCGTGACACTTTAATTTGTGATGTGGAAATGACAAATATTCACTGAAAATGTATTTCCACATACTATCATTTGCTCACTATACAGTTTTATCAGTAAAACTGTATCGACCTAATTACAGGTTTGACTGTCCTCTAACTGCCAAACCCGCAGTGGTGGTCTGACAGCCTCACTCCTTGCAGTCTGACCACCTGCTTACGATCCTGGCAGTCAGACTGCCAGGAAACTGCCACCTCTACTGAGATATTGGATCCCGAGAGGTTGGCAGCGGTCAAAGTCGTGGTCAGCCATAGCGGTGCTGAGTTCAGCACCGATGTGCTGATCATGACTTTATTTTCCACCAGCCTTTTCATGACGAGGGTTCTGCCATGAAAAGGTCGGCGGAAAGGCAGTGCTGGGGGACGCAGTGAGGCCACTGTACTGCCCACAACCATGTTGATGGCAGTGCAAGGGCCCAACTGCCTGCACTCTAAGAATGCACACTGTCTGCTATGGCAGACGGTGCACATTCCGAGGGTGCTGTGTGCAACAGGACTGGCCTAGGATTCTCGAGGGAGCTGAGGCCAATGCTGCTGCACTGTTTTCACTGGGTTGACCTGTGGAAACATTGTAATATGATGTTTCCACAGGTCAGTCCGGTGGAAACACCATAATACAACAGTGGAGAGGCTTCCGGCTTGATGGCTGCCTCACCACCACCGTGTTGGAGTTGCGGTGGTTGAACTGCCCAACTTGTAATTGGGCCCTATATATTTGCAAATGTAGTCCCCATTTCAATGGAGAATGTGTTATCTATAAATGACAGTCTGCTACAATTTCATGCACTATAATATATTTGCAACAGTGTCCTCCTAGTGAGCACCACCAGCTGCATACTACTTCCTTACCATGAATGGGCATGGCTCATTTGTTACACTTTTTTGTCTGATGCTTGGATTTTTCTCAATCCCCATGAGTTCAGTTATGTAAGATAATGCCAGCACCTCAGCTCTGAAACTTGTTCCAGCAGAACTGGATCGGGTCGAATCTGGGTTTGGTATCCCACCCGGGCTCCATCACAGCCTCAGTTCACTCCTAGATCCCTGTGTTATTATAATGTATTTATATAGAGCTGACTACCCCTGAGGAGGCATTGAAGCTTTTTTTTAGCAAATGGCACATTACTTTGTAACCCAAAGTGGATTAGTTGTGGATTAGTATAGGGAAATATGAGTTGGTAATTCGATCTGTGGACATGTGATTCTGTTAGTTGAACTGAATAGGATCAAGGAGGGATAAAGGAAGAGCGGATAAAATGTTATTTGGGGGATCATAGTAGTAAAGCAAGGTTTGAGATGAGCCAAAAGGGGGCTAGAGGAAGGAAGGGTCCAGAAAGCATTATTAGGGTGGTCATAGTAGTGCAATCAGGCTGGGGATAAGAAGGAGAGTGGATATAGAGACTTTATTGAAAGAGGCACAGGATGAGACATAGAGTAGTGAATTGGAGAGAGTTTAAGTTTTCTTTTTTTTACAGTAAAAGCAATGTAAAAACATATATATGTAACTACATAGAAAGGTATACATGTATAAGGAAAATAATACCAAATTATATAGTTGTAATACATAAAGCCCCATGTGTGCATCAAGGAATAAATAGTTAGAAACAAGTGTTGCTGTACATAAAGATAATTTATTTATGTATTTTTAACAATATACTTTGGAAAGTTTTTTTTTTTTAAAAATGTTTCTGAATTTGTGTACTGAGACCAGTTGACCGCAGTGGCTGCTAAATGCCTTTTGGTGCCATTTTTATTTAAAATGTTAAAAAATCATGTCTTTCGTACCCATCATTGGATTTTCTTCCTTTTGGTGTCTTTTCATTTATTAAAATGTACTTTATTTTTCTAATTTATGGGGGCTTTTTCTTTTTTTGCATTTTGACATTACAACTGTTTTTTGCCTCTGAGTTAAGCTTGTCTGCTCATTGCCACAGACATGAGGGGATTGATCTCAGACTCATTTAATGAAAGTACTGGTTCACACTGACAAGGACTGCATTTATTCCTTAAGGTGTTCCATCACTCTCCCCTTAAGTAATGACATAATTTAATACACTTACTTAAAGGTGCATTCAGTGAGAGTTTTTGATCCCTTTGTCTTTTGCTGTGTGATTCACATTTTAATTGCAACCTGAGGCAATGCGTCAGTGTATTTCAGCCATTCGTGAACTTCAATGTGAGGAGCACACCAACACACAAAGGGGGTCATTCTTACTTTGGCGGGCGGCGGAGGCCGCCCGCCAAAGTAACCCCGTCAGAACACCGCACCGCGGTCGAAAGACCGCTGCAGTGATTCTGAGATTTGCCCTGGGCTGGCGGGCGGCCGCCAAAAGGCCGCCCGCCAGCCCAGGGCAAATCAACCTTCCCACGAGGACGCCGGCTCAGAATTGAGCCGGCGTAGTGGGAAGGTGCGACGGGTGCAGTGGCACCCATCGCGTATTTCAGTGTCTGCATAGCAGACACTGAAATACTTTGCGGGGCCCTCTTACGGGGGCCCCTGCAGTGCCCATGCCATTGGCATGGGCACTGCAGGGGCCCCCAGGGGCCCCGCGGCACCCCCTACCGCCATCCTGTTCATGGCGGGTTTCCCGCCATGAACAGGATGGCGGTAGGGGGTGTCTGAATCCCTATGGCGGCGGAGAGCGCTCCGCCGCCATGGAGGATTCAGAAGGGCAGCGGTAAACCGGCGGGTGACCGCCGGTTTACCCTTTCTGACCGCGGCTGAACCGCCGCGGTCAGAATGCCCTTCGGAGCACCGCCAGCCTGTCGCGGTGCTCCCGTGGCCGGTGACCCTGGCGGTCACCGGCCGCCAGGGTCAGAATGAGGCCCAAAGTATCTTCCTTCAGTGCCAGGAACTACTATGGAAATGTGTGTGTTTGGGAAACTAAAAATACATTGCTTATATCCAATGTTTTCTTTTTTATACTGTTTCAAGACCAGTATCTTCCTCAACAATAACGTTTTACAAAAACTATGACCAAAGGAAACAATCATTGACAATGCCAGACCTATGACTTTGCCCTTCCCTGTTTATATTTAGGATAGTTTGTCTTTAAAAGCATTTCCCCAAAACATATCCGATCCTAATTTTTGTCTTTTTGTATGTTGAAGCCTACTCGACAGCACAACTGTTTGGTGTCCCTACAGCATCTTGGGGGAATTCTGAAAACTTCTCTGGAAATTAATTCCACCCATTGCTTACCATTGGCTTTTTGTTTTGTAACTCACACTTCCATGCTTTCTTTTTTCTGGCTTTATTTGTTTTAGGCTGTCCAGTTTGAGTTTGCCCCTCCTGTGGATCATAGCCTGTTTATTGTATTCTTCCATAGTGATCAAACTTTTAAGCAGACCGTAAAATCTTGTTCTTAAATTGTCACAATTGCTGTGCATTTAAAGACAGACGTCAAATGTTAGGCTCTGTCTTCAAGGGAGCTTGTTGTTTATGTTTCTTTCTATGACTACAAAGTGAGAGGATTTATGTGACAATCTTGCTGTGAAAGCACAGCCTTTTTTCTAGCACACAACAAATCTTAAATGTCTGTAAATGAATTGAACGGGTATTTTAGAATATTTCAGACTTAGAAAAAGTTTAATAAACGAAGCACATTTTTTGTAATTCTTACATGTGGTGGCACCAAATATTTTAATACGATCAACTGATAATGTGCTATGTGTATATGACAGTGCGCTACCACACCATGCATACTCCACACTACACCACTCACTCTGTAACACTCCACTCCAACCTACAACACTCCATGCTACTACACTCTACATCACTACACTCCATGCCACTCTATGACATGTTACTTCATTCTTCGACTTGCCACTCCACTCTATGACATGGCATGCCACTCTACTCCATCTTTACCACTCCACTCTAAGGGCCAGATGTAGCAAACTTTTGCTAGTCGCAAATGGCCCGAATCGCTATTTGCGACCCCGCAAAATCGGAAATGGGATGCAAAAATCCAATTTCCGACTCGCAAAATGCGATGCGAGCCGGTACGGACTCGCAAAATTTGCGACCCCATTTTGCGACCCGCTAATAGGAAGTCGCAATTTGCGAGTCGCAAACCATATGCAATAGCAACTCGCAAATTGCGACTAGTCGCAAAAAGCCCTTTTTGCATGTCCAATTTACCACTAACTCAGAGCAGGTGGTAACCATTACCAAAGTATAAAAGGAGACCCAGAAAGCATCTGGGTTACTCAAGATGGCGGAGATATACCTGATAGCAATGAGGAGGAGAGCCCACGCAGCCCAGCAGAGGAGGAGGAGGCGCCTGAGACAGGAGAAGATTTACAGAACAAGGCAGACACTCTTCCAGCAAACTGAGGAGGAAATATATGACAAATACAGACTTAGCAGCGCAGCTATACTAGATTTAATAGATTTACTCAAACCACAGCTAGAACGCCAGACTGTGCGCGGCTGCGCCATCCCTACACATGTGCAAATGCTATGCTCACTGCACCTCTTGGCCTCGGGGAGCTATCAGGGGGTCATTGCTGTGGCAGGTGGGGTATCCCAAAGTGCACTATCAAGGTTCTTCAGGGCATTCCTAGATGCCTTACTCACACACATGTCCCGATACATATACCTACCCAGGAATGAGGCAGAAATTAACAGCACCAAGTTGGAATTTTACCGGATTGCCAACTTTCCCCATGTCATAGGGTGTGTAGATGGGACACATATTCAAATATGCCCTCCTGCAAACCTGGAATATCTGTTCCGCAATAGAAAGTGTACCCACTCACTAAATATTCAGGTTGTTTGTGACGCCCATTATGTCATCACTGACATGGTTGCTAAATTTCCAGGCAGTACTCATGACTCCTACATTTTTAGGCACAGTGGCATACACCAACGCCTGGAACGTGGGGAGTTTGGAGACGGATACCTCCTAGGTAGAGCTGCATAAACCCTTGTAGACATGCACACAAATCAATGTGCAAACCAACCATGATTTGCTAACAGTGTACATTTTGTGCCCAACAGGTGACAGTGCATATACACTACTGCCATGGATACTGACTCCGTACTTAACACCCAGCAATGAATGTGAGAGGCAATACAACAGTGCACATAAGAGGACCAGGAACATTATTGAAAGAACCTTTGGACTGCTGAAAGCACGGTTCAGATGCCTCCACCGAAGTGGAGGTGCCCTCCAGTATACCCCCATAACGGCTTTCAAAATAGTTGTCGCATGCGCTATCCTGCACAACATTGCTACCCGACGTGGCCTACCTCTCACCCCTGCAAACCCAGATTCTGAGGATGAAGAGCAAGAGCAACCACATCAAAATCATGGGGATAGGAGCATCGCAAATCAAGGCAGACTGAGACGGGAACACATTGCAACCCAATACTTTGGAAGGTATGTGCCAACTTCTACCATACTCACCAATAGAACAAACACTCCATGTGTTCAGTGTAACAAACAAATGATTTAAAATGTGCAAAAAACCAAGCTATATACAAGGGAAAACTGTTCAGGGACTTCAAAAGTCCACCTGGCATGGGACACATTGCCATCATGTGCCCCAACATCAGGGACAGTGTTTAGCTCACAGCCTACGGCGGCCTCGGCCAGCCTGGCTGGTACTAGGTGGCTCAGCAGTGCTCTGCCTTGTACTCCCACTCCGTAGCACCCTGGTGTCACCAGCAAAAACACTGCTGACAGTGGAGCCCTCCTCACTGTCTTGTGGGGTGTCACCTGTACCCCTGGACACCTGCTGTGCCTCCATGAGGTCTATTGCATGGGTGATCCGGCCCAGTCCCCGTGCCACATCACCCGCAAAGTGGCCCATGTCAACCTGGAGGCTGACTGTTCTCCTAGACAGCCCAGTTGTGTTCACTGCCAGTCTGACAATAGAGGAGGCCATCCTGTCCAGCCTTTGCAGCAGCTGGCGGTCCCTGCGACGCGCACCTTCACTCTGCGTTAGCAGTCCAGCCACCAGTTCGCGCATTGACAGAGCAAGGTCACCTGTGTTGTTCCCAATGACCTCCAGTTGTGCATGCACCTGCTGCATGCTGTTGGCATGGTTCCTCTCGAAGCACTGCAGAACCCCACTAATCTGCCCTAACTGTTGATTTTGCAGGCGCTGACCCCATAGAGGTTGTGCCTCTGTTGGTGTTGTGGATGGAAGCCCTGACTCTGCCTGCTGCCCTGCTCTCATCATCCTGCGTCACCTGCGCAGCGGTGGAGGCCCTGTGATGTTTGATGTGGCACTCCGGCTTGTACCTGGTGCAGGCTCCAAGACCATTGTTGCAACGGGTGTTGCCAGAGAGGGTATGGTATTGGTGGTGCAGGTGGGAGTGGTGGCTGTTCCTGTTCTCTCCTCTTGGGGCTGGCTGGCCATTGGCACCTGACTGCTTTGGCTGGTGGGGGTGTCTTGTGGGAGACCTGTGGGACATGGGGAACACACTGTCAGTGTCTACTATCAGTTAACAACTTCCTAATAAACAATAACCTATGCAATGCCTACTTGACTACATTGCCCATAATGCATCATTCTGGTGTTTGCTACTCTGAAATGGAGCTATCTTGGTTGTGCATGCCCCTGTGTACATGGTGGGTGGGGGTATGGCATTGATGGGGGAACAGGCATATCACATGGTACTCACCGGTTGATGGTCCGGGCTCAGAGGTGTCCAGTTCTCCAAATCCAGTAACAGCCTCCGGCTCCAGGGTCTCCTCAACCCTTTCCTCCAGGGGTGTGGGTGGTGGTATGGTAGATGGTCCCCCTCCTGTGCCTCTCATCTCCCGGAGCCTTTCTGACACCCTCTCCTTGGTCTGGGAGCAGAGGTCGTACCACCTCTTCTTTAGTTCGTCCACACTCCTGTGGCTGACCCCCAGGGAGTTTACCTTTTCCTGGATTTCCTGCCAAATTCGTTTTTTGTCAGAGTCTGGCACATTGAGGGCTGCCTTTCCAAACAGCTCATCATGGTGCTGACAGCACTCATCCGTTAGCACCTCCAGCTCCTTCTCTGCAAACTTGAGCTTTCTCTTCCTGGGAGTGTCAGCCATGGTTGCTGGTTCTCTGTTAGCTGTTCTGCAGTTAAACAGGGTGTGGTCCTCCCTCCTCCCATGTGTATTTGTAAACTTCCTGGCTGTGATGTCATCATCATGTGCCAGGAAGTGTTTTCCTGAGTGTTCTGGAGTGGTTTCTGGAGTGTTCTGCAGCACCTGCTTTCAATTTTCAGCACAGTCGCAATTTGCGACACCCACTCGCAAATTGCGAGTCTGTTTTTTGCGCGGTCACAAAAAGCGACCTCGCAAACAGCGGACTCGGTATCTGCGGTGCGACTCCGGGTGCGAGTCGCAATTTGTCCGCACACTTTCTACCTGCATTCCAGTTAGCGACACGCAAATTGCGAGTCGCACATGCTCGCAAATTGCGAGTCACTATTTTTTTACTACCTACATCTGGCCCTAAATTCCTCCAAGCTAAGACACTCTACAACATGCCACTCCATTATGCTCTATGACTCACCACTGCACTCTATGCCACTCTAGGACATGTCCCTCCACTCTACGCCCCTTCATGTTATGTTCTTCCACTCTTCGCCCCTCCACTCTACGCCATGACACTCTAAGCAAAGACACTCTATGCCACTACACTCTACGACACTCTATGCTACTCCACTCAAATAGTTTACTTCACTCTATGCTACACCACTTGGCTCTACTCCACTATTCGACTCTCTACTACACTTTACGCTACCTTATGACACCCTACTCCACTCTACACAAATCCCTCTTCACCACTCCACCCCACTTTACTCCACTCTACTCCACTCTACTCCACTATGCCATTCTATGCCACTCCACTCTACGACACTGTTTGCCACTCCACAACACTCAAGTGTACTCTACCACACTACTCCTCTCTACTCCACTGTATGACACACCACTATACATAACTCCCTCTATGCCACTCCATGCCACTTTACTACAATCTATGCAACTCCACCCTAGCCACTCCATTTTACAACACTCTGTCCCATTCTATGACACTATACTCCAATCTGTGCACCCCATGACACTCCAATATACTCCCTTCATGACACAACACTCTACGTCACTCCATTCTATGTCATGACACTATATGACACTCTACACCCCTCCACTCTATGTCACTCTACTCCACTCCATGAAACTCCCTCTATGCCACTCCAAGCTACTTTACTTTAATCTACTCTGGAACACTACTCCACTATGCCATTCTATACCACTTCACTCTATGCCTGTCCACTTTACACCACTCCATGCCACTTAATTCTATGACACTCTGCTACACTGCAACACTCCACTCTACAACACTCTACTCTACTCTGTGCCACTCTACTCTATGACACTTTATGCTACTCCACTCAGATATTCTACTCCACTCTGTGCTACACCACCCCACTCTACTCTACGGCTCATTACTCCACTGCACAACACTCTATACCCCCCACTCTACAATTTTCTACTCCACTCTATGCTACTTTATGACACTCTACTCCACTCTACACAACTCCCTCTACACCACTCCACCCCATTTTACTCCCCTGTACTCCATTATGCCATTCTATGCCACTCCACTCTACAACACTGTATGCAACTATACAACACTCAACTCTACTCAACAACACTACTACACTTCACAACACTCTATGTAACTCTACTCTACAGCACTCCACTCTACAACACTCTACCTCACTCTATGACACTTCACTTTACACAATTCCCTCTGTGCAATTTCATGCTACTTTACTACAGTCCATGCCACTCCAGTCTAGCCACTCCACTTTACAACACTGTGCCACTCCATGACACTCTACGCCCCTCCACAAAACTCCAATCTACTCCCTCCATGACACTTTATGACACATCATTCTATGCCACTCCACTCTATGCCATGACACTATGTGACACTCTACACCCCTCACTCTACAACACTCTTCTCCACTCCATGCAAATCCCTCTATGCCACTCCAAGCTACCTTACTTCAATCTACTCTGTCACACTACTCGGGTCTATGTCACTCCTCTGTACAACACTCTACTACACTCTGCACCTTTCTACTTCACTCTACTCTCTCTATGACATGCTATGCCACTCCACTCTATGCCACTCCTCTATATGCTCTCCTTGACAGTCCACTCCACTCTACTCTACTCCCCAACACTCCACTCAATGCCAGTCCACTTTATGCCACTCTTCTCTACTCCACTAACTTTTAGCAATACTGAACAGCAGCCACTCTGGTATACAACATGGCTAAAATGCATTGGCAAAGCCAATGGGTCTTGCAGAGGCTTTGCCAATACTTGATATCATACGTTGGGCATTCTAAAGGTACCAAAGTTTTGTGAATTCCACCAGAGGGACTTCATAAAATAGCCAAAATGCCATTTTGTTAATGAAGAATGGGAAATGTGATGTGCACAAAAGCGGTTATTTTATTCTAAACATTGCATCAACAAAATGTTTGCTATGCTAAAATACCCTCTTCTCAGCTTTCAGAAACAGGCAGAACTGGAAAAATCCTTAGAAGCTAATAATTGAATAGACATAAATAGTGAAAGTAAGCAGGATAAAAGCGAAATATGTTGCAATGCTTTCATCTAGATGCTTTTTGTACTGAAGGCTGAGCCACATAAGTAATAAGTGTTATGTGCATCAGTCTTTTCCAGTTGCAGGCAGAAATAGTATTTGTTAGTTATTAAAATCATGCAATACCCAGACCCATCAACCAAGCTGTGGCTTATCACAACTTTTCAGTGTATTTCACCTATGCATCAATTCATAAGGCAAACCCTAATTAGATAATAAATGGGTGTGAAGGAAAACAGTGCATTTGTACATATGCCTAAGAATATGAGGTTAGAAACATGAGTTCTACATTCCTCTCTGAGTTGTGGCCTATCCATCATATCAGGTAATTTTCAGGGCATTTTTCAAAATCACTTTTGTGCCCACTGACTTGCAATTGGGAGTTATAAATGCAGACAAATTCAAAAGATAATAACAAATGTCCTACCATTTTTCGTTTCCACACTTCTACTGATACTACCAGGACATCCAAGGGAATGTGGCTTGCATGGACATCACTACATTTCTTACCCAAAATTCACTGTAAATGTCACACTGGCAAAAAAACATTATTTTTCATTTCATTTCCATGTGAACAAAATGAAATATCTACAGGGATTGAAGAAGTCCTGATATCCAACATTCCCACTCCTCTTCCAATAAAAATGATACCTCTTTTCTGAAGGTGACGTTATCTCCCAGGAAAGAAGAGGCATCAAAATGCACCATGGCACATTCCACATTTTTTATTAAAATTGTAGCATTCTAGAGGCCATTACCTATTGCCTTCTACCTACACATGAGATCACATTACGTAGTCAACAAGTCTAGGTTAAGCTCTGTCTGTTCATGACTTCGTCTGACTGTGAGACCTGAATAATATGGTGCCTCCCCATGACACTCTGAACTGAGTGAGGATGGCTTGTCAATCCTGAACCTTCAGCATGTTCATCTTCAGGTGGAATCAAACGTCTGACTGACCATGTGACTGGCAAATGTCCAATCAAAATTTCCCAAAATGCACCTTCTTCCATTTAGTGGTAGAAAGTTGCTGGCTGTTCAAGGATCTCTGGGACACCAACTGTGAGCATAATTCCATTTGAATATTGTGGGAGAATACATGAGCAGTTTCCTAAATTACCTAACAAGCATTTCCAGAAAGATCTAGCCAAATCAAGTAAACAACATCAAACATGCTACAGGGGTCAGCAATATGTACCAATGTTCTTGAGCCTGGACAAATCAAAGTAGTGCTGAAAATAGTCAAGAACATTGAAGTGATTTCCTCAATTCAGATGAAAATATTTAAAAGGTACCCTAGGCAAGTCTAAAAGTGTCCTATGGAAGATATGTATCCATCCAGGTCCATTTAAATTCAGGTAATAACCTAGCATTGACTATTCAAACTTAGGGAGTCATTACAACCCTGGCGGATGGCGGAGAATTTATTCCCTGGCACTGATAGGGGTCTCCCCCACCCCCACACCGACTCCCTCCCCTACACCCCCCACCACCCCTGCCACCCCCCAAAGGTGGCAGGGCCCCCCTCCCCTCCCCGACCCCCAACATAACATTACTCACACACACCCGACACGCATGCAGGCACCACCAACACACATACGCACACACCCCGACATACATGCCAACAGCCACTCACACAGTCAGACACGCACACCCACATTCAAACATACACGCACACATCCATACAGACATACCCACAGCCATACCTGCACTCATTCCCATACACACAACACCCCAGCAAGCATACATGCACTCACACACCCCCTCTACATACACACACGCACACCCCCATGCACCCACACAACACACAACACCCCCCACACCCCCCACCCCCCTCCCCTAACGGACGATCAACTTACCTGTTCCGTCGATCCTCCGGGAGGGGACGGAAGCCATGGGGGCAGCTCTGCTGACACCACACGCCAACAGAACACCGCCACGTGATCGAATCACAGGACGTGATTCGCTGGGCAGTGTTCTGTTGCCGTGGCGGTGGCGGCTCTCCGTCGGAATAATGACGGAGAGCAGCCAACAGTCATAATAGGCGGTCTTCCGCACGGCGGTCCCTCGGCGGTCTTGCAAAAAGACCGCCGAGGTCGTAATGACCCCCTTAGTCTTTGTATGGTAGGAAGTGAAACAAGCTGGAATTCACTGGTCTGCTTTAGGTGTGCACTAGTTACAGTGGTATCAACTATCCCACTTCCTTCCATACAGAATACAAACTCTGCACTTTCATTCTGGCCACCTCTACTTCTCTGTTCCTTGAATGCAATCAACAGTGTTGACTCCACAAATAGAGGCAGTCAACATCTAATACCAGGTGTGATTTTATGTGCTGCATCATATGATTGAAGCAACTGGCCAGCTCTGTGTACCACACCCATATTCTTGCTATAATCAAGACAACAGTTGTGTTTTTACACTTCTTCCAACAGAGCTTAAACCATAATAGGATGTGCTCTCATCATACATTGCAGTGTGCACATTTCCTTCCTGTCTATCACAGAACTTTATCTCTTGCAGTTCATTCCAATGCAAAACACTGCACTTACCTTTTTAGAACATTTTACAAACAAGCTCCTGAGGGATTTGCAGCTGATTCAAATTGTCATGTATGTGCTGTGCCAATAAAATTCAGTTTGTTTGACCAGCTTTATTAATGTATAGAAATTATGTATATACAAGTTGTAACATTTATAAAGGAGAAAGTGCGAAAGAGTTCATACAATCTTCTCAACAGTTCCTAATGACAAAGGACAACCAACAGGATTTATATTGGTGTCCTTTCCAGTAAATACTCTATTGTTATATGAGGAACCAGTGGACCTCTTGTACAACACATATATCTTTGTGACATACTGAAATCTCTTAGTGGTAATGTACTGCCTGGATCTCAACTGTCCTTTGTACAAAATTAAAGGCTTGGCCATCAACATATTCTGCCCTCAATTATAAAGATCAGCAAGCTTTGCTGGGGAATGGTATGGTCAAGCAGTCAAATTTCGAACAGTCTGTGATGGTGTGGATGGTTTTGTGGTAATACTGCAAAGTTAGAATTGTAATACATCATACATTACAGAATTTAAAAAATGATCTCAGCTTATGACAACTAAGTAAATGTGTTCGCAAAATTGAGGTAGAAGATCAGTAAGGTTTTAGCGATGACATGCAATATTCACATAGGTAATAAGTCTTCAAATATTTTTCCTCACAATACCTGAAGTGGGATTCCACTGACAACCCCCATAATAAGTCATCTGCGAGTCTTCATGCCACCTTAAAAACTGTTCTGCATGTAAATAAGATTGCTGTTCAATTTCCATAAGGAGCTCATCATCTGCAAAAAGTTCAGTACAGTCAATCAGAAACATATTTACAGTATTGTCTTTATATCAAGTAGCTCTCAAATGATCACCCCTCACTTTTTGCCTGCCTCCCTCCACTTTTTGGACTCTGTTTTTGCAGTTTTTTAGACTCTGCACACTTTACCACTGCTAACCAGTCCTAAAGTGCACATGCTCTCTCCCTGTAAACATGGTAACATTGGATTATACCCAATTGGACTGTTTAATGTACTTTTAAGTCCCTAGTAGAGTGCACTATATGTGCCCAGGGCCTGTAGATTAAATGCTGCTAGTGGGCCTGCAGCACTGATTGTGTCACCCACTTAAGTAGTCCCTTAACCTTGTCTCAGGCCCTCCATTGCAATGCCCGTGTGTGCAGTTTCACTGCCAAAATCAACTTGGCATTTAAAAGTACTTGCCAAGCCTAAAACTCCCCTTTTTCTACATATAAGACACCCCTAAGGTATGCCATAGGGCAGGGTGATGTGTAGGCAAAAGGCAGGACATGTACCTATGTAGTTTACATGTCCTGGTAGTGTAAAACTCCTAAATTCGTTTTTACACTGCTGTGAGCCTGCTCCCTTCATAGGCTAACATTGGGGCTGCCCTGATGCATTGTTTGAGTGGTAGCGCTGATCTGAAAGGAGTAGGAAGGTCATATTTAGTATGGCCAGAATGGTGATATAAAATCCTGCTGACTGGTGAAGTTGGATTAAATATTACTATTTTAGAAATGCCACTTTTCTCTGCACTTAAATCTTTCTGTGCCTTACAATCCACGTCTGGCTTGGTTTAGTTGACAGCTCCTTGTGCATTCACTCAAACACACCCCAAACACAGGATACTCAGCCTCAATTGTATACGTCTGCATTTTGAATGGGTCTTCCTCCCCTGGGAGGGTGGAGGGCCTGCTCTCACACAAAGGGAGACCCAGGCAGACAGGATTGCACTGAAAGGGGACCTGGTGCACTTCTAAGCCACTCTTTGAAGTCTCCCCCACTTGAAAGGCATTTGGGTATGTAAACAGGGCCTCTGCCCCTTCCAACTCAGACACTTCCTGGAGAAGAACCTTGTAACCAGAACCTGCACCCTGCCAAGAACTGCCTGGCTGCCCAAAGGACTCACCTGTCTGCTTTCTGTGAAGGACTGCTGCCTTGCTGTTGCCCTGCTGCCTTGCAGCTCTCTGGCTGTGGTGAAGAAGTGCTCTCCAAGAGCTAGGATAGAGCTTGCCTCCTGTTCCCTGAAGTCTCAGGACCAAAAAGACTTCATCTCTTCAAGAAGGACTCCTTGTGCGGTGAAATTCGACGCACAGCCTGCCAGAAACGATGCACAGGCTGCACCACGGTGAAACTTTTACCGCAAGCCAAATCAGAACGATGCAGCCTGACTTCGCAATGAGAAGATCAACGCAGCGCCAATGTAGCAACTGGAAATTCGACGCACAGCCCAATGGATCTACGCATAGCCAAGCCGGAATGATGCAGCCCGACTTCCAGAGAGGAATCGACACAGTGTCTACTTCGACGCAACACCCACGGATCGATGCAGCTCCTGTGACTTTGTCCTGCCAGCACAGGAAATACACGCACTGTCCCTGGGGCGTTTGAAAACCCCACAACCCGAAGAGGATCCAAGACTGAGCACTGGAAATTGACGCACAGCTGTCCCTGTGTGGAAACTAAACGACGCATCGCCGGGTGCGGCCTGAAAAATTGACGCACACCCCTTTGTTTCCACACTTCTCCTCCTCTGCGCCCTTAGCGGAGATTTATCACACGAACCAGGTACTTTGTGCTTGAAAGAGACTTTGTTCACTTTAAAAAGACTTAAAACACTTTATATCACTATTCAGTGATATCTCTACATTTGCTTATTGCATCTTTGATCGTTTTTGACCTGCATCTTATCAGATAAATATTATATATTTTTCTAAACATTGTGTAGTGTATTTTTGTGGTGCTGTATTGTGTTATTGTATGATTTATTGCACAAATACTTTACACATTGCCTTCTAAGTTAAACCTGACTGCTCAGTGCCAAGCTACCAGAGGGTGGGCACAGGATAATTTGGATTGTGTGTGACTTACCCTGACGAGTGAGGGTCATTGCTTGGACAGGGGGTAACCTGACTGTCAAACAAAGACCCCATTTCTAACAGTTTTGCAATTCGCACCTGATTTTTTGAGTCAATAGAAATCACATTTAGAAGATGAACAAGTTTGTGTCTTACTGTCATTGAAGGCGTTTGTGCTTCACTGCCAGTTTAGATTTGTTTATGTAGATTAGTGCTTCCTGCCCTTTTTGCGCCTAAAAACTGGGAGGTGTGCTACAGTAATCTCTCAGCAGGAATTCATTTGAAAGGAGCACAGTTGGAAAGGGGACATCCTTTCCGTTTGTACACTGCCTTTTCCATTATTTTCCATTGCCAGAGTAAGTCAATATGATAACAGACGAATGGCTCTTATCAATCTGCATGACATGATGAAGCTGATGAAATCCCCATATCTTTCTATTGCTATTCTCATAGCCAAGCGTCAGGACACTCATGCGTCCACATCTAATGATATTGAAAAGAGCACACATTTTATTCTAGAAATCTGACGGTCTAATTTGAAAGTAAATACTGTTTACTAATATGCAAGTGACACAGCAGGACTACCCCCTGAATCCTTCATCCATTAGCCAATAATGAGCCTCAAGCTAATACAAATGCATGTGCGACAGGTGCCACCACACCAGTTGCTGACTGTGGAAGGGGGTACCGTGTTTACAGGTATGTTATAGTTTTATAAGTCCCTGCTGCAGGTTCCTTGTCTCCAGCAATTTTCGGACAACCTTAAAAATGTCAAGATAACGCTGGTGATTAATGTTTTGTCTGGAGTTTGGAGTTTTTTCCAGTGGACGTTTTAAGGTAGGCAGGGGGTTAATATGCCTCCTGCAAATAACATGTACCATGCAGAACACAAAGTGCACATAAAGCAAATAGGTCAGTGGGTTACTGGTCATAGACTACTTTTGTTACTTACATTTTATACGTTAAAATCCTAATATAGAACAGTAAGCTATTAACAGTCATCTAAGAACTGCATGCATTCTTCAAGGTGTAGATTAGAGCGTTATTATTTTTCCCCAATCTTTCAGTATCTTAATGTTACAAAAATAGTTCATTTGGGTATAAATCAAATCTAAAGAGAACGCCTCAGCCATGGTGTTAAATTTTAATTTCTGAGTTTGTACTTCTCCAGACTAAGCACTCTGAAACTATACAGCCTACCAGTATGGATGACATGTGACTTCTGCACCTTGTACCCCCCTCCCTTATGTAACATTTCCTATACACCGATTTACACACTTACGATTGACTGTCTGTGCAATGTGTGTGCAGTGTAAAGTGCTCTGACACCTTACACTGGAATGAGTGGTGCCACAAAACTAGTTAAATGCATCTGAAAGAGAGTGGTTATGGAGACTTGAGGGGTACTGTTAAAGGGTGGTAGTGAGGGAATCTGTGATGGAGGTGGTCATTGGCGGGGCACCAACAATCATTGTCACACAAGTCTTAACCCCTTAGCTGTTGGGCTTCCCCCCCCGTCCCTGAGTGCTGAGCCCTTTTTTGGCTATTTGGGGTAGTTCGCACTTAGGCCTTCATAACTTTTTGTCCACATAAGCTATCCACACCAAATTTGCATCCTTTTTTCCAACATCTTAGGGATTCTAAAGTTACCCAGAGTTTGTGGGTTCCCCTGGAGGAGGCCAAGAAATTACCAAAATACAGCACAAATTTAATTGTTTTTAAAATCAAATGAGAAAAAAGGGCTGCCGAAGAAGGCTTGTAGTTTTTTCCCTGAAAATGGCATCAACAATGGGTTTGCGGTGCTAAAATCACCATCTCCCAGCTTTCAGGAACAGGCAGACGTGAATCAAAAATCCAAATTTTTCAACACAATTTTGGCATTTTAGTGGGACATACCCCATTTTTACTTTTTTTTGTGCTTTTGGCCTCCTTCCAGTTAGTGACAGAAATGGGTGAGAAACCAATGCTGGATCTTGGAAAGCTCAACATTTCTGAAAAGTAGACACAATGCTGAATTCAGCAAGGGGTCATTTGTGTAGATCCTACAAGGTTTTCCTATGGAAAATAACAGCTGAAATAAAATAAATATTGAAATTGAGCTGAAAAAACAGCCATTTATCTCAATGTTTTACTCTGTAACTTTTTCTTGCGATGTCAGATTTTTTAAAGCAATATACCGTTACAGCTGCAGGACTCTTCTGGTTGCGGGGATATATAGGGCTTGTAGGTTCATCAAGATCCCTACGTACCCAGAGCCCATAAATGAGCTGCATCTTGCAATGGGTTTTCATTCTATACCGGGTATACATCAATTCATTTGCTGAAATATTAAGAGTAAAAAATAGGTATCAAGAAAACCATTGTATTTCCAAAATGGGCATAAGATAAGGTGTTGAGAAGCAATTCTGTGTTTCCCCAAGTCTCCCGATAAAAATTGTACCTCACTTGCGTGGGTAGGCCTAATGCTCGCGACAGGAAACGCAACATGTACACATCACATTTTTACTTTGAAATCTGACTTGTTTTTTGCACAGTGCTTAGCTGTAGATTTTGGCCTCTAGCTCAGTGAGCACCTAGGGAAACCGAACAAACCTGCACATTTTGGAAAACTAGACACCTAGGGGAATAGACGATGGGGTGACTGGTGGGGCACTCACCAGGTTCTGTTACCCAGAATCCTTTGCAACTCTCACAATTTGGCCCAAAAAACACTTTTTTCTCACATTTCGGTGACAGAAAGTTCAAGAATCTGAGAGGAGCCACAAATTTCCTTCCACCCAGCGTTCCCCTAAGTCTCCTGATAAAAATGGTACCTCACTTGTGTGGTTAGGCCTACTGCCTGCAACAGAAAATGCCCCGAAACACAACATGGACACATCACATTTTCCAAAGAAAACAGAGCTGTTTTTTTGGAAAGTGCCTAGCTGTGGATTTTGGCCTCTAGCTCAGCCGGCACCTAAGAAAACCTCCCAACCCTGTATTTTTTTTAAAGCTAGACACCTAGGGGAATCCATAATGGGGTGACTTGTGGGGCTCTCACAAGGTTCTTTTACCCAGAATCCTTTGCAAACCTCAAAATTTGGCCAAAAAAACACATTTCCCTCACATTTTGGTGACAGAAAGTTCTGGAATCTGAGAGGAGCCACAAATTTCCTTCCAATTAGCGTTCCCCCAAGTCTCCTGATAAAAATGGCACCTCACTTGTGTGGGCAGGCCTAGCGCCCGAGGCAGGAAATGCCCCAAAACACAACGTGGACACATCACATTTTCTCAAAGAAAACAGAGCTGTTTTTGGAAAGTGCTTAGCTGTGGATTTTGGCCTCTAGCTCAGCCTGCACCTAAGGAAACGTACCAAACCTGTGCCTTTTTGAAGACTAAACACCTAAGGAAATCTAAGTTGGGGTGACTTGTGGGACTCTCACCGGGTACTGTTACCCAGAATCCTTTGCAAACCTCAATATTTGGCATAAAAACACTTTTTTTCTCACATTTCGGTGATAGAAAGTTCTGGAATCTGAGAGGAGCAACAAATTTCCTTCCACCCAGCACTCCCCCAAGTCTCCCGATAAAAATGGTCCCTCACTTGTGTGGGTAGGGCTAGTGCCCGTGACAGGAATAGATCACACAACGGTCAATGTTGGTCCTTACATGACGGCAACTGTTGATCCTGGGGTGATCCATTCCTGACACAGGCACTGGGTACAGGCACTCAAGTGGGGTAGTGTTTTTATTAGGACAGGTGGGGAAACACTGGGTGGTAGGAATTTTGTTGATCCCAGCATATTCCTGTAGTTTGTGTGACAGAAATGCAAGAAAAAATAGAGTTTTTATTCAACATTTCAGCTTTGTAGGGTATTCTGTTTAAGAACACTTTGGGAAATCCACACAAGTCACACTTCTGGGGACTTCCCCGGATGTCTAGTTTCCTGAAATGTCTGGGTTTAGAATGTTTCCCTATAAGGCCACCAAGCCCAGGACCAAAAACACAGATGACTGCCTTACAAAACCAGTTTGTTTTGTGATAGATAATTTTCATGTGTCCACATTACAATTTGGGCGGTGGAATTTGGGGCTGAACTAAATTGGGAAGCTAACAAGACAGCACTCTCTCTCTGTGCTTGCTGCCACATGCACCTGCTCTCTAGGTTGGGCTAACCCGCTATTGTCCCGTTGCACAGACTGTGCTTGCGAAGGAACAGCAGGACTTTCCTCATCACCTCCCTCATAATTAATGGAAGAGGAGTTATCGAATGGGACTCCTCCAACTGAAAGATTACTCCCAGAGTCTGCGCCATTGTCCTATCCCTCAGATGCCGTCTCAGTAGCTGCTGTCTCAGTCTCTGGTCCTATGTCAGAGCTGTCCTCTGTAACCTGAGTGGGGGTTTGAGCAGCAGTCATCCAACGAGATTCCATCTCTGCTACTGGCTAAACTGTTGCTCTAAAACACTAGCCTACTTATACAGTCACAAAATGGCTGGTGTGTGTGTGTCTGTGTGTGATACATGCAACAGTAGAGATCACCTTACCTTCACTTTTTCCCTCAATCAGCACGTTCTTTCAAGACGCTCAAAAAACACTTTGTCACATACCAATCGTCACAGTCTTTAGCACCTCTAGCTCCCAGTCCAACAAAAATTATTGGTGCTCCAACTCGGATTCCCTCACTACCACCAAGCAAAAGTGCCCTTGATCTCTCCATAGCAACCCCCCCCTTACATTTCATTTGTATTATAGCGCAGGTAATGGCTGACTTTACTAATGTACTCAGCTATTTATATAAAATACAGATTTGCTCTTTGCAGTAGGCATATTAACCTTCTGCGCTACTTTATGGCATCAAAACTGCCACTAGAAAAAAGTCTGATCCTTTAGAGGCAGAAACATAATCACAAGACTTACTTGATATATATATATATATATATATATATATATATATATATATATATATATATATATATATATATATATATATATATATATCTATCTATATATAGATCTATATCTATCTATATAGATATATCTATCTATGTAGATAGATATATTTATCTACATAGATAGATATATCTATCTATATATATATATATATATATATATATATATATATATATATATATATAGATCTATATAAGTTTTTAGTAGTTGTATGGTTTCCTTGCCCCCAGAGAATCCATACAACTACTCAAATAAATTATTGTCCCCCACAGGGGGTCGCCCTGCCCACAAGCAACCCCCTGTCAATTTCCTTTTTTTTTAATTTAGCCCCAGGGGGTGCGATCGTGCACGATCGTGCACCCACCCCCCCCCCCGGGCACCTACCTTTTTATTTAAAAAATGCCTGTTTGCAGAGCGGGCCGACCCCCTCAAGTGAAATCCCTGGTGTCTAGTGGGGTTTTCTGGCAGCTGCGATTGAGGGCCAGGAAACCTGTTCAGGAAGGCCTCGTTTGAAAGGGGAGAGTCTCCTCTTTTAAACAAGGCCTTGCCGAACGTCGAGAAGGCTATTGGGGGCTGTTTTCCCCAGTGGAGCAGGAAGCGACCACAAGGCCCTTCCTGCTCCGATGGTGAAAACAGTGACGTCGGCGTGTCACAAAGGGGCGGGTGGGGGAGACACGGACGATCTTCTGTGTCTCCCAGGGTGTTTTAAAAAAACAAATCTTTTTAACCCCCCCTCCCGGTGTCGGCCACTGGTTGTGACCCGCACCAGGGAGGTAGTCTGGGCCTCGGCCACTGGCCGACACCCACACTGTAAGGGTTAATGTGCGCATTATACTCTCAAAGCAGCAAAATGACCATCACTCACTCTATTATGGCGCACAGGAAAATGCTACGTGTTTTGGGGCAGGGATGAGGCTCCATGTGGATTTGTCAGATTCTAATGGCAACCAAACCCACTCCTTGATAGATTGGTGCAGATGCTTCCTTTGTCCAGTGCTGTTCTCTATCCAGTTTGACCCAAGTTACATCTTCCTGATATACATTAAAGGACCTGTGAAATGATCCCTGTGTAAAATGTAGACCTCCTTCTTGGTGCACATTTTTCATGACTGGAATCTGTTTAAAGAGAATCCGTCATTTGTAATACAACAACCCATGCAAATGGTGAAATGTGTGTCATAGAATATGTAAAATGTTCACAGATCCTCAGCATTCTTTATTACAGAAAAGAATAAACAGGGCACCAGCACCAAAAACCATGCTAAATTTCACTGTGTGGTTCTCCAACACATTTTATTTACAATAGGACCCATTGTAGCCTACATGATGTACAGCTAAAATTGAGTTTCCGTGTGTCTACTGGGATGAAGCACTTTCATAATTGTGAAGTCTATGTCAAAAAATATTACTATTGAAAGTACTCAATTGTAATCAATGAGTGTACATAGTCCAGTGTGCAGTGATTGCTGTTCGACTACAATGTCCACGATCCCATAGCTGAAACAAATTTGCACACTTAACAGTGTTTTCCAGGGAACACCTTTCCCCAATTAGGACAGGATGGAAGAATTCTCCTGTATTGCCCTTTTTTCATCTCTGAACTTATTTACAGTTTTGACCTACCACTTCCTCCTGGCCGTATGTTGGAGTGACATTAAAAAAGAAAACGAAATTGGGGTCTTTGCTAGTTTACCATGCCCCCTCCTGTCCACCATTCACATTCCTCTCCGACCTCACTCTTTGTTATCTCAGTAACAACCAATAAGATTAGAAGACAGGATGGGGCAGAATATTAATAATACCGCATGGAAGATGGCCTAGCTGGTCTAAACCTCCCATCTCCTTCAGAGCACATTCAATCTACATCCTCATTTCTCCATTCTTTTTTACTGATACTCAATTAGAAAAAAAAGGGTGGGGGCCATTAAGGATCTTGAATATCAGGACATTGGGTGAGACATAGTTGTTTTCTAAGGTGTTAGGGAAAATTAGAACAAGGTAGTAATTATTGCCCTACTTTAGTCTTAATTTTTCTTTGCCCTCACTAGTACATCGTCACTCTTCTGTGGAATCTTGTCACACACTATGCTGTTCCTACACTGTGCTGAACTAATGTTTCATTCTATGCTCTTTAATTCCTGTCCTATACTTGGGACATAACGCAATGTTCGGTGTTTCAGCTATGGGCAGAGGAGGATTTATTAATGTTGGGCTACTGTCAGAGCTGCTGGAAATTTGCAGGAATAGAGAATTGAAAAATAGAGCAGGGTTGTTAGACCTGGCATTATTGGCATGGTCTCCCCTGTCTTTTTGCCTCTGCATCCTGTATTTTTGACTGTGTGGTGGATTTCGTTTTTTCTGGTTTTGGCACGCTGGGCACTTTACCACAGCTGATCAGTGCTAAGGTGCAAGAGCTCCCTGTGTATATTGTGATTATGGCTGGTTAGGCATGATTGGCATATTTGATTTATTAGTAAGTCCCTAGTAGAGTGAACCATGTGTCCAGAGCCTGTTAATCAAATGCTACTAGTGGGCCTGCAGCACTGATTGTGCCACCTACATGAGTACCCATGTAAATGTGTCTCAGACCTGCCATTGCAGTGTCTGTGTGTGCAACTTTAAACTGCCATGTTGACCTGGCAAGTGCACCCACTTGCCAGGCCCAAGCCTTTCCTTTTAGTACTTGTAAGTCACCCCTAAGGTGTGCCCAAGGTAGCCCCATGGACAGGGTGCAGTATATTTAAAACATACACGTCATGATAGTGAAATACTGCCCAATTCGTTTTTCACTTTTGCACGGCCTATCTCTCCCATAGGTTAACTTGAGGATTGCCTTGAAATATCTATTAAGCGTAATTTCCCATTTTAGTGAAGGTGGTTTTTAACTTGTATGTTTGAAAATGCCACTTTTAGAAAGTGGGCATTTTCTTGCTTAACCATTCTATGCCTCTGCCTGGCCGTGGAAAACACATCTGGGTCAGGATGGCTGTTGGGCTGGTTGTTAATTCACTCCAGACAGTCACACAAAAGGAGCTGAGGAGTGTCCCGCATATCCTGATGGGTCTTCCTGGGCTAGAGTGGTAGGAGGAGCTGACACTTACACCTGAATAGGGCTGTGCCTTTCCTTACACAGTGCAGTCTCCAACCCCCTAAAATGTGTCTGGGACCAGGGCAGGAAGTACAGGGTCTTGTGCACTAAACGTCTTTCCTTTGACGTTTGCCTACTTTAAAGGCAGAAATGGGTATAAGAATTGAATCCAAACCCCCAGACTTTTAGAACACTTCTGGATCAAGAGGAGACTCTGCTAAGGAGAAGAGCTGAAGAGCTGAGGAGCTGAGGAGCTGCAAGGACTAGTACTGCCCCTTTGCTGTGTGTACTTTGCTGGTTTGGCCTGCAGTTCCTGCTTCTGCTTTGGAGATGACAAAGACAAGGCTTTGCTGTGTATCCTGCTTGTGAAGTTTCTCCATGGGCTTGGGCTGAGCTTGCCTCCTGTTAGGAAGTCTCAGGGACTTCACCTGCCAGCCCCTGTGTTCTCTTGCTGGACCCTGACTTTTCAAGAGGTGCCCACACCAGTTCCTGGGCCCTTAGGATTGCAATATGGCATAAAACAAGGCACATCCATCAATTCCAGACAACTCCATAACTGGCACCACTGGCTGACTCTGTTTAGGCCAAGTCCTGGTGGCACTTTTCATTGTAATGCTGGGGGGGAGGGATCTGGCCCCCCGCAGTCCAGAGGCCTGCCACCTTCCCGGGATACTGATGTAATTGAACTGTGGGGGGTGAATGGCCCCCAGGCAGCCCTAGGCACCTCCACCCCCCCTGGGGCTGTAATTAAATTAAATGTGGGGGGGCTTCCTGGTCCCCCCATAGTTCCGGATACCCCCACCTCCCAGGGCATTTCTTTACATCTATGCATGGGCCACACGGCTCCCTGCAGCCCTGGCAAACACCACCTCCCTGGGGCATTCAAGAACTTTGTGTGCGAATGGTACATGGCCCCCACAGCCCTGGGGACCACCACCTCCCTTGGGCTAGACGAAAAAAGTGAAGGGGGTCCGTTTCGGACCCCCATAGCGCAGGGGATAACCACCTCCCCGGGCCTATGTACGTTGGAGGGGGAGCCACTGAGGGCCCGGAGACCGCCATCCCCCAGGGACGGCTCCTGCTATGTCACAGGATGCCCATGCCCGGTACGTAGCTGTTTGCTTCTCCTTGGTGGGATCTGACTGCTCCCAGCAAGCAAAAGCAAACAAAGTCTGCTTTCTGACAGCAGGATCTGTCAAACAGGTCCTGCTGCCAGAAAGCAGAGTTTTCATCTATCTTCCCTGCACACAGATCTGCGTGCAGGGAAGACAAATGAAAACATTGCTCCAGCAAGTCAGGAGCTGCTAAAAAGAAATCATATGACCTAATGGTTAAGGTCTCAGACCCTCACACAGAAAATTGAGGGTTCTACTCCGGGTATGTCGGTGATCAATTCCCTCCTTTAATTTCTTTTAAACTTCAAAAGTTTAAGGCTCATACTGAAAGGTGATGTCACTCGTTTTAAATGACCAATACATTTTTATTTTCAATTTGCCCAGAAATATCTCATTTTAAGTGTATCATTGAACAAAGCCTAAAAAACTCTCTCTCTCTCTTCAGCTCACTTTTTCTTTCTCTCTCTTTCTCTTTAAATCTCTTTCTCCCAATCACACAGCCACTTAGCCCCTTACACACTCATTCACTGACCCAATCAGACATTCACTCACCCACTCACAGACCCCCTCAGACTCTTGTGCACCAAATCACAGCCCCACTCAGACCCTCACGCATCCACTCACAGATCCACTCAGACTCTCATGCACCCACCCATAGACCCACTCAGATTCTTACCCACTCACAGTCCCACTAACACCCTGAGACACCCACTCACAGACCTGCGCAGGTACTGACGCACCCACTAAGACACTGATGATTGCACTCTCACCCTCAGACAGAGACTCCCATAGCCACACTCACCCCCAGATGCACCCCGTTACACCTATTCTCACACCCAGAGAGACTGGCTGCGGCCAACTCCTGCGGTGCATGGCAAAGGGCATTGTGCAGAATAGGATTGGGTGGTTAGGGGGGTTGGACGCAGGTCTGGCTGCAGGCCAGGCCTTGCAGACAACCCCTGCTGTGCACGGCTGGGAGCTTATAGGGGTTTGGCCTCAGTGCGGTGGCTGGATGAAAGCATTGTAATGAAAATTTCTATACATTAAAAAACCTTTTAATTCTATTTCTTAACTATAACGTCCCTGTGACCTTTGTTTATTTAAGTGAATTTCTCTGGTTTTTTAAAATTATTTTTCCTAACTATAACGTCCCCCTGTAACCTGTGTTATTTTTCAGAGAATCTATCTATGTATCTCTCTCTCTCTCTCTCTATATATATATATATATATATATATATATATACAAATATATATATATATATATATATATATATATATATATATATATATATACATATATATATAAATAAATAAGTTAGGACCTGTTTTCTATTTAAAAAGGGTTTTTTACTTGCCTATATCTTTGGCACCTCTTGACAAATCTTCACAAGAGTTTCCAAAAACAATTGCCAGTCATGTCAGCTGCTGTCTGGAAAGTTTCAGGGTTATCTGTCCACGGGGTGCTGAGAAAAATGGGGGGTCCCAAAACACGTTACATTTTTCCATAGGGATTTTGAACAGTGAAAGTGCCGAACCCACTGGACAGAATTACACCAAATTTGGCTGAAAGTTAGGTCCTGGTCCACAAAGCAATCTTTTTTGTTTTGGTGTAAATTTGTTCAGTAGTTTTTGAGAAATTAAAGGGAAAACATATTTGTATATATAGGGAAGTGAAGGATTCGCGACCCCTACTGATCTTGTGCTGAGATCTGGTTTGGCTGACAACACTTCAACAAGAGAGCTGCTAAAATCTTCTCAGCAATGTGTTGTCCCAGAAAAAAGATTTAAAAAATCAAGAAAAGGGGCCAGGGTACGAACACCCTGACCCCTTAGCTCTGGTGCTGGGGTCCCAAAGGGTGCCACTCCCCCGGGCTAAAAAAACTTTTTTTCTAAGTTTTTGCTGCGGAGTCACGATGGGGTCATAGGGTTCATAAGCTATAAGTGCACCTTCCAGGAATGAAGCACCCAATGTGCCTACGACTGCCTTACTGCAAATGCCCTTTCCTGCCTTGCCCAGCATGCTTCTAAATGAAAATATGGATTGTAATGGAATTTCAAATGAGTAGTGGGAAATTCTTGGCATGAGTCTTAGGCTATGGATAAAGTTCTTGAATGCTATCTGCAGTAACCCATTTGCCCCCTTTGGGAGTCGTGCATGTGGAAGGAAGGTCTGTTGTATCACACCGGGCACTTGGGGAGCTGTTTGGAGTCCCAGCATCTGTGTGTGACATCCTGCCAGCCAGTGCACAGGCCACTGCAGTTGTGCTGCCAGATAATAATGTTTAAAGGTTGGAGCCCCTAAGCCTCCCTTACTGACGAGCAGCTGCAATATGCACAGTGCTACCCAGTAACGACCCTTATTCCAAATGAAACCTCCCAACGCTGAGTGTGTGGCATGGAAAGTGGATGTCAGAATTCGGATAGGGAGATTATGAAATTAATAAAGTAAACAAGGCAGCTTTACCATTTTGGACAAGGACACTACCCTGTACTGTAAGCAGCAGCATACTCCAAAAAACCCATTTGAGGTCGAAGTGAGCTATGGCCTTCGTAAGATTACAATCAACCACATTCCTTCCCTCATGGTAGATGTTGATACCAAGTTAACAGAATGTGAGGGGTTCCCACTTTAAAGGATGTATATCTACAATGAAATTCTGCTGAAGATTATTCAGGCTAAATGGAAACAGGCATGATTTTTCCCATTTCACTCGAAGCCACACTTGACTCAGAATTCCTGCAAGACAGACTGAATTTGCATTATGCTTCCTCAGATGTCTTGGACATAAACAAACACATTGTCCGCATATAGCAGGACTGTGTGTGTTTCCCAATCTATTGGGAATGCCCCACTCTCTTCCCTGCTGTTGCAGTCTCTGAGCCAGGGGCACCATGATCAGAGCAAATAGTAATAGGGACAGTGGGAAACCTTGCTGCATCATTCTGCTCACCCAGAGGAGAAGAGAAATACATGCCCAATGTTTATTCTCACAGTGGGTTCCACCTACAAAACCCATATTAGCTCCTGCACCCTTCCCACTATCCCAAAAGCAGTCTGGGTAGAGAACAGATAGCACCAATCCACTGTATCGAAAATCTTCTCCAGGTCCAGAACCACCAAACAGCCACTCGACTGAGGCAAGTGCCACCACTCTGTGCAGTCGGATTATGTTCAATTTAATGGACCTCCAAGGTATTAGCCCATTGTGGTCAGAATGCACCAGGCGTGGCATATGTTCATATAATCGGGCCGCCAGGACCTTATTCAAGATTTTATAATCAGTCCCCAGCATAGACAGTGGGTGGTAGTAGGCATGATCCATGAGGTCTTCCCCCGGCTTAGATAGGAAGACTAGCAGAGATTCACAGAGGGATGGCGGGAGACGGCCCTTCATGTGTGCTTCTTGATATAGCTCTAGTAACTTTGGAGCTAAATGGTGTTCATTAGCCTTATAAAATTCTATAAGGAATCCATGCATCCCTAGTGTATTGTGGGTTACCACGTCCCATATAGCTTCCCGGATTTCTTGTATCGTGAGGGGTGTATCAATTTCCTTTCTTTCCAGGGTTGTCATTTGTGGGATGTTCTAGCAAAGCAAGGAAGTGACAAATGTCCTCCTGACGATTCACACTGGGGCGGGGGTCATAAAGGGTGCGGTATTGGCCGGTGAATGCCACATGTAAGTCTGTCTGCTGCAGGGCAACTACTGCTGGGGAGACTCTAATCCTTGTAATTGGAGTGGATGTGTCTGCACTTCACATGCGCCAGGCCAATAGTCGCCCTGTCTTATCCCCCTCTGCATGCATTATGGTTTGATGTGCATGAAAGTCTAGATAGCGTAATTGATCTATTAATTGTGCATGTTTGTCTAATGCCGCAGTAAGCACTTCTTGTTTCATGTGGTCAGTCCTGGCCACGGATTCCAGTGCCTCCAGGGATGCCTCAACTTGGGACAAGTCTCTTTGTAGGTTCGCCCTTGCACCCACTACTGCTCAGATGCAATGTCCTTGAAGCAGGACCTTCGTGGACGTCAAACTTTGAGTTTGGATGTTGAGGTTCCCCAGTTTTCTGTGAAACAATGGGATAGCATTTCTTCAGTTGCCTTCTGTAATACCTGTTCCTCCAACAGGACTGGTTGCAAATGCAGTGTGGGAACTGGTAGTCTTGGTGCTCCCCACTCCAACTGTAGCTGCATCAGGTTCCCCAAATATTCCGCCCCAGTGGCAAGCAACCTGGTAGTCAGGTCACAGAGTTTCTGATCCAGTTGGACATTCAAGTCATGTGGAGAGAGTAGTACGAGAACTCTACTGCAGTATACAGATTAAAGTCTCTGGGCAAAATCTGAGTATTTGGTGCAGAGACACTGCCCTCTCCAGCTCCTCTGTAGGCAAATAACCGCCTCACCCATGACTTGTGTCTCTTGTAGCAGAACTATTTCGGCACCCCTCCTCCCAAGATATTGTTGAACAGCATGTCTCTTTCTCACAGTGCCCATAACATGGCCATTCCATGTGATGATTTTGATCCCTTTCATCTCAGCAACATGGGGAGGACATACCTCCCCTAATGTCAGCACCCCACATCAGTATAGTTACATTCCGTAAGGCAGACCTCATCTGTCCAGGAAAGGAATACATTAGTGCAACACGTGACTCTACTAACATAACATTCAGAACTCCCAACCAAGGACAAAACACAAACATATAGTCACCCAAACCAAAGAAAAAACGTCCCATAGATGGGGTGCTCCTTTTCGTGCACCGATGTGCACTAACTTCACCCAGGAGGTAGGTGAGAGGGGTTGACCAACCCGGTTTAAACTGTCTCAGCAATTAGGCAGTCTATTGTTGTAACTGTATTAGAGTCAGTCAGGAGAACCAATAATTTTTTAATAAAAGAAGGGGACCTTAGGGGAGCACCCCCCACCTCATGGGCAGGGTTCCCCATTGCAAGCCGCACTGGAAGCTGTGGGCAGCTAACACATGAGTTAATCTGCTCTCTGTGGTGTCACCAGTGGTAATGTTTCCAGTTTCATATTGCCTATGGTATGAGTAGAGTCAATGTCAGAAATTCCATCGTCTGAAAGGGACTCAGGTGGCATTTGCGGGTCTGTCTAGAGAGTGGCCACTGTTGTCAGGGCCTGGGCCTGTTCTTCCTTTGCCTGTTCCGACATGGTTTTAAAGTAAGTGCCCCCTCTGTTCACTGAAGGGCCTCAAAGTGAAACTGACATGAACTTAGATGATGTCGCAGCCGAAGCAGCCCTCTCGCCGTCTCCATCCTTGCTCGTTAACTAACAAATTCTATCTTTATCTACTGCTACCTGTTGTGGAAAAAGGAGCAATTTCGATTTTTGTAAAATATGTTTTGATTACCATTTATCAGGTGTACTGTATTGACAACAAGTAGGAGCATACAGCTAATTCTGCACAATAAACACACATTTGCAATGTCAGTAATCCCTGAAATAGACCCACTGCATTTCCTACATACTTCTTAATCAGGCAAAGAATAATCAGCAACAGGTCATTCTCTTTGAGGAAGGAATCTTATTGTCAATGTCTATGATTACAGTGCAACACACATTTAGGGGGTCATTCTGACCTCGGCGGTAAAAGGCGCTTACCGCCGTTCAGAAGACCGCCATAACACCGCCGCGGCCGCGGGAAACCGCCACGGTCATTCTGACCCGCAACAGGCAAACCGCCAAAAACCCGACATCCACAAAAGTCCGCCACACCAACGGCCAGCGAAAAACTGGCGATGACCAAACCTCCACCGTCACGCCAACAGAAATACGCTCATTCCATTCCGACCCACGAATCCACGCGTCGGTCTTTCAACCGTGGTATTCCATTGGCGGTACACTCCACCGCAGTCAAAATACACACACAGCTCCAAAACACTGCCACATTGGTCATTTTGAAACACACACACCTGATACACATACTAACACCACTCCCACACACCCAACACAATATAAAACACACACCCACATCACCCACAAACCCCTACGACCACCATTTATTGACTAAGGCCAGAGAGAGACACCACCAGCTAGTACAGAGCATTCACAGGCACATAACACCATCACTCACACAACATCCACGTACAAAACACCACACACCACCACACTCACCACACTCATCACCACAAACGCCACCCCTCACCTCATCCACACCACCCCATGGCACCCCAAAGACACCCCAGGTTTTCAGACGCTGAACTCAGGGTCATGGTGGAGGAAATAGTTTGGGTAGAGCCCCAGCTCTTTGGGGCACAGGTGCAGCACACCACCATTGCCAGGAAGATGGAGCTATGGCAAAGAATAGTGGACAGGGTCAACGCTGTGGGACAGCATCCACGAAATCGGGACGACATCAGGAAGCGGTGGAACGACCTACGGGGGAAGGTGCGTTCCATGGTATCCAGACACAACATCGCGGTGCAGAAGACTGGCGGCGGACCCCCACCTCAACCCCCAGAATTCACAACATGGGAGGAACAGGTCTTGGCGATCCTGCATCCTGAGGCCTCGCTGGAGTATGCGGAGGAATGGACTCTGGTAAGTTTAATCTCAACTACTTCATCCCCCCCACCCACCGGCATGCCAAATCATACCCCCACCCTCCCCCCTCACCCCATCACACATCCTCCTTGCTAATGTCTCACCATCACAACCCACCCATCCCCACACCAAGCCCTGCATGCGAGCACAAACCATGGACACCCCTCACCTAAGCATGCCCACTGCACATACCCATCCCCCCCCAAACCACCGTCACAACAGCCCCCACAAGGGAATGCCAGCACTGGGGTACACGGGCACCCACCCATTGCACGCTATGGCACACACAGAAGCAATAACCATACTCTTATACCCCTGCAGGACCCGAACGCCACGACACTGCCCAGGAGGGTCCAGAAATGTCCATTCCACCCCCAGAAGAGGCCCACAGTGATGACAGCAGCTCTATCTCCCTGGACCCAGATGACCAGCCCGGCCCATCGGGGACCTCGGGACAGTCGGTTCCCCTCAGACAGCCACAGGCCACAGCAGACCTACCCCCCTCTGGGAACACCAGCACAGCACCCACCCAGCGGGCCCATGCCTCTGTCTCCAGGACACGTCAATCAGCGGTGTGTCCACCACTACAGGGCACCCAGGTTAACCCACCACCCCAACAACAACAGGGACCTGGGGACAGTGGTAGTGGGCACACGGTCCAGGGGACAGAGGCCCAGGGAAACAGGGGAACTGGGAGGGCTGCTGTGCGACAGGGGGGGGACAGGCCCAGGAAACCCACTCTCCACGAGGCCCTCTCCTCTATCATGGGAGCCTACCACCACTCCCAGGAGACGATGGCGATGGTCCTGGCCAGGTTCCAGGAGATCCAGGTACAGCAGGAGGAACAGTTTATGGGGTTCAGGGAAGAACTCAGAAATATCAGTTCCGCAATGGGCACCATCGTTGTGGCTCTCAATCAGATTGTCACCACATTGCGGGACCATGTGGCACCACAACGGGCCCCTGTCACTAGCATGGACCAACAACAGGCTACCACCTCCGCCGGCGCTAGTGGACAGGAGGCCCCGACACAAGAACAACAGGCCACCAGAACCCCACCCCCTGCAGAAGGAGAACCACCCCGCAAGCGGTGCCTGAGATCTAGGAAGAAGACAGAGTAGGATGCCAAGACCCCCGCCAGGAAAGGATACCCCCTGATTGTCATCCCACTGTCCCACATTGTCACCCTGTCCAACCTTAAGCTGCCCCTGCTCCACCTTCCACAGGCATATGGACAATGCACCTGTGAGACTCAAAATCTGGACTCTGCCATGGACATTCCTCCACCATCACCCATCACCGAATTGCAACCATTACCCAAATTTGAGCACTTTAATAAACACACTTATTGCACAAAAATAATCTGGAGTCTGCCTGTATTTTTGAACAAATGTATTACACAGAACTGTGCCAAAATGTCCATTTACATTGTGATGACAACATACCACTGTCACACAGCTGTAGTCCATGGGGAAACAAAGCAGAGGTCACGGAGTGGGGCCCACATCTCTGAAATTGGAAGGGAAAGACACAACTCAGTGAACATACAATGGGTGGAAACTCAGACAGTAGAGAGGCAGGAGACTTTAAGTAAATGTAAATTCCGGTGTTGATTCTTACCTGTATGTTATTGAAAATACTGCTGTATTACTCTGTCCCTGTTGTCTGTGTCGTCCTCTTCGTCTTCCTCCTCTTCACTCTCCGCAGGCTCCACAGCTGCCACAACACCACCATCTGGACCATCCTCCTGCAGGAAAGGCACCTGGCGGCGCAAAGCCAGGTTGTGAAGCATACAGCAGGCCACGATGATATGGCACACCTTCTTTGGTGAGTACATTAGGGATCCACCTGTCATATGGAGGCACCTAAACCTGGCCTTCAGGAGGCCGAAGGTCCGCTCGATCACCCTCCTAGTACGCCCATGGGCCTCATTGTACCGTTCCTCTGCCCTTGTCCTGGGATTCCTCACTGGGGTCAGTAGCCATGACAGGTTAGGGTAACCAGAGTCACCAATTAGCCACACACGGTGTCTCTGAAGTAGTTCCATCAGGTAAGGGATGCTGCTATTTCGCATGATGTACGCGTCATGCACTGACCCAGGGAACTTGGCATTTACATGGGAGATGTACTGGTCAGCCAAACAGACCACCTGGACATTCATGGAATTATAACTTTTTCTGTTCCTGTACACCTGTTCACTCGTGCTGGGGGGGGGCCAAAGCAACATGTGTCCCATCAATTGCACCAATGATGTTGGGAATATGTCCAAGCGCATAGAAATCACCCTTCACCGTAGCCAAATCGCCCACCTCAGGGAAAACAATGTAGCTCCGCATGTATTTCAACAAGGCAGACAACACTCTGGACAATACCTTGGAAAACATAGGCTGTGACATCCCTGATGAAATGGCCACTGTAGTTTGGAATGACCCACTTGCCAAGAAATGGAGTACTGACAGAACCTGCACTAGAGGGGGAATCTCTGTGGGTTGGCGGATGGGTGACATCAGGTCTGGCTCCAGTTGGGCACACAGTTCCTTATAGTGGCTCTGTCAAGCCTGTATGTCAGTATGACATGTCTTTCTTCCATTGTGGACAGGTCCACCAGCGGTCTGTACACGGGAAGATTCCTCCATCTCCTCGCAAGTCCCAGCGGACGGTGCCTAGGAAGGACAACATGGAGCACAGAGTCAATCAACCCACAGGTACGTTCCCACAGCTTGCACAGTACACGATTCTCAATGCATTGAATGGCTTGTATGAGTGTTGATGCAAGGCCTAGGTATGTGTGAAGCAGTAGATTTTAAGCCATGTGGGCCCTTGAAATGGCGGCTGCCTGACCTGTGAAGTGCGACAGTGGGATGTGAGGTCAATGCGCTGGCGCGGCACACCGTGGCGGGAGGCGGTCGAAGACCGCGGCGCAAAGCCGCATTGGTTAACATTGAACCCTATGGGTCTCAGGAGCCAATGACGATGTGCGCCGGCGGTCGCGGTACGCACCGCCGCGGTACGCACCGCCGCGGGCATGACCGCCATTTTCTATCTGCTTAATCACTCAATACCTTATCATCCACAGGAGAGGACCTATACTGCAAGTGCTGCTGTGACCTCGGTCTGGAAGAGACAATGGCTGCTGCGACTGGGGAAAGGGCCCCTGCCTTCACTTCTGAAGAATTGGAGAAACTCGTGGATGGGGTCCTCCCCCAGTATGCGCTATTCTACGGTCCTCCAGACCAACAGGTAAGTACACTGGGACCATGCTTTGTGGCCAATGCATGGGTTGAGTCGGGTGAATGAACGATGGTGGGGAGGGGAGCGAATGAGGCATGCATCTAACGACAGATGAGAGCATGTGCCACATGGCAAGGGTGGGGAAGGGGGGCCACTCACATCGAGCATGCACAAAATGATTGTTTATTTTTCTCCCCCTGTACATGTCACATAGGTCAGCGCCCATCAGAAAATCGACATTTGGCGTGCCATCGCCAAGGACGTCCGGACCCTGGGGGTCCACAACAGACGGGGCACCCACTGCCGCAAGAGGTGGGAGGACATCCGCCGTGGGGGCAGGAAGACCGCGGAAGCTCTGCTGGGGATGGCCTCCCAACGTAGGAGGGGTGGCACTCGTCAATTGACCCCCCTGATGTCCCGGATCCTGGCGGTGGCCTACCCCGATTTGGATGGGCGCGTAAGGACATCACAGCAGACACAAGGGGGTGAGTACAAGTACATTCTGCTGACTTTGCGCGCAGTGGAGGTGTCTGGGTGGGGGAGGAGGGCTGTGGCTAACCCTAGGCCAGGGCGATTTCCGTAGGCTAGGCTCCTCCGTTAGGCATGGCCCTGTGCCCCCGCCCCCCACCTCTGTAGGTTGCCTAGTACAGCTAATCATGGCCCTGTGTCACCTATGTGTGGATTTGTCGTCCATAGGCTTGTAGGCCATGTCCCACGGATTGAGTAGTGTACCCCAAATGCGCGGCGTAGTGCAGGGGGCTTCTGTGTCTGTCCTCTCCGCCAACTGTGTCGCCAATGCATGCACTCAACATGTCTTTATTTCTCCCCCACCCCCTTTTTTTGGTGGTCTTCCTGTTCATGTGTGCATTAGCATCATCAGGCGGAGGAGAAGTGGCATCGGAGCACGAGGGAGCTGCATCTCACATGGCCATGGAGGGCCATGCAACCGACTCGGAGTTCACCAGTGAGACGGAGGGCGAGGGGAGCTCCACAGCGGGGACACGTGGTGTCACCAGCGACACAGACACGTCCTCGGAAGGGAGCTCCCTTGTGGTGGCGGCAACATCCGTGCCCACCGCAACAACAGGTACAGCCGCCACCTAGCGCACCAGCTCCGCCCTCCCAGCAGCCCCTCAGCCTTCGCCCCGTGCCCACTCACCCAGGAAGGTGGGCATCTCCTTCGCCCCAAGCACCTCAGGCCCTGCCCCAGTTACCCCTGCTGCCCTCAGTGAGGAGGTCATTGACCTCCTGAGGACGCTCATTGTTGGGCAGTCTAACCTTTTGAATGCCATCCAGGGTGTAGAAAGGGAGGTGCACCAGAGTAATGCATACCTGGAGGGCATTCATTCGGGTCAGGCTGCCCATCAGCGATCGTTCAACGCTCTGGCCTCAGCACTGACGGCAGCCATTGTCCCAGTCTCCTGCCTCCCTCCTCCAACTTCCTCCACCCAGTCCCACTCCCGTGTTCCTCTGCCTATCCCAGACACACCTACAGACCAGCCTGCACACACCTCAACACCCAAGGGAAGCTCATCCAGACATAAGCACCACACATCACACAAGCATTCACCCAAGCAACAGCCACATGCAGACATGCCAACAGCCACTGCCTCCTCTGTGTCCCCCTCCTCCTCGTCTCCCTCCTCCCTCCTCCCTCCTCCCTCCTTGTGACGTCTCCACTCACACTTGCATGCACAACATCATCAGCCACTACGTCCATCACCAGCACACCCACCAGACCACTCCGCACACGTGCAGTCACCACCCCCACTACCATTTACACGTCCCCTGTGTCCTCTCCTAGTGTGTCTGTTACCCCCTCTTCCAAAACACACAAACGCAGGCAGCCACCCACCCAAAAGCCATCCACCTCACGACAGCCTCCAGCACAAGCACCTGCACCCAAAGACACCAGACTTGACTCACCTACAACCACATCCTCTTCCTCCACTCCCATACCCACTACACCTACCCTTCCCACTGCTCCAAAAAAGTTTTTCCTGTCCAAAATTAACCTCTTTCCATCACCTGACCCACCCCTTCCATCTCATAAGACTCCAACCAGCACCTCAGCCACCACAAAACCTGGACCTACAAGGACAATAGTCCAAGGAATTTGGAGTCCATCACCTTCAAGGCCAGCTACTTCGGCTAGCAGTAAAGATACAGCCAGCCCACCCCCTGGAAAGAAAGCCAAAAAAGCCAGTGCCCGGCGCGAGAGGCCAGAGACAGCAGGCTCCAAGGGCACTACCCTGGCACCGTCAGGAAGTGGGGTGCCACCTGGCACACCGACAAAGGGAGGAAAGGGTCACAGAGGAGCAGGGAAGGGTGGCAAGGGCAGCACGCCCGACAAGTCCGGCAGCAGGCAAGCTGCCCAGGAGGGCCCCACCAGCCCCATTCCAGGGGTGAAGGAGGACACCCACGGGCCCGGGACGGCAGCACAGGAGGGCCCCGCAAGCGAGAAGACAGATGTGCACGAAGGGCACGGCAGCCACATGTCGGGTGGCGAGTGAGATCCATGTCATGGCCGGATCTGGTGCCCTGGAGACACATGTCAAGCACCGCTGAACAGGGCCCTTCAAGACAAGCACCGCTGAACAGGGCACCGCCGTGTCAAGAACCGCTGAACAGGGCCCTTCAAGACAAGCACCGCTGAACAGGGCACCACCGTGTCAAGCACCGCTGAGCAGGGCCCTTCAAGACAAGCACGGCTGAACAGGGCACCGCCGTGTCAAGAACCGCTGAACAGGGCCCTTCAAGACAAGCACCGCTGAACAGGGCACCGCCGTGTCAAGAACCGGTGAACAGGGCCCTTCAAGACAAGCACCGCTGAACAGGGCACCGCCGTGTCAAGAACCGCTGAACAGGGCCCTTCAAGACAAGCACCGCTCCGCTGGGCCCTTCAAGTCAAGCACCGCTCCGCTGGGCCCCGCCGTCTCTGCACCGCTCCGCTGGGCCCTTCAAGTCAAGCACCGCTCCGCTGGGCACCGCCGTCTCTGCACCGCTCCGCTGGGCCCTTCAAGTCAAGCACCGCTCCGCTGGGCCCCGCCGTCTCTGCACCGCTCCGCTGGGCCCTTCAAGTCAAGCACCGCTCCGCTGGGCACCGCCGTCTCTGCACCACTCCGCTGGGCCCTTCAAGTCAAGCACCGCTCCGCTGGGCCCCGCCGTCTCTGCACCGCTCCGCTGGGCCCTTCAAGTCAAGCACCGCTGGACAGGGCACCGCAGTCTCATGCACCGCTGGCCCATTGGCAGAAGGGGCAGGGCCGGATCTGTGTCGGGCAGAGCTGCACGAAGCACTCTGGGCACCATGCCTCCTCCAGAACCAGTGGAGTCTGTAATCCACTTGATTGACTGTGGCTTTGCACTCCCCAGGATGGCACAGTGGGCAATCCACCCACTGTAGAGACTTGTGAGACTGTGGCTTTGCACTCCCCAGGATGGCACAGTGAGCAATCTACCCACTGTAGAGACTTGTGAGACTGTGGCTTTGCACTCCCCAGGATGGCACAGTGGGCAATCCACCCACTGTCTGGACTTGTGAAACTGTGGCTTTGCACTCCCCAGGATTGAACAGTGGGCATGGAGGCCCCTCGTGGATCTGGCGTCGTGGACTCATCTGGCTGAGGTGCACCTCCTTCCCTTCCCCCTGAGGTGCCTGTAGTTTTGCTATCTGATGCCCCTGCAGTGTTCTCTCCAATGGATTCGGGTATCGTGTGTGGGCTTTGCCCATGTGTTTAGGCCCATTGGCCCACGAACAATGGCTGATACCCAATTTGCACAGGACAATTTACATTTGTATATATAGTTATAGATGTTGGATATTTACTTTTACTTCAGAATTCATGAACATTTTATTTTGTCTTTGCATTCTTCCGGGGGGTTTGGCGGGTGTCACTCTGAGTTGTTGCTCTGCATTGATGTGTATGTAGTTATGGGTGAGGGTGAGGGTGGGTGTGTCGCGTATGTGTGTGCCCGTATTTTTTTGCCTCCCCTGTGTCGTAGGTGCAGTACTCACCGGTGTCTTCTGCGCCGGCGTTCGTGCTCCTGGAAGAGGAGCAGGAAGACAATAGCTGGTAGGAGGTGTAGTTCGGGTTCCATGCTGTCCAGATTCCTCGTGGAGTGTGTAGAGGTGAGCGTTTTCCGTTCGTAATGTCTGTTTCCGCCGTGTTTTTATCGGCGGGGCTACCGCCCCGGAAAAGGTGGCAGATTGGTGGGTTGTGATAGGGTGGGCGGTACATTGGCTCCCGCCAGTCTGTTGGCGGTGACCGCCGCGCTGTTTGTTTGTCCCGCCGTGGTGGTCGGAGTGTTAAAGTGGCGGTCTCTGTTGGCGGTTCCCGCCAGGGTCAGAATTCCATTTTTTTTACCGCCTGCCTGTTGGCGGGTTGGCCGCCGCTTTAACACCGACCGCCAGAGTTGGAATTACCCCCTTAGTCTGGAGCTAACACCATACAGAAAAATAAGGAGAAGCTAAGAAAATGTTTACGTTAAACAGTAACATGGTCTTCTCAAAGTCCCCCCCCATTCCTCTCCCAAAGCCTTCCAAGATCTGCAGCTCACAGTAATACAATATATACTATGCACATATTCATCTACTATCAAGCATGTGTTTGTGATCACAGGCATCATAGCTCAGTGACTGCTTACATATGGTAGCAGCTACCATGGGTCAACAGGCTCTTTAGGGGTCATGCTCGGCCTCATCTCTGTTTTCTCTCTTGAAGGAGCCTTCCCCCCGAATAGTCAATCAGGGCCTTTGTGATTGTCCCCCACGCTAATAGGGCATCTGCCGCTTTCCTCTCTTTACATGTCCGTCTCATATGGGCCTCCTCCACCCCAGTCCATTCAATCAAATCTTCCCTCCAGTACTTAATTGTTGGGGCAGGGAGATACACCAGTGTATGCCAATGCGACGCTTCACCACTACAGTGTATAGGCCTGAATATAGCATATTGTCTGCTGAGGGTCTTCTTGGGGTTATCAGCGAGACTTGTCTGGGTATTGCCCATCCCATGGCATGTACGTAGGTCAATACCGTTTCCCAGAATGGGACCACCCGCGGACAACATCACATGAAGTGTATAAAATCTGTTTCAGCCACATCACATCAGTGACATCGGAGGTCTCCAGCAGGGTAAATAAAGTGTAATCGTTTATGTACAATATTATAATGGATTTGTTTTGTAGAAGCCTAATTATTTAGCACCCATTCAGGATACAAACGACCGTTAGCCAGCTCTTCTAGATAAACATAATGAATTTATTAGGGATAGAATAGAAAGACATGTACATGGAGGATGCTCTGTACTAGTGTACACACGAGCAGCCTAATACAAGGAAGTAATACACGATCTTTTATAGTATTAAACCACAAACATAATTCAACGTCTTATTGGTTCTTTGGCTTTGACGTAGGATTGACGTATGACTACTTCTCCATTATGGCTGAGGTCGTTTTTCCTATCATACCATATATAGTAACAAAAAGCATAGAAAAGGATTTTACACAAGGTGGCCTACGTGCCTAATATCACATGGTCCATCTTGTGACAGAACTTGAGAACATCACGTACTCAGACTGGTACTTTCCAGAAGGGAGATTGCTTCAGCTAGCATGCAATGACGATGATATTTCATGATGTCTGTTCAGAGGGCAAGCCTTGCGACATAATGCGTTCCTAGCAGTAGTGAATTACATTTGTAGGCCTCTTTACTTAATGATAGGCCTGTGCAGAGATTGTCATTGTGTATCACAGGGGCCACTAGGCATAGCATACCTAAGAACTGTAAAATGCGATTCCACAGTTTAAATTGAGCACAGGTAGACACTCTTTGGACCCCACTGTGGTTTCCTGCCCCAGTCATTCGAAGTGCTAGGTTTGTCGCAGAGGTTTTGCCATGTCTCCTCTATGTGTAGTGGTAACCTCCATTTATCAGCTCGAAGAGCCCTATATAAGTGTGTTATAAGTCAGAGCCCACCCACAATGTCCAATAATGTCACCATTTTGATGGTAGAGTCAGGTGTGTGTGGAAACAAGGAATAGGCTACTCCTCAGGCCAAACATTACTATCACCTCTTGTATAGTTATGAAGCGAAGGTATAGATCAGATAATATTAGGCAGCCTACCTCCTGCCATCTATCAATAGCCATGCATGGTGTAATTTGGGAAAACAGGTGCAAGATCATCTAGATCAGGGGCTTAAGGAGTGTGACCAATCACCCTTCGAACAACCCTGTCCCATATATTGCCCATCAGATGATCAGGAATAGGAAAGTGTCAGGGATATTGCGACCCCACAGCAACAACCTATGAAGCTGGTACCCTTCATTTGTGCCCTTGTAGTGTAGCCATTTTTAATATAGCCTTTGCGCGTTTGCTTTAAGCATTAGGCCTAAGTGCACTTTGTTCTAGATGCATTTTATTTCGCCTCGCACTGTTATTTTTCAATAACCAGTTTCACTGTCTTGTTTTATTTTCTTCCATCACACTGTTTAGCCTACTTCAGCACCGGAGTTCTCAAACAATACATTCTTGCTCGCTCTGTGCTTCAGTCAAGGATACAGTCTGGTACATTGCCGATAGACATGGTAGGAGTTTAGTCTTTAGAGTTCGTAGACGATACACATTCTTACATAGGGATGTTTCTTAGCACACCGGCGTGTTAGTTATAAAAACACTTCCTAGTCCTAATACACGGAAGAGGGAGATTCCGACCAGGGAACCACAACTAGACGCTGACTGCCCTGTTGCAGATGCTGATCCAGATCACAGGCCTTTGCTCAGGAATGAGGGTTGATGTCCTCCCGGGGAATCTGAAAGGCAAGCTTAGAGCTTAACATGTTGTGTTCAAAATAGAACTTAGTAGAGAGAACGTAATCTGGTAACACTATGATAGCGTTATTTCTATGTTTCACTCTCCTCTTTACTATTTCAATCCTACTGTGTTGTATGGTTCGGGTTATTGCGGCTCATGCCTTATTATCTAAAATGCAGTCGTTTTATTAAAGCAATCTGTAAATCTTAAACTGCCTCTGTCATTTGTATATGAGACCACAATTGGTATGAGAGAACTGGTTGGGATCTGAGTGACCACGACTTCCCTGAGAAGTTCTAAGATGTCATGGGCTCGGCTGCCCAATCATCCCTTCCCTTTGGGAGAGATGAGGCACTGCTAGTTAGCCTGAGCAGAACCGGATTGAGGGTGACAGGGATGTTTCTCCGTGGGTTAGACTTAGTCCCCCACACTGAGAACGACCCTGATACCCAAACATCCAGTAGTCTCATTTAGGATAATGAAAGCCAATGCGGCATGGCGCAGGGATCTTTCCCAGTTCAGTTCCCAGTTTAGCCAGTGGACTGAATGTTGTAGCTGGGCCACAAAATATTACAGTTCTGAGTCAGGAACCTCCATACCTCACTTGCCCCACTTCCTCCTCAACACTTTAAGACTTATCTTACATTTACTTTTGAACCATAGAAAATCCACTAATAGAGAGGGAATTTCATACATCGCTCCCTGCAGGGTGTAAAGACATTTGGACAGAATCACCATTTTAATTAAAGCTATCTTCCCCATTAGGGACAGTTTGAGGGTATTCCAGAGCTGGATCAAAGGGCACAAGTTATGGGTCACCTTGCCCAGGTTTAGCTCAAAGGCCTGTTGTTCCATATGGGGGACATATATACCCAAGTATTTAACCTTGTCTAGTGCCCAGAGCAGGCCCACAGCAGAAAGCTGTTGGGTCTTCAGGCCCCGCAATTGTCCCACTTAGAACAAGAGAGGTTTGGTATCATTGAGACCCAACCCTGAGTTGTCCCAGAATTCATGCACGACATTGAGCAACACGGAACAGTGATGTTAGGCTGGTGAAGATAGACCATTGCATCGTCAGCATATATTGATACAATATGTTCAGAATTACCTATCTGACCGCCCCATCCCTGAAGGGTCTGCCGCAGACTGGCAAGGGTTATATGACGGAACACCGAATCTTAAACTACTACTAACCTTAACAACGAGGTCGGAACACCGACCTCGTCTTTACTACTAATGATTTTACCACGAATGCCTTAACAACGATATTTCGTTGTAAAGGCATTCCTGATAAAATCATTAGCAATAGGCACCATTCACCCTACATCCCTCACCCCACCCACCCAACCCCACCCCAAAACCTAAAACCCCCGACCCCCCACCCACTCCCCAAAACCCAAAACGCCCACCCCCCAACCCCACCCTAAAACCTAAAACCCCCTGACCCCCCACCCACTCCCCAAAACCAAAAACGCCCCACCCCCCAACCCCACCCTAAAACTTAAAACCCCCGACCCCCCACCCCCTCCCCAAAACCAAAAACGCCCCACCCCCCCAACCCCACCCCAAAACCTAAAACCCCCGACCCCCACCCCCTCCCCAAAACCAAAAACGCCCCACCCCCCCAACCCCACCCCAAAACCTAAAACCCCCTGACCCCCACCCCCTCCCCAAAACCTAAAACCCCCCACTTACCTGATTCGTCACCTTGTCATCTGCGTCATACTCCTCAGCCGACTCCCTTGTTTGTACCTTAACCATGCATGTTCGTTGTTCAGGACATGCGTGGTTAAGGCACAAAATAACGAAGTCGTGGTTAAAGAAAGCATTCCGCTTTCGTTAACCAGGACTTCGTTATAAAAAATTCGGCATAAAGGTTGTTTACCACCGGCAAATGGTTCTATAGCAAAGATCAGCAGAGACAGGGGGCAGCCCTGCTGGGTACCCCATTGCAATTAAATAATGTCTGATATATAGTGGCCCATTCGCACTCTGACCCCAGAGGACCGAGAGAGTAACCAGATCCAACTGATATATTTGTGGCCCAGTCAGATCCCATCCAACACCTGCCAAACATATTCCCAACACACCGAATCGAATGCCTATTTTATATCCAATAATGCCAATGCATAAGGGTCCTCCTGCAATTCAGGTGCGTGTAGGACGTGGACGAGACTACTCAAGTTACACAGCGTGTTCCTCTTCAGAATAAAGCCCGATTGGTCAGCGTGCATAAGGCGCTGAAGATATGGGAGCAGTCTTTTTGCCACAATGTAGCTTGGGATCTTCTGATCCACAATCAACATAGAGAGTGGTGTATATGAGGACATCTCTAGGGGGTACATTTTAATTATGTAAATCATATACAAAGTACTTTAACAAGCACAATCAAAAATACCAACAACATTGAAACACACCACTCATAAGTAACCATTCAGCAGACATTAAACTACGCAGACACTCATGAACTTACCTGAGTGAGCAGCAGCAAAAAAAGAAGGATGAGGACCGGTTACACAGGGTTTTTATTGTCATTGGAATTTTCTTTTGTGTTCTACATTTACTTGACTTTAAAGCGGCTGCTTAGTGGCGGCAATAAAGGAGTTACTGCATAATATTAGACTCTGGGTCTTGACATAAAATTAGATTGATGATTTTAGTTATTATAGGAACACAAGGCAGAATTCAGAAAGAGCAGGTGATACTAGATGGAGTGAATGAAAAACGAAAGGATTGAAAGTAGTGGGCAAAATGTGGGAGGCGGGAGCTCAAAATTGAGAAAAATTCTGAAGCCTAAGACCCGGGCAGAAAAAAGAAAGCTGAAAAAGGTAGGAAGTAAGAATTATGTGGAACTAGAGTAATAATAAGGGGGAAGAAACAAAATGGCAATCAATTCTTCATTACCCGGTTATCCCCACGAGACCAGGAGTAGTCCTCCTCCTACATCACTGTGACCGACATTCTGACCAATGGCCCCTGTATTATCTTGACTTTTTCTTTTGAAGCCCAGAACCTTAGTCTTTGGCTTAGCAGTGCCAACCGGCACAAAAGACGTCGTCTGCTATAGCTCTAAGGAGGACAGAGGCATGTGCATTAAGGGGCCATAGTTCAATTCTGTGTTACATAGAGCTGGAAGGTATGTCCCCGGGAGGGCTGTATTTAATATGGGCAGCTTCTTTTAAGATTGTGAATGTAGGAATAATACTTAAAAAAAAAAAAGCGGAAACTATAGATTCCGAGAAACTATTTCGAATTTGCACTACATAAGTTAAAGCGACCTGATGTATATATCCTGTAGTAAATTCAAGTAGGCCAGTTACAAAAGTTTTATTTCACTTATTTACTGTCATATTGAGTCTAGTCTAGAATGTGTTGAAAATAAACGAAATACATGCATCCCCGACGTAACGTATGTGGAATTCCGATTTTGGCCTACTAAGCAGACGATTAGGTCATGTTCATCCAGGGCGCCCTACTGGGAAAATGCAATGAGGCATTCGATGGATGAAACATGATTTCCATGACGCATCGATGTAACTAAGGCTTTTCAACAGAGCACCCTGTTAGAAAGCGTGACTGGCAATTAGGAAGGATGTTATTTTGATTGCCAGTTTTGCACTGCAGGAAGTGTTAATTTAATATAACAGGTAAAACCAACGTTATTCACAAGCATAACATTGTGAAAACAGATGCCGACAATTGTATGGGCTGGTGAAGAACGTGTAAAATATTAAAGATATGCTCCGTCAATCATTTGTGGGTTTCATATTTTTCACACGCCTCAAAGCTTTTATCGGACAACCTTTGTGTAATCTGGTACTGCCTCGTGTCCTTGCCTGTCACGTGCCGAATTGATTTGTTGACATCCTGCGACCCCTAGCGAGAGCCAGAGGTTAACCACAGCCACAGCAGCCTATTTCTTCTCTGTGCTGATTGGATGGGCGTCAGTATTCAGGAACCCATCGGCCAGACCTCTGAACAGATTAACCATATCTACGCTAGTAGTTAAATCTTGGACAACAATTCATTTATCAGCATGTTTATTTTTCATTTATCCTCTTAACCGGAATGTAATTAAAAAGGATGGATGATTGAAGAGTACATGTGCGCTAGCCCTCTTCTCTGAACAGCTACTTGATTACTTTTAGAACTGGAAACCACAGACATTAATCACAGGACAGGCTGTGGGGAGGTGACATCGGGAAATAACTCAGTGACAGCTGTATTCTTAGTGTAAAAGGTCATTTATTAGGACAGGGTTGCATAAGCAAAATAACCTTAACTTTTATAACGTAAACCGTAACTTTATTAACGCCCTCCCTTTAACATCTGCCTCGCTCATCCTTCCCCTTCAAACCCTTATTTCGTTTCCATTCCCCTACGCACTCCCCTTTTCCTTTCATGCCCCATTTGGTTCGTGCGTACCCCCACTCAGAGCCTTCACCTGCTTGTTTATTCCCTGGAAGGGTGGCCAAGCCCGCATCTGGCTCACCACCCTCCCCCATCTACTGCTCGCTCTCTGCTGCAACCTGCCCTAACTGACAAGTAAACCTCCCCCCTTTTTTGCCCTACCTCTAACTTCCATCCTTCAAAACTCTTCTTCCAATTGCCGGGTGGGTGGGAGGCCAAACTATCCGCACGATGGGTCCGCGCGGAAAGAGGCCGGTCCCTCCACCCCCACCCCTTTTTATTCCCACCCCTAAGACCCACCCCCACTTACCTTACTCCCAATCCCCTGTCCCGCCGTCACTTCCTTTCCCCGAACCGTCCCGCGGGGAAGACTAGAGCGTTGCTCTATGCTTCCCGCGGGCCCCCTCATCGGGAAATAACTCAGTGACAGCTGTATTCTTAGTGTAAAAGGTCATTTATTAGGACAGGGTTGCATAAGCAAAATAACCTTAACTTTTATAACGTAAACCGTAACTTTATTAACGCCCTCCCTTTAACATCTGCCTCGCTCATCCTTCCCCTTCAAACCCTTATTTCGTTTCCATTCCCCTACGCACTCCCCTTTTCCTTTCATGCCCCATTTGGTTCGTGCGTACCCCCACTCAGAGCCTTCACCTGCTTGTTTATTCCCTGGAAGGGTGGCCAAGCCCGCATCTGGCTCACCACCCTCCCCCATCTACTGCCAACCAGCACCAACCCACTTGGCGTTGTGCTGCCCCACCCCCCCCCAGACACGCTACTGCACCCCGCGCTACTCATTTCTTGTTTGTAATCCACAAATTCTCTCCCCACAACTCTTCAACCAGCAGTCTCAGATCTGTCAAATAATACGCATTCCCTAGTGTGGACAAGTGGACCCCATCATCTCTGAATAAAGCTGCCTCCTGCTCCGTAATATTTTCATGCTTAAGTATCTTTATCCCCTGAGCCCAGCAGAACACTCTCATTGCTCTGTTAAGTTTCCTTCGAGCCCGTTCCATGGCTCCGTACTTTACTGCCCCTCTCCACACTCTACGTGGAACAAGCTCTGTCCAAACCAAGCATGTACCATGCAGTTTTTCCTTGAGAATCTCCAAGTCCCTCTGCATGTGCTGCAGTAGCGTGAGTCCTGATAATTTTACCAAATCATTCTCTCCCAAATGAATGATCAACAAATCGGGACATCCCCAGTTCGATAAGTTAGTAGTGATGAAAGGAAGCAGGTTACCCCACCGCATTCCGCTCTTCCCCCACCATAGCACCTCGTGCCGTCTGCTGGATAGTCCCAAGGCCCGACCATATATCTGCTTCTCGGCGAACTTCGCTGCCCAATGTACAAATGAATGGCCGACCAGCCATGTCACCGTCTTGCCCTGCGATGGACCAATCGCATCTCCTGCAACGGAAAAATAACTGTAACATGTGTTTTTGAACATCCAAAACCCCCCCCCCCCTCAACCAAAACTTTGAAGCTATCCCTCCTCACATCTCAGGGTCTAACGTATCGTTCACAACACCTTGATCTCCAGCGGCCTATTGCCCTAATCTTTGCCCAGTCCCAACCCAAATGCGCCGCAGCCGTGGCCGCCCCAATTCTGAATGAATGCGTGCCAAAATCCATGGCCTGACGGCCCACACGTCCTAAAGCCATCCTTAATACTCGCAGGAACTGAAAACTGGTGAGCTTGGAGCCTGACCTGTGTGTGAAAACCCCTTCTTCTTTTTCCAACCTGCCTGAAAATTGCCACTTACTCCATTCCGCAACAGGGCAGGCCAACACGTTGCCCCCTTTTTCTAACCATACCCACTTACCCCTGCCTAGTTGATCGGTTTTTGATCGTCTAAGCCAAATCCCTAAACGGCCACCGTGCGCGCACACATCCTTGTAGCGTACCCCCACCGCCCTGCCAACCCCCAGCAACTCTGACACTCGGAAAGCTCCAAAAAACATCCACACCATGCATAGTCGAAAAAGTGCCAATTCGTAATCGTCTGCGCAACATACCGGCAGTACGTGTAACAACTCCAGTAATAAATCAAAATCAATGGGCTCCCTGGCCGCTCTACCCTCTACCGATCTAATCCTGCCCCAACCTTTCAGCATCCTTCCCAGCAGATCGTTTCTTGCCGGGTCGTGATCAAAAAACAATTTCCCATAAAACGATACCCCTGCCAATTTTCCCCCGATAGTGGCTGCTGACAGCCCTTTCTGAATCATATGCAGCACAAAACGCAACGCCCGATGCTCTAACTGTCCTTTGCTTTGTCCCCAAAAACTTCCTATAAACCGTTCAAAAAACTGAAAATCCAACCAAGCCAGCCGGTAACTTCGCCGAGTAGATTCCGCTAAGGACATCTCCACCAGCCCTGTGATCATGCCCCCCATTCCCAAATGTCTGCCGGGACCGGTGTCTTGTTCTGTTCTGCTCCTGGCGCCAGGTTGCTGAAACGCTGCCACTGTGAACGAGACAGGGAATCCGCAATCTCGTTGAAAACTCCTGGAATATGTACAGCTTTAAATATCACATTCAAAGATAAACATTGCAACATAAAACGGCGCAACAAGCGCAACACCCTCACATCCCTCGCCTTCTGTCTGTTCACCAGCTCGACAACCGCCATATTGTCGATTCTGAATAAAACTGTCCTGTTTGCCAATTCCTGTCCCCATACCGCCATGGCCACCAGGAGGGGAAAAAATTCCAAAAAGGCAATACTTCTTCCCTGTTTTAACCATAATGTTGGCCACGCCTCCGCGCACCACCGGCCGTCCCAGAAAATCCCAAAGCCATGCGCTCCCGCCGCATCCGAAAAAATCTGCACCTGCCACACTGTCTCTTCTTCACAGAACCACATAGATACCCCATTGAATTGTTTCAAAAATGCTTCCCACACTCTCACATCTTCTCTAAGTCCCGTCGACACTCTTATTCTGTGGTGTGGCAAAACTGCACCCGACATGGACAAACCCAATCGCCTACAGAAAGTCCTTCCCCCCCTAACTACCCTGCAAGCAAAATTGAGATACCCCAACAGCTTCTGGGCTGTCCGCAAGTCGATTTTTCGTGCCTCTTTCACCAGACCCAAGAAAACCAGTATCTCCGTTACCTTCTGTGCTGGTAATCTGGCCGTCATAGTATTGGAGTCCAACTCAATACCCAGAAAAGTTAGTACCGCTGCGGGGCCTTCAGTTTTTTCGGGTGCCAAAGGCACCCCCATCTGTTGTGCCGTCTCCTGAAAGATTGTCAGGGCCCTCTGGCATTCACCTGAATTCTTTTTCCCTACGAACAGGAAATCATCCAAATAATGGGTCACCGCATAGTGCCCACTACTTTTTACAAACACCCACTGCATGAAGGTGCTAAATGCTTCGAACAAAGCGCATGAAATTGCGCAACCCATGGGCAGAACCCTGTCCACATAGATGGCCCCTTCAAACTGCATCCCCAGCAAATCAAAGTCCCCAGGGTGTATTGGTAGCAACCGGAAGGCAGATTGTATGTCGCATTTTGCCAGTTCTGCGCCATTGCCACACCCCCTGACCAATTTAATAGCATCATCCACCGACGCATACTCCACTCTGGTATCTTCTGCTGCAATGAAATCGTTAACCGATGTGCCCTCCGGCCATGATAGGTGATGAATCAACCTGAACTCACCCGGGGCCTTCTTCGGCACGACTCCCAATGGGGAGATCATTAAATTCTGACTTGGCCACTCATAGAATGGGCCCGCAATTCTACCTAATGACAGCTCCTTGTCCAGCTTCTTCCTAACCACTTGAGGTAGTTCCTTCGCAGACCGCAAGTTGTCTGCCCAGCGCCTCTCCCGCGGGCCTTGATAGCTGACCCTGAACCCCTCTTGAAAACCTACAGCTAACTTCAACGCAGCTGCCTCATCCGGGTATCTGTGAAGCCATGGCAAGATAAAATCTACCCTAACTGGAGTAGGTCCCCTTTGGAGCAGGAGCGCCCTGGGTCCCTCTGCCTTTTGAGGCCCTCCATTGCTCGGAGGGGCTGGAAAGTGAAAAACATTGTGTGACCGGATGACGGCCCCCGCACTTGGAGCAGTCGTGTTTAAATTTACAAGGATGTCTGGAGCAGAAACCCTTGTTGAAATTCCAGCACGCTCCTGTCGTGCTAGGTGTTGTTTTCTGTCCCACACCCGCCCCCCCCGGAGCGGGACGTGCCTGAAATGGCTTATAGAACACCGGTAAACCACTCGCTGTATGAGTTGATGCCGTGGATTGCGATGACGCCATCCATTGCATCCATAATTCTGGGTCGACATCCCCCCATGGCTTATCTGGGTTAATGCTCACTCGGGCTCTGAACTCTTCGTCGTAACTCAGCCAGGCAAAACCCCCAAAATGCATCTGCGCTTTCCTAATAATGTCCATGTATTTAAATAGCGCTATAGCTCTGTCAGGGTATTTCTCACAATAAATACTCGCAAAAATCAGAAACGCCGATGTCCAGTTATCCATATTGATTGGGACCCTCGGCCTACGGGCCAGCTCCCATTCCTCCTCCTTAGACCCTTCCTTGGCTTGTATGTCCCTATGTAATAACTTAAAAACGTCCACATACTCGTGTCTCCATATTCTGGCTTTCGTTTTCTCCGCCACATGTGAGCCCAAAGGCATCGCCAATCCCATAAAGGGTAGCCTCTTCTTGTGTTCACCCCCTTCTTTTGCTTCTGCGCCTGACTTCTCCCCTGTTGCCTTGTCTCCACCCTCGCCCTCGGTCGTGGCTCTGGCTTGTGTCTCTGTACCTTTTTCCCCGCCCTGTTTATCCTTAGCTGGTACTGGGTCAAGTATCGAACCATCACCTACTCCTACAGACTTGTAAATTGGCGCATCATCCCCTTTTCCGCCATCCCCCCAGACCGACCACCATTGCCCTTTACCTCCTCCTTGTGTAGCCACAGGCCGCGAAACCTTCCGGGCCCCTCGGCCCCGTGCTTGCTCTTGCCTCTTTCCTTGTGGACCACTGCCGTAGTCCCGTTCCTGAAAAATAGAAACGGAGAGGGGGGTTGCGCCGCTCCTGCGTCCTCTTCCCCTCCCCCTTAAGCTGAGTATCTCTGTCTCCCTGATCTCCCCCTCTTCCCATTCCTCCAGCTCCTCCTCATAATCCAGTTCCAGCACATCATCCTCACACACATCCATCTGTTTACTAGCGTTCCCGCTCATCATCATATAGTTAGCAGGGTTATCCTCATGGCCCTCGTGGCGTCCGCCACCTCTGTATTGTCCCCGATCCTGCGGAGTAGAGAAGGCCGCCGAAGACCCCTCTAGCGCTTCGGACCAACGTGCAGGGGCCGTGTTGCGCCCCGTTGGCATCGCCTTCTTTCTGCCAACCTCTTGCCTTGGCATTGACCTTCCGCGCCCAGTCTGGCCGCATGCGCCACTGGTACCCACCGCGCTGCCTAGACCGCTATCCATCCCTGTTTCCTGGCCCCTGTCGCTCGGGACCCATACCCAACTACCTTTCCCGGCGTCTTGCGGCCTGGTTCCTGTGCTGCCTACGCTATCTGCTGGTCTTTTTAGCTGCCGGCCGTGTGGCACGGACATGTCCCTCTCCAAGCACAATTGGGCCCACCTGTCCTCCGTTTCTGCCACTATGCGGCGCTGTTCCTTAATCCTGGCCTCTAGGTCCCAAGCCTCGTCCATATCTAGCCTGCCAGGCCAGGGGCCGGGGGGCGTCGACTCCCCTGCCTGCCCTCGCGTCTCATGGGACTGCCCCTTACCGGCCCTACCCTTGCCCAACCCGCCCGTGAGTCTGGGCCCCTTGCCTTTCTTTTTGGTGTTGTTGTTAGCCCCGCCCTTAGGCAGAGACAGGTCCATGGGCATGGGGTCAGTGGGGGGTGCGGGATGCTCGCGCACTAACTCATCCTGCACGGGGGCGTCTGTCTCTAAAAACTGATCCTGGGGCGGATCTATGCCCCCCACCTGGCGCGCTGGTGCCGTGCCCTCGTCTGATGGGCCTGGCTCGACCACTGGATCTTCCCCGTCACCTGATTGGCTGGTGGGAGAGGGTACGCCATGCGCCCTTTCCACCGCCGCTTTTTTGGGTTTCTTGGGCCTCTCGGGGGATGTGCATGCGGCTACGGCCGCCGCTACTCCGCTTGACGCGGCACGCGTCGGCCGCACCATACCCACCCAAGCCTGTTCTAAAACCCCAGGCCTGAGGAGGTCAGCCCGACCCGCTTCGCCAAGTACGCGAAGCGCGGCCCGTACCGCCTCCGCGTCGTGGCTGGCTGCCATGGCGCAGGGGCGGGCCTCCCCTTTTTTTTTTTTTTTTTTTGTGTCCGGGCCTCCTGTACTCGGTGGGAAACGAAGACAAGGGCTCTATGTTAAAAATCCCTTATTATTTTTAACTATATAAATATCTATTTATCTATTTTTTTTTTTTTTTTTTTTTTTTTTTTTTTTTTTTTTTTGGGGGGGGGGCTCCCCTACCGAGTGCGGGGGGAAAAAACTCTCTGCCCTGTGTGTGTCCTTCTAAGTTGTGTTCCCAGTTATTTAAAAGAAATACATATATATTTATGTATATTTTTTTTTTTTTTTTTTTTAATAGTAGTGCCCGACCGGTTCCTTTCTGGTCCCGGTTGTTTCTGTCTAATTCTGGTTGCTACCGCAACCCGATATTTTTCCCGGCCGCGGAGCCGCGGCGCGGCCTGGCCGGCTGCCAAACCACACGTGCAGCCTGGAAAGGGGGAACGGCCGCCCGCGGAGGAGCGCTTGCCGCCCCCTGTTAATTCCCGCCCACGGGGGATAGCGTGTGCCCAGCCCCGGTTGCCGCGCGCCCCACCGACCGCACCGCCGAGACCCCACACTACCTTTATAAAAATGCACCCACAGGGACCGGCCAAACTATCCGCACGATGGGTCCGCGCGGAAAGAGGCCGGTCCCTCCACCCCCACCCCTTTTTATTCCCACCCCTAAGACCCACCCCCACTTACCTTACTCCCAATCCCCTGTCCCGCCGTCACTTCCTTTCCCCGAACCGTCCCGCGGGGAAGACTAGAGCGTTGCTCTATGCTTCCCGCGGGCCCCCTCATTGCAACAGCGAGGGCGGTCTCTGTAAATACCCCTTGCTACCTAATGGCCCCTAAGCTCAGCATATGTCATCAATTCCCCAAGAGTGTAACTGATTGTATGCAAGGCAATGACCAGTTGCAAAGGAAAACAAATTAAAAACGCAGGGTTGTTGGTGTGTAAGTATAGAAAGGGAATACATTTGCCAATAGAGCAAAGGAGGAGACAAGATGCCGGGTATAGAAAATTGAAGACTGAATTACATCACTAGCTATATATAGCAGAAGCTGTAATTATCTATCGGTTGAAAACAACGTTTAAAGCAAGCTGTATAATTAAAAATTCTCAGTCAAAATAATCATAGAATAAAAAGTCCAAACGATTTACCTCTGTAAATGAAGTATAGAAAAGAAACACTAGAGGGCAAGTTTCCAAAACTCCACCACTTCCTTAATGACAGTGCATTTAAAAAAAATACGTTTTAACCGTGCTCTGTGTTTGCACTTCAAGCTGACTGACAGTGCATTAAAAAAAAATACGTTGTAACCGTGCTCTGTGTTTTCACTTCAAGCTGACACATTGCGTTTTTTTTTTGCAGCCCCCACAGATATATGCTGCATAATTTGCAGCCCTTCTCAACAGGTGACTCTTCCATCCACACACAATCATTATCGAGTATGTTTCATGTTAAAATGCACTTCAGAAACTATTTTGAGAGCACTCGTGCTGGCATAAAGGGCATAGAACGGCATGTCTGAGTACTTAAGACTTAGCTCCTTCCCCAGGACAAACCCATCCGAACTCGAGTCAAAGTAAGGCAAACAGAGTCATGGTGCGTAGACGGAGGTTGAAACAGGTAGGTGTGCGCTGACATATCCGCCCTTGGATAGAAAAGTCACGCAAGGTAGTGGCTCATAAATTGGGCAGTAATCTGCAGGAAAATTGATGCGATACTGAGTCGATGGTGAGTCTCTTGCCTACAAAAATCATGTAAAACGTTTGTGTAAAAATGGCAGAAAACCCGATAATCATGGTATTTATTCATTATTACGTTCGCATAATACACAAAACACATAAATCCCGATATTCAGAATTGAAGATAGACTATGCTATTATAAAAAAATAAAATGTCCAGGGCCTATTTTGTATCACTTTTGGGACGTAAATCACTTACAGAACTAAATCCTTGGTCGCAGATTATGAAGATTCCTTTGGAGCAAACGCCGCGGGGTGAATACATACAATGTAGCACAACATACAAGTATTTGGGAAATATATTGTCCTCATTCAGTTAGTTACATCATTCCCTTGACCTCTAAAGAATAGTATGCCTCAAATAATGCTTATTTTATTTTTCATTTTGTTTGTTTTTTTGTGTAACACTAGCATTCATGGATAGCACCGTTGGGACATATTTACAAGCCCCTAGCGCCTCTTTGTGCATACCTAGTATCATTTTTTTTTTTAAGCTGAGGCGGCGTAAAGGATGCCTTTTCCCAGCACCAGATTTACAAAGTAGCACAATGCATGCATTGCGCCAATTTGTAACCACTTGCCCCACATTATTCTTGCACCAGGCATAATGTATGCAAGGAGGCTGTTCCCCTGTTGGGAGGACCAGAACAATGGCACAGTGAAATTTATAAGATTTAACTGGGCCATTTTTCCCACCATTTTTCATGCCCGCCCAAGCCAAGCGTTAAGTGATGCCCCCATTGTTTTCAGTGGGCCTCCCCACGCTTTGCTGGGCTAGCACCATGATTTTCGGCGCTAGTCGACCAATGCACCACAATAGCATCAAAGCTTTTGACACTTGTGCTAAAGTGCACCATGGTGCACCATATTGTGTATACAACGATACCATGGTGACATTATAGGGGGCGCAAGAAAAGTGGCGCATCATAGCTGATGCGTCACTTTGTTGTAAATATGCCCCTTAGTGTGCTTGTGAGGGAGAGGGCAAGGAATAGTGGCACAATAGAGCCTAGAATGTGCTGCATTGTTTTAAATTAAGGTTAAATAACTACATTTTAAAAACAGCACAGATAAACATAAAACGTGTTGACAGTATATTCCACCTTGCCCCAACCTGCTGCTGTTATTACCTCCTTTTGATACATGTACTGTTATTTGACCCCCTTCAAATTTCTTGTCCTTATTCACTGAAACCTACAAATTTGTTTAATTTCCGACATTGTTCACTGCACAAAACATTGTTCACTACGTGTTAATAGTTTAAAAGTATATGAGCATCAGCGACAGATGTAGAATAAGGAACATGTTATCATTTTTAATATGTCAGTAGAATTATTTAGCTAAAGGGAAACGTGAAGTCATATACTGTCATTGGTAAAACATAAGCAACAGACTAGGACTGGTTGAAATAAAAATTGTATTGTCACATTTGATTAGCACTTTATACCCCTAACGGGATGTGGAAGTGCTTTGATTTGCATGTTCCCAGTGTATGGTAGGAGGGGTACTGGATGTACTATGATCTACGTGGAAAATGAATCCCCCAAACCAGATTTGTGTTTTGCGGAATTCCAATAAGCTGTGTGGGACACACTGGAGATGGGAGAGCCAGGCTTCCCCAATCCACTTCAAAGGGTTCTCTTTGATTCAGAAAGATATCACAAGGAAGGGGCCTGGGCACACCTCAGGAAGGAGATGAGAATGATAAGGGAATCACAAAAAGTAGGGCTGAGGCCTTGGGTTAACCTTTTGATATACTAATTACTGTGGCTGGCATCTAGGTGTGAACTCTAGTCACTCCTCCTGTGTTGTGGTGCTATCAGATTTGGAGTTGCTCATGCTGCGACTGACTGCTCTCGTGCGGAAGAGAGGGCAGATGAGTGGCCACTTGCAAAGGAAGCAGACCTCTAACATAAACTTCAGAGACTCAACTCTAAATTACATTTGGTGTCTGGACATGGGCTCTAACAAAGGGAGCTTGGGACCCTACAAATTCTCAAATGTCAAGCAGCCAGTTGGGTTGTATGAGCAGACAAAGCTTTGTAAGACTTCTGTCTGTGCCCAGGACTAAGGGCCAAGGCATGCTAGTCTCCTTGATGTGTGAGAGGTCATCACTCATGGAATCCAAAACCAGCTTCCCTGGAGCCTGGTGCATCATCGCCTGCCTTCTTGCTAAGACCAATGTGCCAGTGAGGAAGAGGAGAGCGTTGGAGGGAGTGAGGTCCAGTGGGGAGCCCTGTCAAGTGGACTCCCTTTGCAAGGTGTGAGGAGATGAATGCTGCACCAATCAGGTTGTTGCCCATGTACAGGGGGAGGTCGGAGACTGCCATTTGCCAGAGAAGGGCCACCAGAAACGTAATCATGTGCATCACTGTGCCTATTGGGCTGGAGTACATGGGTACTGAGTAGCCAGCAACCCTGTATGCAGGAAGGTCTGCCATGAGAAGATTGTTGTACTGTGAGGGTCATAACCCCTGTGTGGTGGTGCCATGCGCCTGCATGCCAGGTGTGGCCATCTCTGATGCTGTGCCGTCCAGGCTGGAGCCTGTTTACAGTGAGGCTAGGGTGACCCTGTATGCCAGAGGGGGGTCACCAGTACCAGCAAGATGTGTGACCTGGTTTGAGTCACCACCAGTGAAACAAGGTCACCACGGGGACCCTTGAGTATCTGCACCAAAGGATTCACAGCAGAATCTTGACATGTTTTAATGATTTCCTGAATTAGAGATAGTTGCCTATTCTGTTTTATTGTAGGAGGCATTCAGTTCCATACTTGACTGGCTGGACAAGGAGCCTGTTTGTTAGTCTGCGATTTTCTGTCTGCAGGTACAGAGAGTAACGGGGCAAGCCTTAAGCACAGCAGTCTGGGGTGATAGTGCATATGTGGTTTTTGTTTTTGGTCCTGTCTTGATAGTTCAATGAGGCGTGCAGAGTGCTTTACATGTGGCATCTGGCCACTGGGAACCAGTGTGGTGTAATATGGCTCCTCATTGAAAAGGTGGCAGCAACATTTTTGACTCTCTGCAGTTTCTTAAGTAGTAGTGGTGGTGGTCAAAGTTATGTTCTGTTGGTGTGGTCACAAAAGGGGAGTGCTAGTACAATGGTACCTTAGACCTTCCATGGAAACCCAAGGTATTGGAAATTCAACACAGGCATCTCACCATGTTGCAGCACTATTTTACAAGTTGGTTTGCTGACAGTGTAATAGACAGGGTCCTTAATCAAACCTAAATTATAAATCTTATATTGGCATGGGTTTGGTGGGTTATTCAGCTGGTGGAACTACTCAAGCAGTTGAGGGGTAAGATGTATCCAGATGCCATATGCCAGAATCTCTGTTTTGAAATGTTGGGCTTGACAAGGTTGGCAAACATCCAGTTGTCAATATCTTTTAGACATTTCCCCATGTTACAGGAGTCAAGATAAGAAGAGCTATCAGTTTTTAGAAGAACTTTTGTGTTATTGTAATAGCAGTTGAGATCGAAGTATAAAGTGATTTCTGGCAGTGAACTAACGTCGATGGTGAACAAAAGGGGATCAAGGGTTGAATCACGAGGTACACATTTGTCTATCTGAATGGTTCAGAGGAGAAAATGCTATGTGACATCGTGAGCAGCCTTTCTGTATGGTATAAAGTGATCTGTTTTAGAGCAGATCCTTGAATCACTAAACTATGGGATTGTAGGGATTGTGGGATTGTAGGGCGGTGAACCACATTGTAAGCTAAAGATAGGCCAAGGAGGAGGAAGAAAGGTAGTCCATTAGACTCTTGAATTGCTTTAATGTCATTCCACGCTAAAATTAGTGATGCTTCGGTGTCTTATCCAGGATGGAATCTATTTTGACTTTTCCACAAAAGTGGATTGTCATCTTTTAAGAATGCTGACCAGTATGTGTGAAAAGTAACATTGGCTATTGGTCAGTAGTTACATTTGTCAGTGGCGCCATTGCATGTTTTTTACTATAAGTTTGATAGGTGTCATTTTCAGCTCACTTGGTAAGAATGATTGATTATTGTACTGGATGGGATGGCTGCAGAGTTATGCATGAATACAGAATCTGAGCATGGATCGATTGGTGAGCCAGATGAGCCACAGTCAGTAGTCATGTTGATGAATCCTTCCATTTCAAGAACATTGTAGTTAAGTGGTTTGGAATGCAGGCAGCTTGGAGCTTGCATGATTATGCTGATGAGAATAGTTTCTATCTGAAGATAAGGATTAAGGTTAGTTGACTTTCTCATGAAATTATTTGCTAGAGACTTGCATAGTTCCTAGGAAGGTACGCTTTTCAGCTCAGAGAATTAAGGTTTCTGGAATTCGTTCACTATTTTATGAAGTTACTTTATTGGGCATGATGGAGTTGAGAACGGGTCTAAGTAGTTTTTTTGCCTCTGCCTTATACATTCATGAGTGGTTTTGGAGAGTAGTATCCCTTTGCAGTTGTAGGCTATTTTCCCTTGGTAGTCAGAGTTTCCTTCTGTTTGAATTTAATAGCTTGACCTCTGGTCTCACCCCAGCCAGGCCTCATAAAGGCTTTGCTTGCTAAGATGAACATGGAAGTAATAAGTTAATCAAACACAGTTGTTAGACCATTGTAAATCCGTCAAGCTTTTAAATCAAGTTGGAGGTTAGTGAAGTAGGCAAGGCAAAGCTTATCGTTGTCCGGTTTGTTCCATGATTTGATGGTTATGCATTGTTTTAAAGGGTGACTTACATTTGGGGCAAAAAAGGAAGGATATAATGTGATGTTGAGTTCAAATGATGGTATGCGACCCAGTTGCAGATATTCTGTTTGAGGGGTGGGGGCATTATTGCATCAAGCGTGCAGCCTGCAGTATGTGTTGGCCTGTGCACTAGCTGTAGATGATAGATCAGTTCCAGGATGGAGAGTAGGCTTCCTGCTTTATGTGAGCTGGTTTTACCACACCATGGCGCAGATGAAAGGATTTTTCATGCAACGGTACGCAGCAACTACAAATACAATGTAGAACTATGTATTAAGAATGGCCTGCTACTGCTTTCATCTGCTGCGTTGGCAGACTAAAAGACAGCTTTGAGTGCCGTACATCCGCACAGATCTCAGAGTGAGCTATCTAGCATAGGATTTGTATAGGAAGCAGTCCCTCTCAGTACACATTTCTATCACTAGACAAACATAGACGGGGGGGGCACGTGCTGGATGTATTGTTACCTTCCATTTACATGCAATTCATGTATTTTATTTGGATAAATGAAAACCTTTCTCCTTGTTAGGACTTGCTTCAAGGCGAGTTTTGTATTTGACTAAAAGAAAGCCCTATTGAGGTATTGTAGTAGATCATGGTTGCGTTAAAACCTGTTGGTGTTTGTGCTGATCCACCAAAGAAACATCTTAGTAATGTCCCCAATATGCAAAGTAATGTAAAGCAGTGCAAGGTGCTTTTTGAACTGAGTAAAAGGACCCTTGTGCAGGGCCTTAGTAAATCTATGCCAGTCTGTTGAAATCTCCAGGTATGCAGGGGTTTGAGTGCTTACCCTCAGAAATGAAATATATGAAGCGTTTTTCAAAAGCTGGATTGTTTTGTGGGGCCTGCAGATTAAGAGACAGGTGGCGGTGAAAGTTTGTAATGGGTAGCATTGGATAAATCATGATTCACAATTAGGTTCCTGATTGTTCTTGGAGTGACCTGCAGGTCTTCTTTGTGAACGGTGGCTTGCTCTCCTCAAGTCTTTTTTAGGACCTCCGTTTGGAGTACTTGTATTCAGTGGGATGGTTTCATGCAAGACAGATGGTGCATCATAACTTAGCCGTTTTTCAGTAATAAATATCAGGTCAGGAATGGACTCCAGTATAAGATCTTGAATGTTGAGACACTCTTAACTAATAGAATTAGGATTCAAGGTTTTGCAGATGAGGAAGTGAAGCAATTTTAAGGCTGATGAGTGCATACCGTGTGTTTCACGGTAGGGTGTGAAGAAACATTTAAAGATAAGGAGGGGTTCAGCTCTGATTCAAACATGTCAAAATGTTGATGTTATGTCAAAAGACGGGAGGCGGTAGGGAGGTGTGCCAGATAGAGTGTAGTAAGGGATTTGAGAATCAGTGTTACAATGTGAAATTAGAGAGGGTCAAATATGAGAAGAAAGAGGATATAGGGAAGGGGACGAGGGAAGTCAATCATAGAATGAGCTGTGACCTATGGGATGGAGTTAGTATTAGAGAATGAAAGATGATTGTGAGTAATAGGAGCTTATTGTTTCATTTCAGCACTGTGAAAAGAGCTACTACATTTGTTTTAATGCGGTTATGTTTTCTAACTGATAAGCCCTGTTATATAATCTGTGATGTCTGCATGGGGGCAGGCTACATGGGTCTCTGAGTGGCAATTTAACTTTTGCCAAAAGGTGGAGCACTGAGTAAGAGGGTCAAGGAGAGCCACCCAGAAGAGGAGCTAAAACTGTCATCAGTTTAGGGTCTGGTGGCATCTGCTCAAGAAAGGCACTAAGGTTGCCCACAGAAGTTCAATTTCATCGACCCTCATTAGAAGAGTGAAAAGGACCATTAGTAAAATGCTTTTGCAAAGATTCAGCTTAAACATAAAGTGCAGAACAGAACAACAAAAATCATATCAGCAGAACTGGAAGTATTCAATTTAAAACGTTTTAGGGAAAATAGTGACTAAAAGCACTAACAGTCACCTGGTCGCGCCAAGCCAGGGGGAGGTCACAAGTTCAGGTCGACCGCAATGGAGCGTGGGTCGCATATAGGGACCAAGTTAGATAGCAGATAGAATGTTGCAGATGGTCATTGCTGTAATTTGAAACACAGGCCGAGTATCATGGACTGTCATCACTGTAGCACAAACAGCCCCTCACTGTAAAGGTTTTGTATAAAAAGGATTGAAATCTAAAGTTGGCATCTCATTATATTCATTTCTAATTGTGAATTTATGATTGGATCTGCTTAACTATTAACAAGTGAAGAATTATCTGGAGTGAAATGAGATATGGAAGGGTTTTTTTGTTTAACATTGTACTGCACTTTGTTCTTCTTTAGGCTTATAGGTCACTTATGTAGCTCTTTACAATAAAAAATCTTTCAAAAAGTGGCATTTTAAGAATAGTGACATAAAATATGACTTTATCAATAACAAGGAATTTAAATTACAATTTATTTGAGTGTAAGCAGTGTATCTCTATCTGCACCCAATCCAAAGTTAGCACTTATTTAATGTAATGAGATAACCCAGGCAGTGAAAAACAACTTTAGGGTTTTTTAATTGCCAGGACCTGTAAAACTTAAGTACACACATCCTACTTTTTAAATACAATGCACCCTGTCCTATTAGACTTTAGGGCATACCTTAGGGGTGATGTATGAGTACTAAAAAGGAAGGTTTGGACCTAGAAAATGTTTTATTTTGACAGGTCGAAATGGCAGTTTAAAACTGCACTACAGGCTGTAGTGGCAGGCTTGGGACACGTTTTAGAAGGCTACCTTAGCGGATTGCACAATAAGTGCTGCAGGCCTGCTAGTAACATCTAACTTACAGGCCCGGGGTACATGCACCATAATTATCACACATATTACATCACTCATGCCATGTTCTATGACATCACTGATAACATCACATCAACATTTGAAATAACATCAGTGATGGCAAAGCTGTGCATGGCGGGAGTACAAATAATAATTAACTTAGGGAGCGAGCTATAGTTACTAGAGATAACTATAACTGGTGACTTTCAGTGTTTTTTTAGTATAAAACATCACACAAAGTTTCACCTAACTATAACTTTAACTCTATATATTTCCCAGTGACAGCCACCCTTGCGTTGCTATAATTAGGATCATGTTTCCATAAGAAAAGCATTTTTTGATAAATTTGGTGCCATTTGACAATTCTTCACAAACATCTCCAGATAAAATATCATCCACTTCATCTCTGTCTCTGAAAGTTTTGGAGTAATCCATTGGGTGGGGCAAGATAAAGAGGGGGGTCACAATACACTGTTCCCCCATACAATTTTCCATTGGAAAATTGATCAGTGATGCTGCAAAAACTTCTGAGTTAATTGCACTAATTTTGGCAGAAAACTAGACCTGTGTCCAGAAAGTGTGCTTTGTGGGATTTGGAGCAAATCTGTTCTAGAGAAATTAAGGCTCAAAAACCTTTTACATTTAACACCGCAAATTTGACTGTGTCTCCAGTCCTGAAAATAAGTTGAAAAGAGATATATTGGGGCAGGGTAGGAATACACAGCCCCTCTAGGCCTGGTGGGAGGGCCTCACTGCCAAAAACATATTTTTTAAAATTTTACAGTGAATTCAAAGTGCAACACAACACCCCTCCCCCAGGTGGACTTGGATCCGAGGGGCGGGGTTCAGTGCAATATGTTACATAGGGAAGAGGGGAATGACTCCTTGAGGCCTCACAAACCCATCCTCCAAGGCCGATATTTAATTAAAGGGGATGGTGGCATGTGGCCCCCCCTCACCAAGCATTTTGAGGCCCAGAGACCCCATCCCCAGGGCCAATATTTAATTAAAGGGGGTGGTTCCCTCCCCAAGCTATTTTCAGGCCCGAGGACCTCATCCTCCAGGACTGATATTTAAGTAAAGTGGAGGAGGCCTCACAGACCCAACTTCCCAAGCTATCTTATGTCCCCAGGGACCCCATTCCCTGGGGCCGGATCTTGCATGGTGTTCTGGGGACCTCAACTACTGGGATACCCTGGGTTACCTGCCTAAACTGCAGCCACCCGGCAGGAGCCGAAAGCCCTGCAGCCAGTCCAGGTCCCCTGTCTGCACCTGGGTTGGGTGCAGGCATAGTAGCTTGAGGGGAAACGGGCCATGGGCCTGCCCCTGCAGTGCCCCAATATGGGATATTTTGTGGGGTGCCCCAGGTGAGCCCTCGGACTCCCTAGAGAACTTTTAAAAATGTAGTAAGAAAATGTGCTGTGGGCTCCTGCTTAGCCCCAGGGGCTGCTTGCAGGGATCCAGCAGGGCCGCAGAGGCGTTGAGGTTCCTCCAAGGCTCCTAGCAAAAAATAAATATCTTGGTGTCTCGGGTGAGCACCAAGATACCCCAAAAATGAATAAAATAAATAAATAATGAATAATAAATGAGTGGCAGTAGGTGCTCAGTTATTATACACAGCTGCCTACAAGGAGCCCCATAATCCACTACGAGGGCTTTTTGAACATAATTTGTGGAGTCTGGTCTTGAGCCTAGAAGGAGTAGGTGCACCACACCAAGCTTTATTTGTAATGTTGTGGGGGGCTGGAGGGAATGTAGCATTAACCCAGCAACTTGAAAAAAACTATTAATTCATGACCCCAGGGGAGCTTACCGTATTTTCTCAAGGCACTCCTACCTAGAGCTCTGTACTCTCTTCAGCTGGAGTGCAGAGCTCCCTTGTTGTTGGTTCTGTGACTGCCGTTTGTAGCTTGGAAAATGAAAAGAAAGACATGTTAATGCCTTTTTTTTAATAACATTCTATTATTTTGTTATGACAATAACTTTTATTAACATTGCATGATGTAAATTAATGAAATATATATTACATAATTATTGATCATTTATTGACAAAAAAACCCAATATATGTGATTTACACCTTCATAAAGCCAATGGGCTCACTTTTTATATTTTTTTTCCTGACCCTTTGAGCAAATTATTCGGCCTGCCCTGCTTAAAATTACAACATTTATAATTGGCCACACGCGCCCCTGGGGGTTTGGGTCTTGCACCCAATCCATGCTGCTTAGGGTTTGTGTGTAGCAGTGAAAAGGGAGTTTGGGCAGCAGAGGGAGGTTGGGAACAAGGCCTGGACACAGGCCAGACCGTGCAGCAAAACCCACATCGAGCATGACCGAAGACCATGTGTGCCATGGAGCTGACTGTCTACAAGGGACTGGGCACAGAGCCTGGCAGCAGGATAGGCCCTATGGCCAAACCCACAATTGCCTTAAAGCAATGCACAGTGTGGGATTTGCTTCTCAAAGGGGTTGGATGGAGGGCGTGGTCACTGAGATGTCATTTCAGATGTTGCAGTGATGTTATTAATGATGTCATAGAATGTCATGAGTGGTGTAATATGTGAAGTATTTAGCAGTGTATGGTGAGGGTGTGAGTTATACTTACTTTTAGGCACATGGTATAGTTACATGAGATAACTATAATTGAAGTGGTTTTGTTAATTTAAAATGGTACCATTAACCCAGCAACTTGAAAAAAACTAATAATTCATGACCCCAGGGGAGCTTACCGTATTTTCTCAAGGCACTCCTACCTAGAGCTCTGTACTCTCTTCAGCTGGAGTGCAGAGCTCCCTTGTTGTTGGTTCTATGACTGCCGTTTGTAGCTTGGAAAATAAAAAGAAAGACATGTTAATGCCTTTTTTTTAATAACATTCTATTATTTTGTTATGACAATAACTTTTATTAACATTGCATGGTGTAAATTAATGAAATATATATTGCAAAATTATTGGTCATTTATTGACAAAAAACCCAATATATGTGATTTACACCTTCATAAAGCCAATGGGCTCACTTTTTATATTTTTTTTCCTGACCCTTTGAGCAAATTATTCGGCCTGCCCTGCTTAAAATTACAATATTTATAATTGGGCACAAGCGCCCCTGGGGGTTTGGGTCCTGCACCCAATCCATGCTGCTTAGGGCTTGTGTGTAGCAGTGAAAAGGGAGTTTGGGCAGCAGAGGGAGGTTGGGAACAAGGTCTGGACACAGGCCAGGCCGTGCAGCAAAACCCACATCGAGCATGACCGAAGACCATGCGTGCCATGGAGCTGACTGTCTACAAGGGACTGGGCACAGAGCCTGGCAGCAGGAAAGGCTCTATGGCCAAACCCACAATTGCCTTAAAGCAATGCACAGTGTGGGATTTGCTTCTCAAAGGGGTTGGATGGAGGGCGTGGTCACAGAGATGTCATTTCAGATGTTGCAGTGATGTTATTAATGATGTCATAGAATGTCATGAGTGGTGTAATATGTGAAGTATTTAGCAGTGTATGGTGAGGGTGTGAGTTATACTTACTTTTAGGCACATGGTATAGTTACATGAGATAACTATAATTGAAGTGGTTTTGTTAATTTAAAATGGTATGTTTATCTGACATTTTCACCTAACTATATTGTCTCTTTAACCTTTGTTTTTCCAATGAATTTCTAAGGTGTTTTTAAATGTAAAGCAGCATATTATTACATTTCTTAACTATAAGTTGAATTTATCCTTTTTCAGTGAATGCCTATTTTTTTTCAACGTAAAGCAAGATGTCTGTCACCATGTGCGGCCTGCAGGAGGGCTCTGTGTCCAACTCCTCGCTGGTATTCAACACCCTGCTGCCGCTGTCATGTAACGATATAAGAGTGTAAGTAAGTAAGGCATACCTACTGGCTTTTTCCATAAAGGGTTTCATTTTAAGTAAGGCAAACCTACTGGTTTTGTCGAAGAGTCAGAATACAAAAATATTAATAAAAGCAGCACTCCTATTGGCTTTACAAGGAGTCAGCATATCTACATATGTAAAGCAGACCTAGTGGCTTTGTCAAAAAGTGACATAACTATAATCAAATGTATATTTTGTAAATCCATACATTGCCATATTTAATAATAGTGATGGTCACAAACTATTTTCAATCCAGCATTTAAAAAGTAAAAACATTTTTTTCAGTCTTTTTAAAAAAACATTTAGGCCACAAAGGGCAACCATAGAATCAATTAAAAGGAATCCCGGCATTCTAGAGCACACAGCTCCAGCTGGGAGTGCTTCAAAAAATATGGTAAGGTCTCCTGAGGTCATGGAAACAATGACCCAGGAGACTTACTGTTGTTTTTTTTATGATGGTGGGGGCTGCTGCACTTCTTGTAGCTAACCACAACATTTAAAACATGCTCAACGGTGCCCTTGCTCCTTCTAAGCGCACCATAGGCACTGAACAATATAACAAAAACACTGCTGCATGGCATTATGAGGAGATCCTTACAAAGAGTAGTGAATAATAAATGAGTGGCTCCTGCTTGTCTTCTGAGGATGCTTTGCCTACAAGCACTGGTTTGGCAGTAACTACCTATCCCAGAGAGCCTTGTGCTAAGGAAGAGGACCCTGGGACCAGCACCATCTGGGAGCACTTAGAAGTGTACTTAATTTCCCTCAGCACAGAACGCTTTGGCAACTAACACTGATTTGGTGGGCACTTGCTCTCCCAGAGATCCATGGGCTAAGGAGGAGGAACCTGGGATCAGCACCACCTGGGAACGCTTAAAAGCACACTTCATTTCCCGGAGCATGAGATGAGCACGGAACACACCCATGCTGCACCAGGGCAAAGCCCAGGCCAAGGGTGGGCCTATCTGAGACCAGAAGAGGCCCTGGCTCTGAGCAAAAAGTACTATTCCATGTTCATCCTTAAGCCTGCATTTTATTGATGACTGGACTACCCGCACATTACAACTTATTTGTTGACTCCCAGGCGGAAGTGACTTTGACCCTTTTTGGTTGAGGCAAACTGAGCCTTGGTGGTAAAGTGGACAATTGTTGCTGCCTCTCTTTTTGACCATCAGGGTGCATAGCTCCCATTTCCACAGTAACTCAGTGCCATCCCATGATTACTTTTCTCTTAAAGTTTTTAACTAGTCTAAGCAAACAAGCACATGAAATTAACATTTAATTTGTCTCTTAATCATTGCTAATAGCAATATCATATTCATGAAAAAATTATCGACAAATTGCCTTCTTTTCTAAATATTGTTTGCATTGCATTGTTGTTTTTTGGTGATTATCCTTAATTTCGCTGTGGGAAAGGTAAAACCATGTAGCCCATGCAAGGAGTACAGCAAGGCGATAAAGACACCCAATACCTGTACTCTTAATGAGCTAGATCTGTTGATTGAACAAAATGAATCTATCATAAGCACCAAAAGTCCACACAACAAGACCTAGGGGGTTCAGATCAGAAACCAATGCATGCCCCACATCAAATTCCTAACCTATTAAAAAAAAAAGCTGTCACGAAAACAACAAGTAGGGCTCTACCTGTTTGAAGTCCTGCTCCCACTACTCGTGCTGACAATTTAGGCAGTCTGCCTTCTGTGAACCCCCATTCGAGCCACCTATACTTGTAGCAATGCTTTCTGCCACTCCAAGAAACAACAGGGAGCACAAGTGTTATGGAGAGACTCACTGAGACGGCAGGTATAAAGGCCTCATAAGAACTGCCTCCCTCCCCACCCTGAGAACCCCATAGTATTAATAAAGAAGTTGAGGGAAGAGGAAGTAGGATTGAAGTCTACGATGCTCAAACTAATGACTATGATAAAGCAACTGCAGCTGAAACTAACACTAGTAGCTTGAGAAACTCAAGTAATCATGAGAAAAGGGTATTAGAGAATTCCCCAAGGAAACTCACATCATGTAGTACTTTGGGGAGACGTGAGTAAACTCAAGAAAGGCATGCAAGGGGCTCCCCTCTGAACACCATGAGGATCGGATCCTTGGGGAACCTAGTTATATGAGGAACCTGGGTGATTGTCAGCCACATAACATTGGTAATGACAACCTGAGGACTAGGTTGTCTCTGAGTAGTAACTGGTGCAATCTCAATCATAGTCACAAGACAGACCAATACACCCATCATATGGGTTTGCCACAATTACTCCAGATCTATATAGTCAATATACCTAAACTCCTTCTCATTCAAGGTTTGGGGACATGGCAATGTTAAAGAACATGGTTATATATTGGATACAGCATGTTAGGGACTGCAAATCAATCATTAGGGATGATATCCTAGGTGCCAAAAGATGCACTGCACACAACCCTAACATTGACTGCATTGACCTAACCTTCACAGACAGCAGACTGGCAGATAGCTTGGTGGCATTTGATGCTAGGACTAGCCCCCCAAAAGATTCTATCATCCAATTGAACTACAGAAGAAGATGAGATGTGGGCTATCCCACAATTCAGTTTAGTCCCAGTTAAAACTTTGACACAAGCAGCCATGCAAATGATGACCCTTACTTTAGAACTCAGGTTTAGGGTAACCAATGTCAGATAAAAGGGGGCATACACTTATCATAAACCTAATAGAGTGAGCCGTATTGATTATGTTCTGATCGACCTTAGACTATGGCACTATGTGGATGACATGGTAGTTAAGGAAAGAACTGGTAGTGATCAGTACCCCCAGTGCCTTTATAAGCTGTTACAGAGCTGTTACTCTATAAGCTGTTACTCCGTGGAAGTCTGCCTCTTCCACTCCAACTAACTTTGGATGCAAAGTCAACCAACAACAAATGCTATCTTAAATGGCGCCAATTAGATGACCATCAAGACACATTGGCGGTCATTCTGCCGTGGTCCGCGGGAGCACCGCCAACAGGCTGGCGGTGCTCCTTTGGGCATTCTGACCGCGGCGGTATAGCCGCGGCCAGAAACGGAAAGTCGGCGGTCTCCCGCCGGCTTTCCGCTGCCCAGGGGAATCCTCCATGCGCCGCCATGGGGATTCCGACCCCCATACCGCCATCCTGTTCCTGGCAGTTTCGGCCGCCAGGAACAGGATGGCGGTATGGGGTGTCGTTGGGCCCCTGTAAGAGGGCCCCACTTAGAATTTCAGTGTCTGCTTAGCAGACACTGAAATTCGCGACGGGTGCTACTGCACCCGTCGCACCCCTTCCACTCCGCCGGCTCCATTCGGAGCCGGCTTCCTCGTGGAAGGGTGTTTCCCGCTGGGCTGGCGGGCGGCCTTTTGGCGGTCGCCCGCCAGCCCAGTGAGAAACCCAGAATGACCGCCACGGTCTTTTGACCGCGGTACGGGCTTCTGGCGGTTCCCGCTCAGAATCACCCCCAGAATCTTTCATTAGCCTTGATATACATGATGCTTTATCTAGCCTAGAGGTTATACCACCTGAGGATGACCACATAAAGGAAGCATCATTTATACAGTCACGTTTCTTGGTGCATATTGCACCGTATTTTGTAGCTCTTGCTTCACACTCTAAAAGGAGCAACAAACCCTGTTCATAAGATCAAATGACCTGGTCCAAAAGAGTGCTCTAAGAAAGATATGTAAGCAACTCCAACCTCAAGCAAAAAGGGATTGGGACGAAAAGAGATTAAGGGACCTAAAAAATCATAATTTTGGGCCCTGGCCCCATGGGGGGAGGTTTCTGCATCACCCCCTTGCTAACCACATCTCACCTTTTGATTGGTTCACTGATTTTAAAGCCTCATACACCAATAAGTTATAAGTCCCTGAACAGATGCCCTGTACCCATCTGATGCCCAGAGGCAAGATAATCTGGCATTCAATCCAAGTGACATAAAAACTGCTTTAGACACCATTGTCCAAGGCAAGGCCCCAGGGACAGATGGTATACAAGGCGACATCTTTATCCATGTAAATACACCCTAGCACTGACTAATGCCATCGCAAGAGGAGTACCAATCCCTGACTTCTGAAAAGGAGTGAAGGTGGCACCCATCTATACAAGAACACTTCCCATAAACTACGGACCAATTGACTCCATCTAGAAAGACTTTTGTAGAATGGTACTGGGAAAAATATAGGGCTGGATAGATGATAAAGAAATATTAACTCCATTACAAGCTGGATTTGGGAAAAAAAACAGCACTGTAGCCCAGTTTTTTTCATTTCGTGCTTCTGTACTGGTAAATTGTGTTAATAGGTAGAGGTCACCTATATGTGGCCTTTTTTGTCCTGAAGTCCACTTATGACATGTTTCTGCACCAGAAGTTATGGCAGGCACTACAGGACATGGGAATGCCCATAACATCTTATCTATTGTTATCCTTCTTCATGAGGGCAATGTGGCTAACATACAATGGGGTGAGCAGGGACAGCTTACTGACCAAATTCATGACAACAAGGGTGATTGACAGGGATTTGTGCTAGCCCCTACTCTTTTCTCCCTAAATTTGAATGATGTAATGCACTTTCTTTCTCTCTATCCTGCTGATGCTCTTTCTGTGGCCAAGGTAAAAGTACTCACCCTACTCTTTGCTGACGACACTTTGTGAGTGTCCCAAATCCAGAATGGACTCCATCACCTACAGAACCATTTAAAAGAATTCTGTTCTATAGGCAGCCTAGAGGTTAATAAAGGCAAAGACTAAATACATGACCACCAACCAGAATAAAGCATTTAGGGAGATGTTGACCTTTGGGTTAGATGAATTAGATAAGAGTGGATGCTTTTGATTAATTAGAAATCAAACAAACTACTAATATGTCATGGAAGTTACATGTTGACGAAATTACCCTAAAACACAGACAGATTGTGGCTGCTATCCTGAAAGAGCATCACTGGTAATACAGCAAACCAGTCACTCTGGCATTGCACATTTACAAGTCAAAGGCTGTAGGCACAGTCTTGTGTGGAGCGGAACTTTGGGGACTTTGTTAACCTAACAGATATGATCAGATCTCAGCCCAAGGTCTTCAGAAATGTAGGGGCTTATTTGCGCTGCTGGTGTGTCACTTTGTGTGACACACCAGCGGCACATAGTGTGGTTGGTTTTCCCAGGCAACATCCATGGGTTTTGGCACATTCCCATATTTAAAAGGCATTGTAAACCTGGGAGTACATCAACATTTTGCACCTACCCAGGCAAGGCATAACAAGGAGAAATATATTTATTCCTCCTTGTGTTTTGCTCTTTCTGTGTATGGCACACACAGAAAGAGTGAAAAGCCTCCATGTTTTTTTTTTTGTCCAGGAGGGTGTCCCCTCCTGCACAGAAACAATTCTGTCTTTGATGCAGGGTGAAAGGGTGCCTGCTTTCAGAACAGGGGAGAGGACTGAAATGTGCGGAATCTTGTATATACAGCACATTTCTGCCCTTTCCCTGTGGCACAGGGCAGCACCACAAGGTCACTTGCTGCACTACCCTGCACCACAGGGCTTGTAAGTAAGACCTATAGCTTTCCTTCCACCTAGTACACTGGCATATCCCATCCAACTCGATATGGGAAGGAAATTGATCCAAGACAGAGCTAGATTAAGACTAATTCTGTTCTGTAGGACATTAAGGACACCCCCTGAATTAGTGCCTTACCCCAAAGCCTTGTAAGAAGTAGTCAAACAGGATACATTCCACAAAATAGCTTGGATTAATAACATCAAGAAGCTGTTATGTTGTCTAGGCCTGCAAGAGGCATGGGATTCCACTACGCTGGACTGTGTTCCCTCCAAAGAGCAATTAAAAAAGAACTACTGGCTGTGGACAGCACAGAATGACATTTCAAATGCTATTAGAGGTACACTGTCAAAAGAATTTGCTGATTTTATGTTCATGAGTATTTTTGAACACTACTTGGACACTAACACAGATCCAATTGACAGGAAACTATACATCCAATTTAGGGTTGGCTCTTTGCCTCTTGCATTTACAGCCAAATGGTCAGAGACATCCACAACATCTTCATTATGCCGAGCTTGTAAAGCTCCCAGTGAAACAATTGCCCACATTGTATTTGCCTGTGTACTTTATTCTCACCTGAGACCCACTTGGATGAATTTGTTTTGTAGTCAGATTGGTATGCGGAACTACGCAGAAGCCTTGAGAATATTAAAATCTGATCCTAGATCCCTTTATGCTTGTTGATTGATTATGTAATTTATAAAGCACATGGCATCCAAGCAGGTTTACCAGCGCTAGCTTAAAATTACAGTAGTCGTCGACCAAGACCCCCAGAAGAACTATAGACCCATATGTTCAAACAGCCAAGTTTGCAACAATTGCGGAATCCCAGAAGGGAGTCACAGTCTTTCAAAGATGACAGGAGGTTATTCTAAAGTTTGGGTCCCAAGATACGAAAGGATCAGCCACCCTGGCAGACCCTGCGAGTTCTAGTGACCTCCTCCCAAGCTTAACTTTGCCTTTGTCTTCGTGGACAGTTAATGCAGTTTCTAAAAATGATTCTTAGCATTTTATATGAATTACTAAGCTTTAGGCTAGTGTACAGTGTCTTCCTATCCTTGTATTCCACACCTTATTACAGAGTTTACATGTAGCACTTTATATTATTCTCAAGGATACATCAATATGCCCTACAGATAATGGAATATGTGTTTGTTTTGATCATTTCCATTACTGTACCACCTAAACCTGTATTTCTGGCATTACCTCAGAATGGAGGAATTCTAGGTTTAAATACAGATTTTAGCATTTGTTCATGAATTAACTTGTATAATGTTATTGCACACTGGCACTCTATCCTCATACCTCTATCCTTTACACAGAGCCTGCATATAGCCTTTTACAATATTTCCAAGGTTGTGCTCTTATGACCAATTGATAACGGAATATGGGTTTGTTTTGAATGTCCCCTCAGCTGTACTTTATGACTTTGTCCTTCTGGTATTATCTTGGAATGGAGATTTGAACTATGTCAATATCCATATAAGTTATCATGTATTGCACTTTGGATGCTTCAACTGTATCTAAGACAAATTAACTTTACAATGATTACTGATCTTCCTTATGTGATATTGTAACTAAAGTGCCTAGCTGGGTTTATGGATTATTGTTTTAGTAGATGTAATCTTTCTTAATTGTATTTTATGTATTCAACAGTTATGGCATGTGTTGCAAAAATAAACTTCTTTATGATTGTTCCTTTTTTTAATCTCCTTATTTTAATGGGTGCTCCAGTGACCAGTCGGGGCTACCACATTATGCCAAATGTTGGGAGCTGGTGAGGAGAGCCCCAAGACCCTCACAGACCCTGGTGACTCCCCAAGCAGCACCCTGGTGGGAGCTAGCCATTTATTTTAAACGTACATGCCCTGGAGCCTGCGGGGGAGTTCCAAAGCCCCCAGGGCCCCTGCAGAATTCTCAGCCAGCACCCTTCATATTTGCCAGCTGGAGCCAGCTATGGTTTGATAATAGGTGTCTCAGTGTGCATCTAGAGCACCCACAACATCGGAATAGTTGAGGCCTGCTTGTGAGCCCCATGGCCTCCTGCTAGCTACCCAGCCATCACCCTTCATAGGTGAGACGGATTCCGGATTAATTTGCTTGGTCCCACCTTGGCAGGAGCAGCTTTTTCTCTTCTCCCAGTGAGCAGCAGCAAAGTTGTGCTCCCTTCCCAGAAGAGTAGGGCCTGGAATAAAGTTTATATTCCCTGCCAGCACTCTCTTGGGCAGGGAATACAGCAGTGTCCCAGGGGATGGGGTCCCCATGTTCGATCTACCTGCTCGGGGAAGGAGGGTGAACCTCCTCTCCCATAATATATTAATTGGCCCCGGGATATGCCTACCTAAAAGTTTATTATACCAGTCAGTGGAAAAAATGTGCTGGGTGTTGAGAGAAGTACATCATGCTGGCAGGTTCGGTGTGGTGGAGTTAGTGTCTGTCACATTTGCCTTTCACAAAGAAAGCTGACACCAAGCCTATCTTCAGGAAAGTGTCACTCGACAGGCAGGACACAAATGTAATAAGGAGAATTAAACTTAACCAAGTTTTGTGAGGACAAAGGAACTTGTTACCCACCCACAGGCAGCCACTTGGAATATAGATGGCATCCTCAAACATGAAAATCACATCACTAGTGGTCCTGTGATCAACATAAAAGGTACAGCCATTCATTCTGAAATCTAAAATGAAGAGCTGACCGGCTTGCCTTAACTCAAGGACCCAAAAATGTAATTAAAGGGCCAGATGAGTGACCTCATGTTTGAGCTACAGAAACATCAAAAGTGTTCATACCACAAAAAAAGATAACAAATCACATGTCTTTAGTATGCTACTTTTACAAATTGAAGTCTTTTCTGCCAGCTGATTAGCATAACATAGACACACATTGAACTCTGCTCTGGCATCTACAAAACTAAGTGATTACCTGCTCCCATAACTCCTCTCCTTGTCGTCAACATGAGTTGATATAATTAAGTCCACTATATTTATGAAAACATAAATTGGAATCTTTGACACTTGTAAACCGGTCAAAAACAGGAGACTGAGTCAAAAATTATATCAATGTATCTATTCAAACCACATAGATTAACACACATTCTAATCTTTTTACCACCATCCTTAGGTGCCAAGATCACTGGAACAAGCAATTCTGAGGACTCTATGACTCACAACTTCAAGAACGTGTGTAATTTCTCCTTAGAGGATCTAACATCAAATTGGGAAACACCATTATCTTGGACACACAAAATGTAACATTTTTTTTTTTCAAACCAATCTTGCGTTCCAAATTCTTGAATAAGTCAAGCTCACCCTCAAACACTTTTGTGAACTCAGAATAAATCCCTCTCAACAAATCACAAGCAGACAATAGTAACACATGTTTTTGAGACTTGGGATTTAGAGGAATATCCATGTCTCTCTGATGTCTCCAGCCTAATATTTGGTCACCTCCCTTGGCAACATTAATCTTATCAACAGTTTCCTGGCTGCAAATTACGATTCCATGATGGAATAACCAAGGACATCTATTCTCATGCCACCATATCATAACAGGATTTGTACCTAAGGGAAGCAGTTTGTCACTACCAAACACCACATTCCAATTGTTAACCTCAATCATAGTACATGGTGATCCAGAATCATCAAACACCAACACTTTCTTTCCACTCACCATAATCTCACACCCAGAAATTTCAGAGGGATCCCAATCAACCAGACCATGTTAGTTGTAGCTTAATTTCCTTTATGAAGAACTGCTTTTCAGTTTCCAGGCAATTTACACCTTGGACCTTTGCACCATGGTAAAAACAAGCAAAATGTCCCTTTTTGCCAATTTTTTTTGCATGTTGCAAACTTTGTAAACCACCCAGGGCTAATCAAAAAGTGCTTCTAATTGTCACTCCTATAGCTGTTCAACCAAAGATTTTTACCATTACTCAGCCCTGGCACACTTCCTAGAATCTGGAATTTTGTCCACATCTTTGTACAGTTTCTTTCTTTTCAACCTGATCTCATTCACAGAACCACCCATCTCACTTGCACCTTTCTCTTTATCTTCCCTCACCTCACACACCCACTTATTAGTATTTTCCTTTCTTTCTACAATGTCTGTGGTCTACTTAACATCAGGGTTTTTTAGATGAGCTTCTCTTGAACCTTCACATTATTTGTACATCTAAAAATGTGATTCCTGGCCAAAGAGTCACAAGTATGTGCTAAGGTCTTCAATGATGCCACCTAACTGCCGATCTTCTCCGATATTCATCGAGCCCTTGTGAAAAATGTATCCCTCTCAAGGACAATATAATTTGAGACCCAAAATGTTTTTCAGGCATCATTAAAGACATATCATACTCATTGTTAGGTTCACTTTCAACTTGACCTACGAGAATTTCATCCAAACATTTCTTCCTTCCATACCTAAATTATGTAATAAAATAGCCTGCTTCCTTAAAGCAGAACATTTCTCCCCACCAATTGCAAGTAAATAGGAGTCAAACCACTCCCTCCAACTCTCTCACAATATCTCAGATTCCCCTTTGCCAGATAAAAATTACTGCAGTTGTAAAGGTTTAGCTGCTGCCATGGCCTCCCTAGCAAAATCATTGAAACCTAACAAAAAAGAAAAATAAAAGAAAATTAGTACATTTGATTCCATTGTAATCTTTTCCTTATAAGGCCTTAAGAAAGAGATTGTAGATTTCCAGAAATTACCTTTCCTTCCAATGATAATGTTATTGCAAATCACCCATCAACCATGAGATATGTGATAATTGGCCTGATTCAGATGACCTAATTTTCGGTGATTCAACATTGCAAGAGTGTGTAATTCCAATGCTCTCAGAGGAACCATATATTTGGCACAGGCCATGCTAATGTCCAATCCTGCACTATCATCACAAATGGACCGATTCAAGCCAGCTATGGGGCATCTGTGCAATATCTGACATAACCCAAAAGACCCACTGTTTAGTGTTTCATCTTCACAATGATTAATACAAATCATACTAGCATTGGATCCTGTGCAAACCAGCAATGTTTGATCCTGGAGCCATTGGATGAACAATAGATTTGCATAATTGGACAAATGGTTACTATTCATTTAATTTTATTGCATTCGGATTGCATATAGAGTTGCCAAAACTTTTGACCAGGGTCCAAAAGTTCATGGGGGTCTGTAGAATGAAAGGTTCATCCTTGACAGATCTTTATGGTTGCCACACACTGTTCTTATAGGCAGATCACATGAATCAGTCAGCAAGACCGAATCATCATGTTGGGTCTTGAATTTCCTCAAGGGTTTTGTAAATTAACTTTTCATTGAGTGGAGATCAAATGTATATCAGCTCTCTTTCAAAGTAGATTTTAATCTTTGGTGTGCAAGTTTGGGCTCAAGTGTATTACAATTCATTAAAAAAAGTTGTAACACTAAGCGAAAAACCCAGCCTTTCTATTGGTACGCAGGTCATCTGTGTGTGTTGATATGATATCTGTTGGAAATTATCTCTCTAGTTGGCAGAGGTTTGCACTCTGTCCAATCCTAGTCAGGGCAAGTAAGATAAACACTAAAAGTTTACTGATGCTCACCCTCTGATTGCTTGGCACAGAGCAGTCAGGCTAAATTAAAGAGGCAATGTGTAAAGTATTTGTGCATACTCACAGTAACACAGTGAAAACACCACAAAAGGACTCCACACCAGTTTAGAAAAATAGCCAATGTTCATCTGAGTAAAACAAAACCAAAATGACAAAAATCTAACAAACACAAGACTAGTTATGAATTTCGAAAGATTAAATCAAAATGCAGTGCTTAGAAGACAATAGCTCCCACCCAGAGCTATTTGGCTGCACTGGACCGTGGTAAATCCCAAAGTTCAGTCTGGCCACGATGGAGTATGGGCCATGTACAGGAGTCATGCAGACCCGCTGACAGTTCCTTGGTTGCGTCGAGGCTTGATGACGATGCGTTGATCGAAGGAGGAGATGTGCTGCACTTGCAGGGAAAGCATTGTTTCCAGATCTGGCAACTTCGGTAATGCGTCGAGGTCCAAAGCGATGAGTACGGGTTCTGATGCATCGGTGCTGTCAGCCAAGTCGGGGCTGCATCGTAAGTGGGGTTGTTGTGTCCCACAGTCGGCAAGTGGTGTCGTGGTTTTGGTGCAGGCAACAGCAAAAGCGGCATTTCTGCAGTGGGATGTGTTGGTTCAAAGTGACACGCTAGTGTCATTGCATCAGTTCTTGAGTTGCAGCACCACACTCACCTCCAAGGGCCCAGGTCTGGATTTGGCACCACTTGGAAGAGCAGGACTCACAGTAGAGGAGCCCAGGGCCTGGTAGCAAGATGCAGGTGAGGTCTTTGATTTCCCTGAGACTTCAGAAACAAGAGTAATACTCAGGGCTTTGGAAAAGTTTAGATTGCAGGATGTAGAGAGTTAGAAGCAGGCCTCTCACTCCCAGGCAAGAAGTAGCAGTCAGCAGCCCAACACAGCACAGCAAAAAGCAAAGTGGCAGTCCCTCCTGACAGTCCAGCTGGTAGAGTATACTCAGTCAAGAAGTGTTCCGCATATAGGGTGTCAGAGACCCTGTACATATACCCAAATGTGGCTTTGAAGTGGGGGAAGCTTCAAAGAGTGGTTCCGAAGTGCTCCAGTTCTCTTGCAGTCCAGTCCTGTCTGCCAGGACGTCTGTGGGCTGCTATCAGTCCCTTGTGTGGGGTCAGGTCACTATCCTTCGAAGTGTAAATGACAGCCCCTCCACCCTCCCTGCCCAGGAAGACACATCAGTATGCAGATAGAATGCAGAGGCAGTTGAGTGCCCTGAATTTATGGCTGTCTGGAAGGAAAGCACAAAGGTAGCTGTCACCTAACCTTACCCAGACCAGACTTGGATTGAAGACAGTCTAAGGCACAGGATGGTTCAAATAAGAAATTGCCAACTTTCTAAAAGTGCCATTTTCAGACCTGCAATTTAAAAGCACCTTTACCACAAGATGTGTTGTTAAGTTGTGAGTCCAGAGACACCAAACTCAATTTTTCTATCTTTTCTCAATCAGAAACTACACGCAAAAGATGTTTTAAGGCAATCCCACAATAGCCTATGGGAGAGATAGTCCTTGCAATAGCGAAAAATGAATTTAAGAATTTTTCACTACTTGGATATGTTAAACTTAAAAGTATGTGCCCAACCTTTTAAATATACTGCACCCTGCCCTTGGGGCTAACAAAGGTCTACCAATTTTACTACTGGTGCTACAGTACAAGCAAGTGATGTGGAAAAGAGAGAAATTAATGTTCTGCAATTAAAGGTTAAAGTTGCAGAATGCTACATGGTACAATTGGCATAGAAAAAATTACTAAATATAATGTAGATGAATTTACTTTTTTACTTTTTTACTTTTTTGAGCAAGAAACCAGTTAGGTGTGCATGTAATGTTTGAAGAATTAGCAAACATATATATTTGGGAAGAATGGCACAGAAACTATAGAATGGATCAAGGTGGTAAATAGGTGAATTAAATGGGCTAAACAGCTATCAATCTGCATACTAGAAAGTTAGAAAGTTAATAAACTGTATTAGAAATTGGTGACATTTGAAAAGCTATATAAATAAATGGAATATGAAAGAGGGTGGTAGAGCAAAAAAAAATGGAAACAGAGAAGAAGCAAAAACGACTATGAATGAGCCTGAAATTGGATTGGTTGTTTCTGGATTTCCTTTGCGAGAAAAACATTACGGTAACTATGTGCATCTTCCTTGTCAGAGGTCTGATCACCTCACAATAAACTTTCCAAAGCTTAGGGAAGATCCGGCTAAATGGTATTCAGAGGTAAAGAGATTAGTGATAGTTTCAAAGGTGATTTGGGTAGATCATAATGTGCTGGTTACATCCAAGAGTGCTTCCTTGTAATGGTCCAGCTCCTGTTGTTGTGGAAACATACAAAGAGGTGATTGTGCCTTTGAAACAGAAGGTTCCAGAGAAAGAGGTGAAACATTCAAGCAGCAAATAGAGGATGGTTCAAGACCTGCTGAAAATGAATGGAAAAGTTTTCCCCTGTTGTCCTGTATTACCAAATCCTGCTGAGAATTTGTTTCAAATTCCTGCGGATGCAGAATGGTACACAGTCATTGATGAATATGAAGCGTTCTTCTCTATTCTTTTTCATGAGAATAGCCAATATCTCTTCACATTCAGAATTTTATATAAAGTTCTTGTGTGGTGTTATATACCACTAGGGTATACGGAAAGCTCCTCAATCTTTATCCAAATTCTAAAGAAGGATTGAGAAAATCTGCAGGCCACTTCTAAACCTGATGGTCACATCTAAAACAAAAGAAGATTGCAAACTGGATACAATTGTGCTCTTGAACCATCTTACCAACAATTGACATTAAGTGTCTCTCATAGGTTATAGTTTTGGGTCTTCACATTAAAAAGGAGGGAGAAGAGTGAATGAAGAAGGTGTGTCTGCATTCCTAAGAATGAATCCTCCTCAGAGGCTAAAAGAAGTGAGGATGTTTTTAGGAATAGTTGTCGAACACAGACAGTGGATTCTAAAGGCTTCCTTACAGTGATGTATCTGATCCAATGTCATTTGGTGACAAATGCATGAGTCCCTGCCTTCAGATCAGAGACAAACTCTGTACCACACTCACCATAGGAATGGCAAATTACAAAAAAACTTTTAGCTGTTCTGTCATGAAAGTGAAATGCGTGCATTGTCAGTTTGACACAAAAACACTGGAAAATCAAAAGGCCTGTGGCTTATTTTTCTGCCACATTAGATCCAAGTGCTGCAGCACTTCCTGTGTGTCTAAAATTGGTAGCATCAATTTGCCTTGCAATTCAGAAAAGCAAAGGGATTGTGATGGCTCATACTCGTTTGTGTTAGACCCTGATTCAGTTGAGATTTTGTTGACTCATACACAAATGCAGCATTTAACAGTCGTTGAACCAAATATGTCCAAAACATTTTGTCAGTTGACAATATTTCAATTAAGAACCACAATGCCCCAAAATTTCCACTCTTTTGCCAATTGCAAAAATAGAGAGTGATGATACGGACAATGATCATGATTGCAATGATGTGACAGAATTATGTACCAAGCCAAGCCCTGATATACAAGGTGTTCCACTTGAAAAGGATGATCAGATGAGTCTATTTGCGGATAGTTCTGGTTTGAGAAACCATTTTGGAACATTGAGAGCATCATACACAATCTGCTCCATATCAAATAATGCAGAAGCATCATTGCCAAAGTAATTACACTTATGGTTGTTACAATCCATACTGACAGCCAGCATAGTTGCATGGTCTGTGATTTTAAACTATTGTTCTTACAAAGGAGTTTCATGATATCTTCTGGTAGCTCCATCAATAATGGAACATACCGTTTGGATTTGTTGAGAGCATTAAAACAAGCTATAGTGATTCTTGTTGTAAAAAGTGCTTACCATAGATCGGGAACTCATATGGTTACATTTGAAAATCGATATGCAAATGAAGTAGCAAAATATTATGCTCTTGAACCTGCTGTGACCAATGCAAATGAACAAGAACAGTGTAAAATTGAAAATGAAAATGTAAAATGCTTCGTATTAACTTCAGTTCAGACACTGAGCTCCAGAATGAGGCACTAGAAGATGAGAAAAGAAAATGGGATATATCAGGTTGTACAAAAAACAAAAACAATGTATGGTTGTAGGAAAGTACCATCTTGCCTGGCATGTTACCCCCATATTTCACTGTATATATGTTGTTTTCGTATTATGTGTCACTGGGACCCTGCCAGCCAGGGCCCCAGTGCTCATAAGTGTGCCCTGTATGTGTTACCTGTGTTATGACTAACTGTCTCACTGAGGCTCTGCTAATCAGAACCTCAGTGGTTATGCTCTCTCATTTCTTTCCAAATTGTCACTAACAGGCTAGGGACCATTTTTACCAATTTACATTGGCATACTGGAACACCCTTATAATTCCCTAGTATATGGTACTGAGGTACCCAGGGTATTGGGGTTCCAGGAGATCCCTATGGGCTGCAGCATTTCTTTTGCCACCCATAGGGAGCTCTGACAATTCTTACACAGGCCTGCCACTGCAGCCTGAGTGAAATAACGCCACGTTATTTCACAGCCATTTTACACTGCACTTAAGTAACTTATAAGTCACCTATATGTCTAACCTTTACCTGGTAAAGGTTGGGTGCTAAGTTACTTAGGGGGTCATTCCGACCCTGGCGGTCTAGGCCGCGAATGACGGAAGCACCGCCAACAGGCTGGCGGTGCTTCCCTGCCCATTCTGACCCGGCTGGGCGAATCCGCCATGGCGGCGCTGCAAGCAGCGCCGCCATGGAGATTCTGACCCCCTTACCGCCAGCCTGTTTCTGGCGGTTTACACCGCCAGGAAGAGGCTGGCGGTAACGGGTGTCTAGGGGCCCCCTAACAGGGCCCCAGCCTGCTTTTCACTGTCTGCCTAGCAGACAGTGAAAAGCACGACGGGTGCAACTGCACCCGTCGCACACCTGCAACACCGCCGGCTCCATTCGGAGCCGGCTTCAGTGTTGCAGGCCCCCTTCCCGCTGGGCCGGCGGGCACTAACAATGTTAGCGCTTGCCGGCCCAGCGGGAAGGTTGGAATGGCTGCAGCGGTCTTTTGACCGCAGAGCGGGCAAATGGCGGTTCCCGCCGGGCGGGCGGCGACCGCCGCCCGCCGGGGTCAGAATGACCCCCTTATGGGTGTGGGCACCCTGGCACTAGCCTAGGTGCTCCCACATGGTTCAGGGCCAATTCCACGGACTTTGTGAGTGCGGGGACACCATTACACGCGTGCACTATACATAGGTCACTACCTCTGTATAGCTTCACAATGGTAACTCTGAATATGGCCATGTAACATGTCTAAGATCATGGAATTGCCCCACCAATGCCATCTTGGTATTGGAGAGACAATCCCATGATTCCCCGGGTCTCTAGCACAGACCCGGGTACTGCCAAACTGCCTTTCCCGGGGTTTCACTGCAGCTGCTGCTGCTGCCAACCCCTCAGACAGGGTTCTGCCCTCCTGGGGTCCAGCCAGGCTTGGCCCAGGAAGGCAGAACAAAGGACTTCCTCAGAGAGAGGGTGTTACACCCTCTCCCTTTGGAATAAGGTGTCAGGGCTGGGGAGGAGTAGCCTCCCCCAGCCTCTGGAAATGCTTTGATGGGCACAGATGGTGCCCATCTCTGCATAAGCCAGTCTACACCGGTTCAGGGATCCCTCAGCCCTGCTCTGGCGCGAAACTGGACAAAGGAAAGGGGAGTGACCACTCCCCTGACCTGTACCTCCCCTGGGAGGTGCCCAGAGCTCCTCCAGTGTGCTCCACACCTCTGCCATCTTGGAAACAGAGGTGCTGCTGGCACACTGGACTGCTCTGAGTGGCCAGGGCCAGCAGGTGACGTCAGAGACTCCTTCTGATAGGCTCCTTCAGGTGTTGCTAGCCTATCCTCTCTCCTAAGTAGCCAAACCTCCTTTTCTGGCTATTTAGGGTCTCTGCTTTGGGGAATTCCTTAGATAACGAATGCAAGAGCTTATCAGAGTTCCTCTGCATCTCTCTCTTCACCTTCTGCTAAGGAATCGACTGCTGACCACGCTGGAAGCCTGCAAAACTGCAACAAAGTAGCAAAGACGACTACTGCGACCTTGTAACGCTGATCCTGCCGCCTTCTCGACTATTTTCCTGGTGGTGCATGCTGTGGGGGTAGTCTGCCTCCTCTCTGCACTAGAAGCTCTGAAGAAATCTCCTGTGGGTCGACGGAATCTTCCCCCTGCAACCGCAGGCACCAAAGAACTGCATCACCGGTCCTCTGGGTCTCCTGTCAGCACGATGAGCGAGGTCCCTTGAACTCAGCAACTCTGTCCAAGTGACTCCCACAGTCCACTGACTCTTCAGTCCAAGTTTGGTGGAGGTAAGTCCTTGCCTCCCCACGCCAGACAGCATTGCTGGGAACCGCGTTTTTTGCAGCTACTCCGGCTCCTGTGTACTCACCGAGGAATTCCTTTGTGCACAGCCAAGCCTGGGTCCCTGGCACTCTAACCTGCATTGCACGACCTCCTGAGTTGTCCTCCGGAGGCGTGGGACTCTCTTGTGCAACTTCAGGTGAGCACTGATTCACTCCACTTTGTAGTGCCTGTTCTGGCACTTCTGCAGGTGCTGCTTGCTTGCGAGTGGGCTCCTTCTCTTGCTGGGTGCCCCCTCTGTATCCTCTCACAATTGGCGACATCCTGGTCCCTCCTGGGCCACAGCAGCATCCAAAAACCCTAACTGCGACCCTTGCAGCTAGCAAGGCTTGTTTGCAGTCTTTCTGCGGGAAAACACTTCTGCACAACTCTTCACGACGTGGGACATCCATCCTCCAAAGGGGAAGTTTCTAGCCCTTGTCGTTCATGCAGAATCCTCAGCTTCTACCATCCGGTGGCAGCTTCTTTGCATCCACAGCTGGCATTTCCTGGGCATCTGCCCACTCCCGACTTGATCGTGACTTTTGGACTTGGTCCCCTTGTTCCACAGATACTCTCGTCTGGAAATCCATTGTTGTTGCATTGCTGGTGTTGGTCTTTCCTGCAGAATTCCCCTATCATGACTTCTGTGCTCTTTGGGGAACTTAGGTGCACTTTGCACCCACTTTTCAGGGTCTTGGGGTGGGCTAATTTTCTAACCCTCACCGTTTTCTTACAGTCCCAGTGACCCTCTACGAGGTCACATAGGTTTGGGGTCCATTCGTGGTTCGCATTCCACTTCTAGAGTATATGGTTTGTGTTGCCCCTATCCCTATGTGCCCCCATTGCATTCTATTGTGACTATACATTGTTTGCACTGTTTTCTATTGCTAATATTGCATATTTTGGTATTGTGTACATATATCTTGTGTATATTTTCTATCCTCATACTGAGGGTACTCACTGAGATACTTTGGCATATTGTCATAAAAATAAAGTACCTTTATTTTTAGTATATCTGTGTATTGTGTTTTCTTATGATATTGTGCAAGTGACACAAGTGGTACTGTAGGAGCTTCACTCGTCTCCTAGTTCAGCCTAAGCTGCTCTTCTAAGCTACCTTTTCTATCAGCCTAAGCTGCTAGACACCCCTCTACACTAATAAGGGATACCTGGGCCTGGTGCAAGGTGTAAGTACCCCTTGGTACTCACTACAAGCCAGTCAATCAATCAATCAATCAATCATTAGATTTATAAAGCGCGCTATGTACCCGTCAGGGTTTCGAGGCGCTGGGGGGGGGGTTGCTGCTATCGTTCGAAGAGCCATGTCTTGAGGAGTCTCCTGAAGGTGAGGAGGTCCTGGGTCTGGCGTAGCGAGGTCGGGAGTGAGTTCCAGGTCTTGGCGGCGAGGTAGGAGAAGGATCTGCCGCCAGAGGTCTTGCGCTGGATTCAGGGGACGATGGCGAGGGCGAGGTTGGCAGAGCGTAGTTGGCGTGAGGGAACGTAGAAGTTGAGTCTGGTGTTCAGGTAGGTGGGTCCGGTGTTGTGTAGTGCCTTGTGTGCGTGGGTGAGGAGTTTAAAGGTGATCCTCTTGTCCACGGGGAGCCAGTGGAGGTCCTTCAGGTGGTGGGAGATTTGACATCGGCGGGGTATATCGAGGATCAGGCGGGCGGATGCGTTCTGGATGCGTTGGAGTCGTTGGATGTCTTTAGTTGGGATGCCTGTGTAGAGTGCGTTGCCGTAGTCGAGTCTGCTACTGACGAGGGCTTGGGTCACCGTCTTTCTGGTTCCTGTTGGAATCCACTTGAAGATTCTGCGGAGCATGCAGAGGGTGTTGAAACAGGAGGAGGAGACTGCGTTGACCTGTTTGGACATGGTGAGAGCTGAGTCGAGGATGACGCCGAGGTTTTGTGCGTGGCTGGCTGGGGTGGGTGGGGGGCCCAGGGCGGTGCGCCACCAAGAGTCGTTCCAGGCCGATGGGGAGCGGCCGAGGATGAGGACTTCCGTCTTGTCGGAGTTTAGTTTCAGGCGGCTGTTGCTCATCCACTCGGCAATGGATTTCAGTCCCTCGTGGAGGTTGGCTTTGGCGGTGTGAGGATCTTTGGTCAGGGAGAGGACAAGCTGGGTGTCGTCGGCGTAGGAGAGGATGCTGAGGTTGTGCTGACGGGCCAGTTGTGCGGGGGGGGCCATGTAGACTTTGAACAGCGTTGGGCTTAGCGAGGAGCCTTGGGGGACGCCGCAGATGAGGTTGGTGGCTTCGGAGCGGAAGGGTGAGAGTCGGACTCTCTGGGTTCTGCCGGAGAGAAAAGAGGAGATCCAGTTGAGGGCTTTGTCTTGGATACCGGCTTCGTGGAGGCGATTTAGTAGGGTGCGGTGGCAGACCGTGTCGAAGGCAGCTGAGAGGTCCAGGAGGATGAGGGCTGAAGTTTCGCCGTTGTCCATTTGTTGTCTGATGTAATCTGTGGTGGTGAGGAGTGCAGTCTCTGTGCTGTGGTTGCGTCTGAAACCGGATTGGGAAGGGTCTAGGATGGAGTTGTCTTCGAGGTAGTGGGAGAGCTGTGCGTTGATGATCTTCTGGATGACTTTCGCTGGGAAAGGGAGGAGGGAGATCGGACGGAAGTTTTTGAGATCGTTGATGTCAGCCTTAGGTTTCTTGAGGAGGGGTTGGATTTCTCGTGCTTCCAGCTGTCCGGGAAGTTAGCGGTGTTGAAGGAAAGGTTGATGATCTTGCGGAGTTTGGGGGCGATGGTGACGTCGGCTTTGTTGAAGACGTGATGTGGGCAGGGGTCTGAGGGAGATCCTGAGTGGATGGAGTTCATGGTCTTTAGGGTTTCGGCGTCGTCTACGTGGGTCCAAGTGGTGAGGCGGTCGGCGTGGGAGGAGTTCTTGGGGGTGGGGTCGGGCGGAGGTGCGGTATTGAAGCTGTCGTGGATGTCTGCGATTTTCTGGTAGAAGAAGGTGGAGAGATCGTCGCAGACTTTCTGGGATGGTGGGACGTCGTTGACGCTGGCGTTGGGGTTGGAGAGCTCCTTCACGATGTAGAAGAGTTCCTTGCAGTCGTGTGCGTTGTTGTTAAGGCGTTCTGTGAAGTGGGAGCGTTTGGCGAGTCGGATCAGTTGGTGGTGTTCGCGGTTGGCTTCCTTGAGGGTAGCAAGGTTGTCGGGTGTTCGCTCGAGGATCCATTTTTTCTTGAGTTTCTGGCAGGTGCGTTTGGAGGTGGTCAGTTCGTCTGTGAACCAGGCTGATTTTTACTTTTCTTGGTTGACGGTGGGTCTCTTGAGTGGTGCTAGGATGTTGGCGCAGTTGAGGATCCATTGTTGGAGGTTGATGGCGGCGGAGTCCGGGTCGGTGGGGTCGGGTGGTGGGTTTTTGGCGAGGGTGCTGGCTAGTTGGTCTTTGGTGATTTTTCCCCAGCGGCGGTGAGGCAGTAGTGGGGTGCGGTGGTGTTCGGTGTTTTTCTTGAAGGAAAAATGGACGCAGTGGTGGTCGGTCCAGTGGAGTTCGGAGCTTTGGCTGAATGAGATGTGGTTGCTTGCAGTGAAGAGTGGGTCAAGGGTGTGGCCGGCGATGTGGGTGGGTGTGTTGACCAGTTGACGGAGTCCGAGGTTGGAGGGGTTGGTGGTCAGTGATGCGGTGTTGTCGTCATTGTTGTTCTCCAGGTGGAAGTTGAGGTCTCCCAGGAGGATGTAGTCTGAAGAGGCGAGGGCGTGGGTGCTTGCGAGGTCAGAGATGGTGTCGCTGAAGGGGGCTCTTGGTCCTGGAGGACGGTATATGAGGGTTCCTCTGAGGGTAGTGTTGGGGTCCGTGTGGATCTGGAAGTGGAGGTGTTCGGCTGTCTTGAGGGTGTCGTCCGTGTGGGTGTGGATCTTGAGGGTGGATTTGTGGGCGATGGCTATTCCTCCGCCGATTCCGTTGGTGCGATCTCTTCTGGTGATCTTGTAGCCGTCAGGGATGGCGATGGCGATGTCTGGGGCTGAGGAGTCGTTCCAGGTTTCGGTTAGGAAGGCAACATCTGGGGCGGTGGTGTCGAGCAGGTCCCAGAGCTCGATGGCGTGCATTCGTGCGGAGCGTGTGTTAAGGAGGATGCAGTGCAGGTGGTTTGTGTTGGTTGTTGCAGGCTTCGTTGTTCTGTTGCAGGTGAAGTTGCGGCAGGAAAAAGGTCCTTTGGTGTGCTTCGGGGTGGCTTGGCAGCAGGCAGTCGAAGAGCCAGGGTTGAGTGCGTGGAGTTCGCTGGCTGAGTAGCGAAGGCTTGTGGCGCGGGGGCGTGAGGACCAGGGGGGGTGGCGCTGGGCACGGTCCAGGCGCGGACGGGCGCAGACGGGCTTTCCTCTGGCGCGGGGGAAGGGGGAGGGAGTAGCAGCTGGGAGGCGGGAGGCGGGAGGGAGCGGCGAATGGGGGCGCGAGGGGGGCGGGGGGCGAAAAAGCCAGAAACAAGGCAAAATAACACGAGTAAAGGCACAATACAGAAACAGTCACAAAAATACGCTAAATGGCACAAGTACAATTGGAATACAGCAGTCAGAAGGGGCACAAAAATACGCTAAATGGCACAGTACAATTGGAATACAGCAGTCAGAAAGGGCACAAAAGGGGGCTAGAGCGCAAGGAGGCGAGGCGCTGAAAAAATAGAACAAACACTTACAGGACGGCGAAAAGCGGCACACGGGCCTCGAACATGCTTGCAGCAGCGTGGGCGGGGGTCAGGGGCATGAGACAGCAGGGTGGTGCTGCGGACATGGGGGGTGAGCTCTAGACCTAAATCAGGTCAGAGGTCGCTCACTCGCGACGTGCAGCGCCAGCCATTAAGAAGGGAGGGAGGAGCAGGTGGGAGGCGGGAGGAAGCGGCGAATGAGGGTGCGAGGGGGGCGGGGCTGCGGGGAGGCAGCGGCAGGGAGAGAATGGCGAGGGGGAGCGCACAAGGGGCGAAAAAGCCGGAAACAAGGCAAAATAACACGAGTGAAGGCACAATACAGAAACAGTCACAAAAATACGCTAAATGGTACAAGTACAGTTGGAATACAGCAGTCAGAAGGGGCACAAAAATACGCTAAATGGCACAAGTACAATTGGAATACAGCAGTCAGAAGGGGCACAAAAATACGCTAAATGGCACAGTACAATTGGAATACAGCAGTCAGAAAGGGCACAAAAGGGGGCTAGAGCACAAGGAGGCGAGGCGCTGAAAAAATAGAACAAACACTTACAGGACGGCGAAAAGCGGCACACGGGCCTCGAACACGGCTGCAGCAGCGTGGGCGGGGGTCAGGGGCACGAGACAGCAGGGTGGTGCTGCGGACGTGGGGGGCGAGCTCTAGACCTAAATCAGGTCTGTCCAGCCTCCTACAATGGTTGACAGTGAGAAACAATACATACTGCCTGTTTCAGTGTTGCTTCATATGATCAGGTAAATCAACTGTTCAAGTCATCTTGATCGAGATGCTATAATCAGCCTTTTTAATAAATATTGGTATCTTCTACACTTTAGATCTGTTGCTGAGAATTTGTGTCAATATTGCATTACCAGTCAACAGAAAAACCTGAAGAAAAGAACCTTGGCATTGGCGAGTCACAAAGGCAAGTCTGAATGTCGTTTTACCCATATACAGTTAGACTTCATTGAGATGCCAGATCATAATAGTCCCAGGTACATTCTTGTGATTCTATGTCCATTCTTTAGCTCGTTGGCGTGCTGACAGCATGAGAGTACTTCAACTACTGATGAGGGGATTGATTCCTAGATCCGGTTAGCCAACCTCTTTAGAACAGATAAGGGTACTCACTTCAAGAGTGAGGTGATGAAATTGTTGTTCACAGCTTTACACACTGAACAGAAATTCATTGTAGTTACAGATCAAATGCATAACGAGTTGTTGAGTGAGTTAATGGCACTCTGAAATCTAAGTTGACAAAAGTGTGTGCCTCAACATCGTTGAAATGGCTATATGCACTCCACTTGCGCTTATGATCATGAGAAACCCTGACAGAGATGAGGACAGGACTCTCTCCTCATAAGATTCTAATGGGAAGGGCCATGATTATTAATCTCAACCCATCAGCTGCACTTGTGTCTATAAGTTATGGCATTGTACTGGATTACTGAAAAAGTCTATCTGATGTTGTATTCTCTATTGATTATCAGGTGAATTTGGCAATAACTTCACTGAATGAAGAACCATACCATAGCCATAACCTTCAACCTAGTGATTGGGTGGTGGTGAAGCAACACGTTCGCAAGTCTTGTCTGGAGCCAAAGTGGAAGAGCCCCTGACATATTCTTTGCCCTGCAATGTCTTTGTTAGTGTTTTCCTGTGTTAATATTTTCATTGTTCAAGAAGTTCTTGCACCTTACCTTACGGACTACAATGTCGCCTTGGAATCTCTTCCTTGAAAATGTAAAATCAATTTTAATCACTTGAGATCAATTACATATTCTAATCCAACTAATAAGAGTAACAAGAAGTTTGTGTGTAATGATGTGGAGCATGAAGTTGTAAAAGAGTGTACTGAGAGAAAGGTGAGAATTAGTACACATTGGGAAGAAACAAAAGAAGTTTAATTAGAAGAATAGGCTGAGGAGAAGTTTAGATATATGAGAATGCATTCAAGACTTAGGCCCTCATTCCGACGCCGGTCGGAAACTGCCGAAAGACCGCACCGCTGTCATAAGACCGCGGGGGTCATTTTGACTTTCCCGCTGGGCCGGCGGGCGATCGCCAGAAAATCGCCCGCCGGCCCAGCGGGAAAGTCCCTGCAACGAGGAAGCCGGCTCCGAATGGAGCCGGCGGAGTTGCAGGGGTGCGACGGGTGCAGTGGCACCCGTCGCGATTTGCAGACAGTGAAAATCTGTATGAGGCCCTGTTAGGGGGCCCCTGCACTGCCCATGCCAGTGGCATGGGCAGTGCAGGGGCCCCCAGCGGCCCCACGACACCCGTTCCCGTGATCCTGGTTCTGGCGGTGAAAACCGCGAAAAACAGGCTGGCGGGAAGGGGGTCGGAATCCCCATGGCGGCGCTGCAAGCAGCGCCGCCATGGAGGATTCCCTGGGCCAGGGGAAAACCGGCGGGAAACCGCCGGTTCCCTTTTTCTGACCGCAGCTTTACCGCCGCGGTCAGAATAGCCCTGGAAGCACCGCCAGCCTGTTGGCGGTGCTTCCGCTGCCCTCCGCCCTGGCGGTCAGAGACCGCCAGGGTTGGAATGAGGGCCTTAGAATGGAAAAAGAAAAAAGGAGTAATGCGTATGGTGTGTGAGAAATCTTAGAACGCTGGGTTAGTGGACTTTTTTGGTAAAAGTGAGTGTAATGGAAGTTATGATGTTGACAATTAGCTTTTGATTGGCAAAGAACCAATTCTAAGAGGAATGTATTATATGTGTGTTAAGACTGCCTATTTTAACCTCCCATGTAATTGGGTGGGAACCTGCTATCTTTCTTTAGTTTTTCTGCATGTATATCATGTGCATAAGATGAATGAAAGGATTTATATGGATCTTAAAAGGTCAAACATAGTTTTGTACAAGTGTAAATCAATATGTTTGGTATTTTAATTCCTCTTATTGGTGTGGTCTGAATGATGTGAAAAGTAGGAAGTTGTCTACACTGATGGATCACTTGACTTCCAAAACTGCTGCACACTAACTTGAATAAATGAGGAGCTATAGTTATGCATGCAATAATTATGCAGAACCTCCTTGTGTTAGATATTATTCTTGAAAAAGAGGGTAGAGTTTACCACGTGTAGAGGTTCAACAATGGTGTACCTTGGTTGTTATTATTAGTAAGCTTAATAATGACTAAATTGTTAATCTAACATTTCACAGGAGGCAAAGTTTCATGAAGAAGAGGATTATGGGAATCAGTTGATGTCTGGTTCAGTAAGAATGGAAGGGGTTTGGTGAATGGTTTGATAGCACTGTTGAGGTGGTTCTTAAGAAAATAATAGCCCCATTCATTATTATTTATAATCTGTCTCACTCTTTAGGTAAACTTTCTTGGAGTATACTGCTTTATAAGAGGTTCAAATTGTTGGTGCATGAAGTGACTACAAAGAAAAAAGGAGATGTGATGTTGAAGGTGGAAAACAGAAAGGCTTGTGTTTATGATGAGATGAAGGCTTTGGAAGAATCAAGGTATTGAAAAGCTGAAGATGATAGAAACTGTGCTACAAATGTAGATTAGTGGGATTTTCATGACTGATCAATCAGAGGGGGGACTGATAATGATTCTGATTTATTAAAATTGGATGCTTTTTGTTATTAACGTTTTCACACTAAAATGAAAATATCCACACTTCACAAAATTATATTTTCCTGTGCTTAGTAAAACTAAACCTAAACTAGTCCTATTTGCCATCTTGATTCTTAAAACAGCCATGATGCATGTGTGTTTTCATTTCTCTGCGCAGCACACGTAACAAAATGTACATTGTAAAAATGATGTGTTGACCTGCTGTTTTTTAAGAACTCTGCCAAAAGCTTTTTGCTACAGATTCAGGCTATTCATAATGTGATATTTTCTCATTTGTATGTAACTAGATTTGTACTGTTATTTCCGATGACATTTCAGAAGGAGTTCTATTAATATTCTTTTTTGGGGATGGTGTTGTATGGTGTTAGGTTATGCCGCATTACATTTCGTATTCTGATTTGTGCAATGATTTGATTGCCTTATGATGACAATGTGTTTTTAATGTGCATTTTATTATTAAAGGCTCGCTTTGGGAGGTGAGCAAAATCTGGTTTGCCTGACTTTAGAGAGCGAAGCCTCATCAGGAGTCGGTATTTTGGCAGCTCATGTGAATGCACAGACATCACATGCGGAGAAGCAGTGACTTCTAAATATGAAGGCTGTTTTTTCTAACATTTTGCCTTCAGACCTTCAGTTTTTACTGATTTCCTTTTTGCTGGCCACAGGATTCTGTGTACTTTACAATTGCTAACCAGTTCTCAATTGATGGCTCTTTCCCTCAAACAACTTAACATTGTCATGTACAAAATTAGTATATTAAATGTACTCATAAGTCCCTAGTAAAGTGCACTACATGTGCCCAGGGCCTGTAAATTAAATGATTCTAATAGGCCTGCAGCACTGATTGTGCCACCCATTAAAGCAGCTATTGAAACATACCTCAGACCTGCCTTTGCAGACCCTGTGCGAGCAGTTTTGTACTGCCATTTCAACCTAGCAAAAAAAACGTTTTATCATAATAAAAAATAAAAATAATCTATGGTAGATCATCTTGGATCCCTGACAAGGTTCCAGTGTTCTTGGTAAAATAAACCTTTTGCCAGGCCCAAACCTTATTTTTTAATACATATGTCACTATGGTAGGACCTGGATAGCCCAGAGGGCAGGGTGCAATGTATTTAAAAAGTAGGACATGTACTTTTTAGTATTACATGTTCTGGTGGTGAAAAACTCCTAAATTTGTTTTTCACCACGACAAAGCCTATCTCTCCCATAGGTTAACTTTGGAATGGCATTATTATACCTTTTTAAGCATAATTTCCAAATAATAAGAGATAGCTCCTTAAATTTTAAATCTTAAACTGCAATTCTGAAAATGCCACTTTTAGAAAGTTGGCATTTTCTTTCCTTAGCCATTTGGTGCCTGCAGCCTCTCTCAGGTAGCATGTCTTGGTGAAGTTAGCAGTTCGGCTTTGTGTATTCCTCGTAGACAGCCACACACAATGGGAGCTTAGGTGTGAGTTGATAGCCATCCTGACAGGATGGTAGAGAAGAGCAGGGCACAGCTTTACTTACACCTGAAATGGCTGTTTTCTTTCTTCACACAAAGGACTGCATACCCCCTGTAGTTAGTCTGGAGCCAGGGCAGGGAGGGCAGGACATCTGTGCACTTCAAAGGCATGTCTTTGACGTCTCCCCCACATGAAAGGCACAACTGGGTACTGAGTATAAGAACTGGACCTCGGACACCACCACGTTAGTACACTTCTGGACCTGTGGATACTCTGCCAGGAAGGACTGCTGTGCTGCTGATGTACTGCCGCTCTGCTGGACTGCACTCAGCTGGACTCCTGCTTTGATCTACTGACCTGTTGACTGCTGCCCTCTTGCTTGGGAGTGAGAAGGACTGGGTCTGCATCTCTCCAACCTGGACCCCAGAGTGACTCTAAATGCTAGTTGGCTGGCCTTCTGACCTGAAGTCTCAGGGACCTAAAAGACTTCCAACCACCCTGCTTCTGTACCTGCACTATGCGATCTGTTGGTCTACTCTGCCCATTTGGACCATCCAAGACTTGGACCCTTGGAAGTAGGCCTGAGGTGCTTCCCAACAAAACTGATGCATCCTCTCTGCTGAATAGTGCATCCCACAGCAGAACTAACCCATTTCCTTGGCTGATTGGCAAATCCTCAAGCAGCACCGCCACTGCCACGTGGATGGGACCCAGCATAGAAGACTCACATTGGCTGCTGCATCACATATTTTGGGTTTGACGCATCACCTTCGGAACCACCACTGCGTGACACCTCCCTGGAGCAGGTCCTCGCATCCCTCATCAACCTCAACCTCAATGACAATGCCGAAGCTTTGCATTGCAGCTTCACAGATCATCCTCACTTTGTTCAGCAGGCCTAACTGGCTCCCTATAGCTGGCCCACACTTCATCACAGTCTGCCTGAACTGTTGACTTTTTCCCGGTCTGGCATGACCAGATATCACCAGTTGGTGCTTTTTGCTTTTAAGTGCTATTCTACAGTTTATTCTTTAAAAATTCATAAATCAATTTCTACTGACTGGATTTTTGTTGGTTTGGTCCTGTTTTGTTTTTTAAATTATGCTCTATTTTTGTAACCTGGGACCCTTTTTGTTGGGTGTTTTCACTGTTTTACTGTTTGACGTGATGCACAAATACTTTGCACACTGCCTTCAGGTTAAGCCTGACTGCTCTGTGTGGAGCTACCAGAGCAGAGCGTCAACACAGGGTAATTTGGGGGTTGCTTGTGCCTTACCCTGATGAGAATTGTGGTTGCTACTCAACCAGGGCTGATACTCCACAGTCAACCAACGATCTAATTTCTCACATTGATCCTCTGTCCATCAGGGAGGCTTATATAATATCCTTCCAAATTCGGACAGACATAGGTAAAATTGAGATACTCAAAATAAGGATCTAAATTCCAAAAATGTCTTACTGCAGGGACAGTTCCTTCTGATCACTCCTACAGTCCCCAGGTCATCATGGGAGGATTCAATCACCAAATTTCTGTTCTGCCAGTGTGCCTTCAGGGTTGAGTCCATGGTGGTCATTTGTGGCTTATTTATATCATCCCTTCTACCTTTTGAAACTCCTTTAGTGCCAACAGAAGACCAGCCAGGTGATGCTTGGAGAGTTCTAATCACTGCGTGCCACCAGAAATCAGGATATCTTGAGTATTCTTTCTTCCAACAATCAGGCAGAGTGTTTTTTTCCTTTTTTTACAGATGTTTTTGTTTCCCATGTCCATGAATGCAGAGAAGAGGCGACAGAGAAGTGACAGTCTTACCTGTGCTCACCCTTATCTGTGTTCAGCTGTGCTTAGCCGTACTGAACCCAATCTTGATTGCTCACCTGCCTAATCCCAACCGGATTTTTAGTACTTCGTTTATCAGTGTCCTGCAGACCTTCCCACAGCACCTCATCCAAAAAGGAGGAGCAGCCCTCCAACTGCAGAAGCACTGTCCCTCCTTCTAGGAACTCCTATGTGGAGATGTAATCTTCTCCCCTCTGTCAGTGCTAAAACTGGACTGCTGGGAGCCTAGATCAAAGGTCTAGTGTGGCCAAGGGCATGAATGATGTAAGTTTCTAAAGTCCTCATTTGGGACCTCCAGTTCAAAAGCAGAGCAGAGAGTGGGTTTACTAACACCATGATAAACAGTTTTTTTGGTAACCGTTCATTTTGGGGACATAATTATCATTGATATCTAACATCTTGTACTTTGATATATTAAGAAATCTGCCCGGGGGCTTACAAAGGACACTATAGGAGGGACTTATCTTGTATATAAAAAGTATGTTTTTCAACATGTCAAAGAGATTTTTCTTGGCATGTGATATTGCAGTGCTTTTAGACTGCAGTGCAGTCAGAGCACTGCCATCTGGATCTCTATGCTTATAGTCTGGTGATCTAACTGCACGCCACATCCCACATATTGCTTTTAACTTCAACACTCCACACCACTGGTTTAAGTCCTGTGCAAATGTATAGATGCAAGTCCTGTGCAAACGTACAGTGGCCTTAATAGAAAATTAAATAATCCAATTATGTGGACCTAGTTTATAGTATGTGTTGGGGGAAAATGTGTGCTGTGCTACTGTTTGCCAGAGTCACAGCTCACAGAGTCTTACAGCCAGCAATATTAAAAAAGGAAAAGGTGTTGGGACCCCTATAAAAGGATGTCTCTTCTTATAATCTCTGACCTTTAAGACCTCGTTTCACCTTCCTTCAATATGGATTTAAATTCTGCTCTCATTAAATGACTTATTTGAGTTGGGAATTGAGTAAAAGCTTTGAATTAACACATCTCTTTTTTTAGTGATATGACCCAAGCTGCCCTTGTTATGCTATCCTTTCAAATCTCTGGTTTGTGGTGGTACCTCAAGGATCTACTCTTAGCCCTACACTGTTTTTCCTATACATCCAACCTCTTGTAATCCTCATTAGGTCTTTAGGTAGTTCATGATATGTTACAAGGATGACACTCACATTATAATTTCTTTCAATGATTTGGGTCTACTTGCTGATAGATTCCAGTCTTGTTTTTCAGGTGTCTCTGTATGGATAAAGGAAAACTCTTTAATGTTAAACACTGACAAACAAGAGGTTCACAATTTGGAGGTATTTACTAATTATGGAAATAAAATTAGTGTTCATCTGATCTAGGTTTATTTCCAATTCATGTCCCATATGCAAAATTCTGGCTTTCATATTTATTTGTAATTTGCTCTTTGCAGAGCCGCACATTAGAGATTCATCTTCCAGTTTTAATGATATCAGAATGCTGCCGAAAGTCATCCCCTCGTGCCTCTGAAAGTGGTGCAAGCTACTTTTCTTACTCTTCACAACTATGGAAACTCATTTTATTTGACAAACTAAGTATTTGATGACCACATTACAAATTATTTTAAATTAGGTCACTGGATTACTACTTGGATTGGCCCCTCTGTCTTCCCAAAAGGTATGGGCCTTATTCACAAAGGTAAACTTACACTTTTGTATATATTTACGTTTGTAGTTCATACAGCCACATCACAAGTAATATCTTTATGAATGTGGAGTCTCCGCACACAAAAAGATAGGACTGTCCTATCTTCTTATGTGTGGAGACTCCACACAGTAGTATCTTTATGACACGTAAAAGACAAGACTGTTTCATCTTCTCATGTATCGCGACTACACAGTCCTAAGGATAATACTCTTAAAAGACCTTTGAGAATTGCAAACAATTGCAAACTTACACAAAAGTTTAACTTTGGAATCAGGCCCTATAATTTTAAGTCACTCTGTATAGGCTATTGCAAACTGCACACTGAAGGTCTTCTATTAATTCAAAAGTGCATTGTGCCCTGTTTTCTACTATGTACACTCAACTCCTCCACATCTTACCTTGCTCGAGTACCTATCATCAACAAGGTACTCTTAGTGCATGATCTTTTTTTTTGTAGTTGGAAGAACTGTAACAACCTCTTTCTTTCTATTCAATCGGAGGCAGGAACATATACTTATGCAAGAGGCTCAAGAGTGATTCTCGGTGCAAGAATGGCTTGGCAGGGTAACAGAGGTCTTTAAATGTATATTTCTTTATTTCATTATTTTACAAAGTATACTTATGTTGTTATTTTAATGTAATGATTTACTGACTGAATTATACAGATACAAGCCGATATCTCAAGAGTCCACAATTATCTTGCTATTTACCTAGAATTATTAACATGGATGCCTATCTCAAAAGAATTGTGCTTTTAGGTTTCACCCACAAAAATATGGTCATCTATTGAGTTCACATGAAATTGTGAGCTTGTTACATGTTGTCAAATAGGTCTTGATAGGCTCCTTAATTTTAATGTAAAAAATTGTGTGACATCTACCCTCATGCTGTTTAATATTGTTGGCACTGAATCTAACATTTTGGCGGACGACGTTGCTAAGTTTTTTTCTTATCTTCTTGTTGGACCTGGCCCTTTCTACAGGGTCATTCCCCATACTTTTTGCCTTTTCCTCCTAGTATTTCTGATCCTTTTTGCTGAGGTTATGACTCTAGTCACTTTATCACTGCTGATAGTGCTAAAGTGCATATGCTCTCCCTTGTAACTTGGTATTGTTGGCTTGTACCTGATTGGCACATTTAATTTACCTGTAAGTCCCTTGTACAGTGGTATCCCTATACCCAGGGCCTGTAAATTAAATGCTACTAGTGGGCCTGCAGCGCTGCTTGCGCCACCCACAGAAGTAGCCTTTCAAACCTGTTTCAGGCCTTCTAGCGTAGGGCCTGCATGCACGGTTTACTGCCACAGGGACCTGGCATCTTGGCAAATCCAGAACTCCCCTTTTACTACATGTAAGTAAGGTAGGCCCTGGCTAGCCCTACGGGCAGGGTGCTATCTATATAAAATGCAGGATATGTGCCTAGTTGTGTGGCCTGTCCTGGTAGGGACAATCAGCCTATTTGGTTTCTCACTGCTGTTAATGCTGCCTTTCTCACAGGTTTGCATTGGAAATGCCCTGCCTAATATCTAGGGGGTATTGTCTGACTTATGAGGGGTAGCGTAGGCATGTTTGGTATGGTTGTAATGGTAGTGAGAAATGCTGCTTACTGATGTAGGTGGATTTTTTATTACCATTATAGAAATGCCACTTCTAGATAGTGGCCATTTCTCTGTGTTTTGCAGCTTGACTCCAATCCACGTCTGGGCAGAATGACAGCTGGGTTTTGTGCATACTTTTCAGACAGCCTGAGCAGCAGGGAGGGTGGAGGTGTCACAAAGGTGCATCTACACATTGAATGGTCTTCCTCGCTGAGAGAAGGGGAGGCGGGGCACACCTGCATTTGTAAAGGCTGTGCTGTGGCCTCACACAGTGGGGTTTGTTTACCCCCCACTGATGTCTGGAGCCTGTGCTGGAGGAGAGAGGGGATATTCCTGGATCCAGTTGTAAGTGGTTGGAACCTCTTATCCCCCTCATTGAAGTTGCCTTGCAAAACTGAGTATAGGGGCCTTTACCCCACAATGTTAGACATGAATGGACTAATTATTAGGAACCGCCTTGGACCGCTGCTGCCGGATCTGCTGGGTCACTAGTAGTAACTGCCACTGTCTGCAACTCTTGTGCAGGCCTGTTTTTGGGCCTTGCAGCCCTGTGCTTCCCCTTTCTTTCTCCAGGAGCTGGGTGCTGTGGCCCCGGTCACCTGCATCTGCTTGCTTCATAGCAAAGGATTTCTATACGCGCCAAGAAGAGCACTTTACTTTTTTTTCTTAGCAAGCGCCTTGAGAGCACTCTCCTTCTTTTCTGACCATAGCACTTTGAAAGCACTTTTCAGACCAGAGGGAGCTTCACCGTCATGACCTGGGCAGGTTAAGAAAATCCAGAGCGCACGGAGCGCACTTTTGATTTCGCACCCCCGGGGAACAAAAGTCCTGGAAGAGTGCCACCTGGGCACTGGCAGAAACTCCTCTGTGGCAGCCCATCACTGTCATGGCCTGGGTGGATACAATTGACCGCATGGCCAGGGCTCCCTTCGGAAGGAGGACTCCTGCTGGTCGGACAGGAGGAAGAAGATCCCTGCTGGCCCGGATCCATCATGGGAGGGGGTGCGCTGTCTCCATAAACCCAGTCCGGCCGCACTTTCCGCAGCCGCTGCCAACCCCCCTACCCCTGTCTCGGGGCTGCTGTGTCCGGGACACCCGCAGAGGTCATCCCCCTGGACCACAAATCCCTTGAGGAGTATCAGTAACCTCAGAGGGCAGGGCAGGAGGTGTAATCCTCATCAGAGGAACCGTTCCTGCCGAACCTCCGAGGGGGCCGAATTTCTTGCTGTAGGCGTGCCGCAGGATTGGCACCCTACAGACTTTAACCCTCCTCCTGAGACATTGTTCTTCGGGGGCACTTTTAGGCAGGACAGGAGAGTGAATCCTCATTGGAGGGCCCATCCCGGCCAAGACTTTTTTTTACGCATTACGGTAGTAGGAGCTCCGAAGCTCCTGTGCTGGAGGTATTACCTTTGTTTCTCTACTGAATACCTAATAGGAGCCCAAGAGTCTGGGGCATGTACGCTTGAGCTATGCTTGGGGCAGTCACCATAATGTCTTGTCATTTGTGATGTTATGTCCATTCTGACATATGCCTATTGGTGTAGGTTCTCCCTTGTGTGCATTCATAATGTTGCTCTATGTTCATTCAGAATGATATCTTGTCATTTCTAATAATATGTTTATCATGCTATGTGCATTAGGTAGGGTGCAGTCATGGTGATACGATTATGGTAATGTCCTTACGCATTTCTGGTAATATGTGCATATTTCTACTCATGTTTACCTGACTACTGCTAATGTTGCAGAATAATCAGTGACCTATGTGTTTCACGTGACAGTACTGTGGAATGTTCTGACAACTGCTTGGGTAGCCAAGTATTACTGACAGGTTGTGTTTGGTCCGGCGATGTGTACAATGCAGTTTATTTTTATATAACTTGCTGTTGTGTTTCCTTTGTGGTGTATTTACTGTGTCACATGTGTTGTGCAAATGCTTTACACATTGCCTCTAGTATTTGCATAACTGCTCGTGCCAAGCTACCAAGGGGGTGAGCAGGGGTTCTCTTGGGTGTGTAAATCCCTCACCCTGACTAGAGTGGGTGGGTTCTGCCTGGCTTAGGTGCTTACCGTAGCCAACCAGAAACCCCATTTCTCTCTGACCCTATGAAGAATTTCCAGAGTTCTTGACAGTTTCCTTTTCTTGTAACAACCTGGACTGTCACTTTGCTGTTGTAAGTGTATTTTGTTGTACCTTTATTTTGCAAGTTGCTCAGAAGGGAAAGCTGTACAAATTATAACGTGCATACAGAATGCTCACGAGCTACTGGCTTAACACCAGTGCTTAATTTGTGCTTGTCGTTTCTGGTGCGAAATACCAGCACTTATTTTTCAGGGCCGGGGCTTATTCTTCTGCCTGGAGCATTTGCTGCCAGCAAAAGACACATATGGAAAGACGGAGGAAGAGAAAAACAAAAAAGCGTCACAAAGAGAGAAAGCAGAAAGCTGCAAGAGTGAGCTGGAGGGACAGGGAGTGGCTTTGGATGGATTGAAGAGTCCCGAGATGGCTTCAGGATTATGCTGCCTCAGTATTCTGTGGTCCCACATTTAATGGCAGCAGCCGCGTGTTTGGGAGGAAGGCTTTGGGCACCAGCACATTTTTATTTACAAATTCAGCACTGCTTAACACAGTGCTTGCGAAGTAAAGATATAACTGTGAGATGCAAACGTTTACAAGGAAAAAAACAATGCTTGGTATAGCCAAAGAAAAAGTGCTAAACTGTGCACTACATAATGGCCAATTATTGGAATTACGGACACCTTCACTTGTATAACTATAAGTTTGCACAGCCCCAGTTATAAATAGGAGGAAAAGGGTTCAAATTCATCTGCGGAATAATTTATGAGGGTGCTGGTCCTTGTGACTGGACATTTTCCTTCATATTATGGTATGTTACTGTGTGAGTATTTATGTAGAGTTTACTAAATATTATCAGATAGGAGGCACTTCGAAATGAGTGGCAAGCACATCTTGAGAGCCTTGAGCCTAGGGACATCTTGAGTTTGTGTCAAGTGAAGTATAATGCTTGGCCAGTTCCTAATTTGATTCTAATTTCATATATTTGAGTTAAAAGAATGTTTCACGCCAATAATATTATCGCATAAAGGGATTGTTACGAAATGGATTGTCATTCTGTTTTTGATCATGCATGTGGACAATAACATTATGGGGGTCATTACAACATTGGCGGTAAAAGCCGCTTACCGCCGTGCAGAAGACCGCCAAAACACCGCCGCGGAATTCTGCCACAGCTATTATGACCCACATCTCGTAATCCGCAGAAATTCAGACACCCACACAAGTCCGCCACACCAAAGGTCAGTGATAAACTGGCGAAAACAATTCCTCCACCGTCACGCCAACAGAAACACACCCATGCTATCACGACCCACTAATCCACGTGGCGGTCTTTCAACCGCGATATTCCATTGGCGATACACATTGCCGCGCTCAAAATACACACACATCTCCAAAACACCGCAACATTGGACAATTCAAAATGCACACACCTGATACACATACAAACACCACTCCCACACACCCAATTCAATATAAAACACACACCCACATCACCCACAAACCCCTACGACCAGAAATTTTGAGGAAGCCGAGAGACAGAGAGCACAGCAATTGAGAGCCCCGCCACACAGAGGCACACAACACTATCACCCATACAACATTCCACGCACAAAACACCACACACCACTACACATCACCACACACTTCAACACTTACACCACCCCACACATCACCCACACCACCCCATGTCACGCCAAAGACACCCCCGGTTTTCCGAGGAGGAGCTCAGGGTCATGGTGGAGGAAATCCTACGGGTAGAGCCACAGCTATGTGGCTCACAGGTGCAGCACACCTCCATAGCCAGGAAGATGGAGTTATGGCGCAGAATCGTGGACAGGGTCAACGCTATGGGACAGCATCCAAGAAATCGGGAGGACATCAGGAAGAGGTGGAACGACCTACGGGGGAAGGTGCGTTCAGTGGTCTCCAGGCACAACATCGCAGTACAGCGGACTGGCGGCAGACCCCTACCTCCTCCCCCACAACTAACAACATGGGAGGAGCAAGTCTTGACCATCATGAATCCAGAGGGCCTCGGAGGAGTCGGTGGAGGAATGGACACTGGTAAGTCAAATCTTAACTATCATATCCCCTACCTGCATGCTATCACACACCCCCACCCTCACCCCCTCCCCTATCACTCCAACTCCTCACTAATGTCCTAATAACACAAACCACTCATCCCAACACCAAGCCCTGCATGACACAACTAAGCATGGTCACCCCTCACCAAAGCATGCTCACTGCACATACCCATAACAACCCCCTAACCATCATCACACAAACCCACACACAGGAATGCTTGCACTGGGGATACACGCACACCCACCCATTGCACACCATTACACACACAGATGCAATAATCATGCTCTTATATCCCTGCAGGACCACTAAGGAACGTCACCACACAGGAGGGTCCAGACTTCTCCACTCCACCCACAGAAGAGGCCCACAGTGACGACAGCAGCTCTGCCCTACTGGATCCTGATGACCAGCCCGGACCATCGTGGGCCTCGGGACAATCGGTTCCCCTTGCACAGGCACAGCCCAACACTGACCTTCCACCCTCTGGCAACACCAGCACAGCACCCACCCAGCGGGCCCATACCTCCGTACCCAGGACACGTCAATCAGCGGTGTGTCCACCACTACAGGGAACCCAGGATAACCCACCACCCCAACAACAACAGGGACCTGGGGGCAGTGGTAGTGGGCGCACGGTCCAGGGGACGGAGGCCCAGGAACACAGGGGAACTGGGAGGGCTGCTGTGCGACAGGGGGCGGACAGGCCAAGGGAACCCACTCTCCACGAGGCCCTCTCCTCCATCATGGGAGCATACCACCACTCCCAGGAGACGATGGCGACGGTCCTGGACAAGTTTCAGGAGACCCAGCGCCTGCAGGAGGAGCAGTATTTGGGGTTCAGGGAGGAGCTCAGAACCATCAGCTCCGCCCTGGGCACCATCGTAGGGGTGCTGAAGGACATACAGAAGACCATGAGGGACACTGTGGCACTCCAAGGGGCCCCTGACACTAGCCTGGACGATGAACTGCCCACCACCTCCGCCGGCGCTAGTGGACAGGACGCTTTGCCACAGGACCACCACACCAGCATCCCACCCCCTGCAGACAGACAACCACCACGCAAGCGGTCCCTGAGATCCAGGAGCAGGACAGAGCAAGATGGCAAGACCCCCGCCAGGAAATGAGACCACCCTGATTGTCCTCCCACTGTCCCACTTTCTTGCCCTGTCCATACTTAAACTGCCCCAGCTCCACTTCCTATGCCCATATGGGCAGTGCACCTGTGTGACCAATAGACTGGACTCCGCCATGGACATTCCTCCACCATCCCCCATCACCATTTTACAACCCCCCTCCATTTCTGAGCACTTAAATAAACACCCTTGAACCACAAAACAATCTGGAGTCAGTCTGTGACTTGTTAAATTTGTATTATCAATGACAGTGTCAAAATGCTTTCTCAATTGTAAAGCCAACATACCTATGTCACACATCACAAGTCCATGAAGGATGCAAGCAGATGACACACGTTGATAACCACACCTGTGAAACCGTAATGGAAAGGTACAACTCAGTTACCAAATACTGCTACTAAATGACAGACAGGATAGAAGTAGAAGTGTGAAAGTGAATGTAATAGTGAAAAAAAATGTTCTCACCTGTGTGTAACTGGAAATATTGCTGTATGACTGACTCCCTGTTGTCTATGTCTTCTTCCTCAGCTTCCTCCTCATCACTGTCCACAGGCTCCACAGGGTCCACAGCTGCCACAACACCGCCATCAGGACCATCCTCCTGCAGAAAAGGCACCTGGCGTTGCAAACCAAGATTGTGAAGCATCGAGCAGGCGATGATGATCTGGCACACCTTCTTCGGTGAGTAGAATAGGGAACCACCTGTCATATGGAGGCACCTGAACCTGGCCTTCAGGAGGCCGAAGGTGCGTTCGATCACCCTCCTAGTCCGCCCATGGGCCTCATTGTAGCGTTCCTCTGCCCTGGTCCTGGGATTCCTCACTGGGGTCAATAGCCAGGACAGGTTAGGGTAACCAGAGTCCCCTAATAGCCACACATGGTGCCTCTGGAGTTGACCCATCACATACGGGATACTGCTATTCCGCAGGATGTAGGCATCATGCACAGAGCCAGGGAACATAGCATTTACCTGGGAGATGTACTGGTCTGCCAAACATACCATCTGTACATTCATAGAATGATAACTCTTCCGGTTCCTGTACACCTGTTCACTCCTGTGGGGGGGGACCAGAGCTACATGGGTGCCATCAATAGCACCTATGATGTTGGGGATATGTCCAAGGGCATAGAAGTCACCTTTCACTGTAGCCAAATCCTCCACCTGAGGGAAAATGATGTAGCTCCTTACGTGTTTCGGCAGGGCAGACAACACTCTGGACAACACGTTGGAAAACATAGGCTGGGACATCCCTGATGCCATGGCCACTGTTGTCTGAAAAGACCCACTTGCAAGGAAATGGAGCACTGACAGCACCTGCACGTCAGGGGGGATTCCAGTGGGATGGCGGATTGGTGACATCAGGTCTGGCTCCAACTGGGTACATAGTTCCTGGATTGTGGCACGGTCAAACCTGTAGGTGATATTAAATTTCGCTCCTCCATTGTCAACAGGTCAACCAGCGGTCGGTACACCGGAGGATTCCGCCATCTTCTCAAATGTCCCAGCTGACTGCACCTAGGAAGGACAACAGCGACCACAGAGTCACCAAATTCCCAGGTATGTACCCACAGATACACAGAACACGACACCAAACACAAAACTCTTCCTGTATGTGTGTTGAGTGTAGGCCTAGGTATGTGTGATGCAGTAGTAAATGAAGCCATTTGGGCCCCTGAAATGGCGGCTGCCTGACCTCTAAACTGGCACAATGGGATGTGAGGTATCTGCGCTGGCGTTGTACACCGTCGCAGTAGGCGGTCGTAGACCGCAGCGCAATGTTGCATTGGTTAACACTGGACCCTATCGGTCCCAGGAGCCAATGATGAAGTGCGCCGGCGGTGATGATACGCATCGCCGCGGACGTCACCGCCGCGGACGTGACCGCCATTTTCTATCTGTTCAATCCCTCGATACCTGATCTTCGACAGGAGAGGACCTACACTGCAAGTGTGGCTGTGACCTCGGTCTGGAAGAGACAATGGCTAGGATGTCTGGGGAAAGGGCCCCTGCCTTCACTGCTCAGGAGTTGAAGAAGCTCGTGGATGGGGTCCTCCCCCAGTACACGCTACTCTACGGTCCTCCAGACCAACTGGTAAGTACACAGGGAGCTCGTTGTATGGGCTATGCCTGGGTTGAGAGGGCTGGATGTTAGTTGGAAGGGGACAAAGTTCAGGGAACATGAAGGACTGTGAATGCATGTGCCACATGGCAAGGGTAGGGATGGGGGCCACTCACATTGACGGTGCAGTTGGCAATGACTTCTCTTCTTCCCCTGCGCATGTCATGTAGGTCAGCGCCCACCAGAAGGACATTTGGCGTGCCATCGCCAAGGACATCCGGACCCTGGGGGTCCACCAGAGAAGGGGCACCCACTGCCGGAAAAGATGGGAGGACATTCGCCGCTGGAGCAAGAAGACGGCGGAGGCTCAGCTGGGGATGGCCTCCCAACGTGGGAGGGGTGCCCGTCCCACCATGACCCCCCTGATGTTTCGGATCCTGGCGGTGGCCTACCCGGATTTGGATGGGTGCTTGAGGGCATCACAGCAGACACAAGGGGGTGAGTACACTCTCATTCTGGGGACTTTGCGCGCAGTGGAGGTGCCTGGGGGAGGGAGGAGGGCTGTGGGTTTCCCTAGGCCAGGGCGAGTTACGTAGGCTAGGCCCCTCCGTAATGCAGGCCATGTGGCACTCCACCCCACCTCAGTAGAGTGCCAAGTACAGGTATACATGCCCCTGTGTCATCTATGTGTGCAGATGTCCACCATAGCCATATAGGCCAGATCCCAGGAACTGCATCTGTAGAGGCCAAGAGCACGGCGTAGTGCAGGGGGCTGCTGTGTCTGCATTGTCCGCCAACTGTAGCGGTAAGCCATGCACTCAACCTGTCTTTCTTCTGTCGTCCCCTCCTTTTTCTGCTCTCCCTGTTCTTTTGTGCATCAGCATCATCAGGCAGAGGTACAGTGGCACCGGAGCACGAGGGAGCTGCATCACACATGGCCATGGAGGGCCACACCACGGACTCTGAATACACCAGTGGGACGGAGGGCGAAGGGAGCTTCACGTCGGTCACCGGATCACCAACCAGCGACACGGACTTGTCCGCCGATGGGAGCTCCCTTGTGGTGGCGGCACCATCTGTGCCCCCCACTTCTACAGGTACAGCCGCCACCTCCCCTACCAGCACCGCCCTCCCAGCAGCCCCTCCGTGTTCGCCCCGTGCCCGCTCACCCAGGAGGGTGGGCATCACCTTCGCCCCAGGCACCTCAGCCCCTGCCCCTGTCACCCCTGCTGCCCTCAGTGAGGAGGCCATTGACCTCCTCAGGTCACTCACTGTTGGGCAGTCTACCATTGTGAATGCCATCCAGGGCGTAGAAAGGGAGTTGCAACACGGTAATGCATTCCTGGAGGGCATTCATTCTGGTCTGGCTGCCCTTCATCGAACCCTGAAATCTCTGGCCTCAGCACTGATGGCAGCCATTGTCCCTGTCTCTAGCCTCCCCCCTCCAACTTCCTCCACCCAGACCCAATCCCCTGTACCCCAGCCTATCCCAAGCACACCATCAGACAAGCATGCATACACCTCAACACACACAAGTAGCTCAGGCAAACATAAGCACCACACAACCCACAGGCACTCACGCAAGCATCACCCACATACAGACAAAGCAACATCCACTGCCTCCACTGTGTCCCCCTCCTCGTTGTCTCCCTCCTCCCTCCCAGTGTCATCTACACTCTCACCTGCATGCACTACATCTACAGGCACTAGGACTCGCACCAGAACACCCAGAACCACACCCCGCTCACCTGCACTCACCACCCCCACTACCATTTACACGTCCCCTGTGTCCACTCCCAGTGTGTCTGTGACGCCCCCTCCCAAAGTACCCAAACGCGGGCACCCACACACCCAACATCCATCCACCTCACGACAGCCTCCAGTACCTGCACCTGCATCCAAATCACCTAAAGTTACACGTCCTACAACCACCTCCTCTACCTCCACTCCCAGACCCCATCCAGCTACCCATCCCAGTCTTTGTCAGCAACTCTTCCTCAGCAACGTTGACCTCTTTGCCCCCACCCCTCCAATTGATAGGTCCTGTAGTAGCACCTCAGCCAAAAAAAGTCCAGTACCAGTGGTGCGTGTTAAAGGTGTGTGGAGTGCACCGGCCACCAGGGCAGCCAATGTGACACGGAGCCAAAGCACTGCCAGTCCACCCCCTGTAAAGCACCTCAAGTTGGAAAGTGGCCGACGGGACAGGGTGAAGACTCCTGGCGGCAAAATTGCTCACAAGGCTCCCAGGGGGATTGCAGAGTCAGCTGTGACTCCTCCAAAGGTGGTGAAGGGCCAGAAGAAGTCTGCACAGTCTGGTAAGAGCAGCACGGCGGAGAAGGGCGCAATCCTCCCCGGCGGCCGGGACGCCACCGCCAGCACCGTCGTCACTGGTCCGGAGACCACCGCCAGAGTCAGTGCCCAGGAGGGCAGCACAATCATCACTGGTCCGGAGACCACCGCGAGAGTCAGTGCCCAGGAGGGCAGCGCAATCGTCACTGGTCAGGAGACCACCGCCAGAGTCAGTGCCCAGGAGGGCAGCACAATCGTCACTGGTCCTGAGACCACCGCCAGAGTCAGTGCCCAGGAGGGCAGCACAATCGTCACTGGTCCTGAGACCACCGCCAGAGTCAGTGCCCAGGAGGGCAGCACAATCGTCACTGGTCCGGAGACCACCGCCAGAGTCAGTGCTCAGGAGGGCCCCCGGCAGCCACAGCCCCGCTGGGCAATGAGGGACCGTCATGCCACACACCAATGCACAGGTCAGAGACCGCCATGGCAAGCACCGCTCAACAGGGAAAACACTGCCATGGTGAAGAATGCTGAACAGGGCGAAGCACCGCTGAACAGGGCAAAGCACCGCTGAACAGGTCAGAGACCGCCATGGCAAAGCACCGCTGAACAAGGAAAGCACCACCATGGTGAAGACCGCTGAACAGGGCAAAGACCGACATGCCAAAGCACCGCTGGACAGCGAAAAAACCGGCACATCAAGCATCGTTATCCCATGTGCAGCTGGGACAGTGACGGAACAGGAACCGTCACGGGGAGCCTGATGCAGTCTGGGCACCAGTCCCCCTCCAGAACCAGTGGAGACTGTTATCCACTTGAGAGACTGTGGCTTTGCACTCCCCAGGATGGAACAGTGGGAAATCCACCCACTGTAGAGACTTGAGAGACTGTGGCTTTGCACTCCCCAGGATGGTACAGTGGGCAACCCACCCACTGTAGAGACTTGAGAGACTGTGGCTTTGCACTCCCCAGGATGGTACAGTGGGCAACCCACCCACTGTAGAGACTTGAGAGACTGTGGCTTTGCACTCCCCAGGATGGTACAGTGGGCAACCCACCCACTGTAGTGCATTGAGAGACTGTGGCTTTGCACTCCCCAGGATACATCAATGGGCAAGGAGCCCCGTCGTGGATCTGGCGTGGTGCTGTAATCCGGCTGAGGTGCCCCCCCCCTTCCCTTCCCCCTGAGGTGCCTGTTGTATTTCTATCTGATGCCCCTGCAGTGTTCTCTCCGTTTGTGGACAGGTATCTAGTGTGGGCCTTGCCCATGCATTTTGGGCCCAGTGGTGCACGGACATTGATATGTGCATACCTGCACTACTTCTCGTAATGTATAAAATCTGGCATATGTATATATATCTGTATATATTTGGTAACTGTATTTTGATACATTACAATGTTTGAACTGATTTCCTTTTGTCTTTGCATTCTTCCGGGGGGGTTGTGGGTTGTTACTGTGATGTTTGGAAATGCATTGGTGTGTGTGTTGTAATGTGCGAGGGTGGGGGTGGGGGGGTTGCGTGTGTGTCCCCCTGACTTTTGCCTCCCCCCTCCCCTATGTCGTAGGTGCAGTACTCACCGTTGTCTTCGGGGCCGCCGTTGCTGGTGTTCGTAGACGAGCAGGAAGACAAGGGCAGGGAGTATTTGGAGTTCCGGCTCCATGGTGTCCTCCTTCCTCGTGGAGTGTGTTAAGGTGAGCGCTTTCCCATTGCAAAAGCTGTTTCCACCGTGTTTTTATCCACTGTGAATCCGCCCCGGAAAAGGTGGCGGATTGGCGGGTTGTGATACTGTGGGCGGTACATTGTCTTCCGCCTGTCTGTTGGCGGTGACCGCCGCGCTGCTTGTCTGTATCGCCGTGGCGGGCGGAGTGTTAAAGTGGCTGTCTATGCTGCCGGTTTCCGCCACAGTCATAATTCCCTTTTTTTGTCCGCTGGGCTGTTTGCGGTATTACCGCACCTTTAACACCGTCCGCCAGGGTTGTAATGACCACCTATATGCCATTCGTGAACTGTTTTCGGGTCGTTATTTCGGTACAGAAATGTGTTATGTAAAGTAACAGGTGCCATTTAGTGTGCTGAGTCTGGGTCTGTGTCCCAGTCTGTAGGTAGAAATACCCATGAGTCTTTTCCTGCATATTTTTGTGAGTCAGCATATTCTGGCAGGATCCCATATACAACCGGCATTGGGAGCCATGCCATGTGTAAAATATGCAATTAAGATATTGTACTTTCTCAGATTCAAGGGATTTATTTTGAAATTAAACAGCAGTATCCTTCAGATCGTTAAGTGAGATCCTTTTTGTTAATGTGTGCCTCTTCGTATGGTATTATAATTATTTGCATTGTTATATCTGATCCGTTTGGCTTTCAGGATATAACTCCTGTCGGCATTTTGCCATGTCTGATTGATTCTTGAAGGTTGTCATTTGGAACCAGATGTGGATATTGGGTATTTTATTATTATAAACACAGTTCCATGGCTTCCGACCTTGCTTATGACGTAGCAGAGTAATATAGGTCTTTTGTTTCCATTATAATAAGGTGGGGAAAAGCCAAATCGTCACCAACCGCCTGGATCCTAGGAGACTGTCAATGCCCCAGTAGTTCCTGAAAGTAGCTGTTTGGAGGGAAGATGTGCCACGAATTGGTATTATCTTGTACGGTGGTATGATTAATTGGGGTACTAGTCTGGAACACTTTCCTTTTGTGAGCTTCATCTCTAGGAAAACTGGTTCCTTTCTTTTACTGCCTCATGTGTAAGGTAAAGGCACAATTTCACTTATTGTCAAACATTTTGCACCAATCATATATAAAAAGCGAAAACATAAATAATTGATTTACTTGAAAGAAAAACATTTATATCTTCTCACTGAAATTAAGGACTCTAAAGGATTAGTCCTCGAGTTTGAAATGTGGTATAATAGCTGCCTTGCTAACTTTTCGAAATGGCTATGACAGAATGTGGTGCTCTGTAAAACAAGGTAAGTTAGTGCACTACATTTAGATGGCCTAAATGAACTGGACTGAGGGAACCACCAAAGCTACAGACGATAATAAACAGTGACACATAATCATACGGTTTACTCAGCAAGTAGTACAGAGCTGCTAACTTCTCCATGAATGCATGTGGGTTTCAGTCCAATTGTATATGTCACATGACTGCCTGCAGGGGACAATTACAAACAGATGTATGTAATTTGAACCCGGTCAAAACAGCACATTAAACTGCTTCTACCCAAACAAATATTTAACCGTGCATTTAGCTTGTCTTCACTTTAAGACTTTAAAAGGCCACAATCTTTTTAAATCGTGATTACTATTTTCACAGTAATAAATGGCACTTTCCTCATTACAACAAAATGTGTTTATCTCAGTATCTAACCTGTTGGTGAAGTAAGCAGATATATAAATAGATCAGGTTTGCATATCTTCACTGTACAAATGCTGTTATTAACTGACTGTTGGATATTCTTGCAAGAGTTATGGCTATTATTTGAATGTCAAGCTTTGTCCTAAATGCAGGTTAGCCAGAAAAGTATAGCATTGCACAGCAGGCATGCCACTCACTAAATTCTAGGTTACGCATGAAAGTCTCCAATGCAATGGATGTTTTCCACTAGTGAAAAGGAATGAAAAGGCTGATCAATAAATAAAGAAATAGATCATTTTCATGTTAATTGTGCAATCAAAGATCTCGTTCCCAAAAATTTTCGATGAACTATTGTGTATTATTCCCATGTATGCATGATGCTTCTCTTGAATGTATAGGCCAAATTTGCCTTTTTATATAAGAAGTTGTCAGACACGGCCCCTCCTGAAGGGGGGAGGGGCCACCCCCCCTCCTTTTGCCCTTCATGAAGAGTGCAGGTCAGTCTGAACAAAAGTCAGCCTGACACTCTTCATGTTCAGGTCAGGCAGCCAGGAGTGAGACATGCGTGATTTGCGCAGACTCCTGGCTACCTGAGCTGAACTTTGCTGGGCTGAAGAGGTCACAGCTCCTGTGGGCGTGACCTCCTTGGCTCAGCAAAGGTACCTCGAGGCCCTCCCCCGGGTGACGAGGGAAGCGTCACCCATTGACTTCGACCTGGGCACTTCAGGTGTAAGCCCTGAATCGCCCAGGGCGAGTGTCAATCAGTGACAACTCATCACAGAGTGGGGCGGGATCAGCAGTCTCACTAACCCCATCCAAGTCTGTGATGAAGTTGGGACTGCTGCCTTCCCTCATTGGCTGACCCAAGGTCAGCCAGTGAGAGAAGGAAGCAGTCCCAACCCCCCTGGGACCTCCGAGGCTGAAGGTAAGTGTGTGTGTATGTGTGATCTTTTAAATGAATGTTTGGTGCGTGCATGTATGTTTGAATGTTGATGAATGTTGCTAACGGATGTGCGTGCATGCATATGTGTGTGAAAGGATGAGTGTGAGTGTGCTTCCTGCCTGCCCCCCTCTCTCCTAAAACTGCCGGCCGCCACTGGAAGTTGTGTCTTATAGCAGATCTGGGTGTGACTACGTTAGGCATTTCTACGAGCAAGACATGCTCACCGAGAAAAATAAATGCTTGTGACTCAGGTATCTGGCTGTAGAGCCTAGAACATTGTGTAGGTTATGAATTACGCAGTGGGATTTGTTTCTTGGGTTCATTATATCACTTTCTGTTTTAGATACAACTAAGAAAAAGAGACTCCTTTTCACGTGTGTGCATCCATGTCATTGAGTATAAAGTGTTGAATGGCATCATATCTTTAAGAGTTTCTCAAGTTTATATTTTGGTTTTTGTTCTTCTCTGCTAGGTATCACTAAAACCTAATGCTAGATTATACAAATGCGTATGTGATGGTCCTCACAACAGTGGACATGGGAAGCTCTCTGGCACATGAGCAGCAGACAGAAGAGCTCAGAAACTGGGAGTTGTAAATTCTGCTCAATGTTTGGGAGTAGCAATGTCTGAAGCACAAGTGCTAACTTGTAGAAATACAGCGTAAGTGCATGGGATTGCAGTTTTAAACTGATTCGAAATAAACCAAAAAAAGTGTTTTCTAGGCCTAACCTTCCTTCTTAAAACTTATAAGTCACCCCTAGAATAGGCCTCAAACAGCCCACGGGGAAGGGGGCAATCTATTAAAAGAGCAGGACATGTACCTGTAAGGTTTACATGTCCTGATAGTGAAAAACTTCTAAATTCGTGTTTTCACTATTGCAAGGCCCACTACCATTTCTGTAGAATAGCATTGGAGTTAACTGAATACATTTAGGAGCCGATTATGACATTGGCGGTCCGAGGACAGCCAATGCTGCAGTGGCAGACAGACTACCGCGATTGCGGTGGTCCGACCACCACATTACGCGGTTGGCGGGCAGACCCGCCAACCTACTGCTGTCCCCACCAGGATCGCAGATCCCGACGGACTGACGGCAGGTGCAAGTTGTAATCCATCAGAGGGGGGCTGAACGCAGCGCCGTCCTGCTGATTACAACCTTGTTCTTGGCTAGCCTTTTCATGACCTCTGTCTGTTGTGCTGACCTGCTGCTTGCTGCCCTCTTGCCTGGGTGAGAAGAACTCGACCTGCAGCCTGTACCCAAGGCTCCTAGAGTGACTCCATGGGCTGGTCTCTTGTAAATAGCACCTTGACTTTGCAACTGTGAATCCTACCTTACCAAGTGGTGCCACCCAAGTCCTGGACCCTTGGAAGTGGGCATTATATTCCTCTGCTAGCCCCTCTGTGGGTCCGGCATAAACAACACATCTCCTCTGCTTTGCTGCACAACCTCGAGCAGAACAAATGCCTTTCCTCTGCCAGACGGACTTTCCCCACACCAGGACTTTGCACTGCAGCCTCATCAGAACCGCTGCTGATGCAGGCCTCATCAATGGCAGCTTTGATGACAATGCAGGACTTTGCATTGCAAGTCTGCAACTTCTTCAGAACCAGCATTCCTTGTTCTATTGATTGGCCGTTTGTCATTTTGGTCTTGTTTTATTTATTAAAATTTACTTTATTTTTCTAATCTTGTGTGGGATCATTTTTGTGTTGTATTTGTACTTTGTTATAGTTTGAAGTGCTACCTAAATACTTTATACATTACCTCTAAATTAAGCCTGACCTTGCCTGTGCCAAACTGACAGAGGGCTAAGCACAGGTTAATTTAGGGTTTGCTTGTGACTTCACCCTGACAAGGGCTGTGGTTCCTGCCCGAGTACCTTTTCACACCCTCCAACCAGAAACCCCATTTCTTACATAAAGACTTGGAATAAGTGTCTCTTGTCATGTAAGAATTCCACACGAAATTCTGGAGGGCAAGCACCTGGTGGACCACAAGCTGGAGGCAACTCAATCCAGGTCAGAGTCTTTTTCTCTCATCCTGTTCCACTTTCTCGCTTAAGGGTATTTACAAAATGTAGTTGGCATATAGTAGAGGTCTCACTGAGTATTCTGGATGTTAAAGGGTGTCAGCATTGTTAGAGCCTAATATATATGACAGAATTAACAGAATGTATCAGTGGTGGGTAGCCTTTTTTTGTGGATGGGTGTGATATTAAGAATGATCATCTGGAGGAGGGTGAGATTGTGGATATAAAAAATTGGGTCGTAGACAATATGACAGACAGAAACTGGTGGAGGACTAAGGAGGGAATAAATCGAGGGTCAAGGGCAGTTGCTACGTTACAGGAGAAATGGAGAGGCCAGAATGGATGACAAAGGGTTTGTGGCAAAGCAGGATGACAGCAAGAAATATTAGAATTTGTCAGAGAAAAGAGACAATCAGGTACAGGGGGAATAGTGGTCATCATGGGGTAATAAGAAAGAGAAAGGAAAGAGATTGTGGGTAATTCAATTGGAGTGGGGTATGACATTATTGATGACAAGGAGAGTGGAGATAAAACATGTAAAAAGACAAGGCTATGGGAATTGACAAAGAGGGAGAGGGTACTTCAGGTAAAATAGGCTGATGAAACTAAAGGTGATGTTGGTATTAAAAGGAAAAAAAATACTTTACATGGGATTGACACTATTAGGTGTCAAAAAGGAGAACTGTGGAAGGGTGAGCTTAGAAATGCTTTAAAATTATTGCACAGATATGTTCAAGCCAAAGAAGGTTCAAAAGAGGATGAATGGGAGCTGGACACAAAGTTGAGCTTGTCATTGATGGCTGAAAATTTTAGACTTCCCTCCTTTCTGATATATTGCATTCTAAATTGTAAACACCATCTGGAGTTATGTGTCACTTTGTTTCAGAATATGGATCTGATTTTGTTTGACACCTCTGTGTTGCAGGGGTATTGCATGGCTTCCTATAAAGATAATTATTTTTTTCCAGGGTGGCTGTAACCCTGAAAACAGTGGAAGGAACTTTGCATCAGACTATTGCTGCAGTGGATGTCTCAAACTAGACCTGCCCCTGCTGTTGCTGTGGCAAATGGGTTAAGCCCTTTCCCAGATGTTAAACCCAATTTGGGGTGGGGGCAGTTTGAAGAGATCAGTTTTCTTAGAATGGTGCTAGAACCGTTTGCAAATTTAGACTTTGCCGCACCAATTGTGGCGAATAAAAATCTTCATGGTCAACGCTTTGAACAACTGACATTTGGGGAACAATGGTAACAAGGGAAAGAGGAGGGCCAGCAAGCAGTTGCATGAATGGGCTCATATTCCAATTGATGTGGAGAAACTGTGATACTGGCTGTTTTTCTACATATGTAGAAAGGTAAGGTAGGAAAAATGTATAATTGTGTCTTGAAGGAGGATGTTGTACAAGCTACCAAGGTTCTAGATTTCAAAGATAGGCAAAGAATTTAAATTCAGTTTACACTAAGCCACAGTTTGCAAGGAATACGCTACAGAACAAGGTTAGGGAGGGAAAGATAGCAAGTCTCCTTACATTGTGGCTATTGCAAGGCTTGATTTTGCTGCCTAAGAGTGTGTTTACTAAGAAGCAGGAAGGAGGGGGTAAAACTACTACCATTATTTAATGACCCCAGAAGGTGAATGCTTTTATTTCAATAAACACACCATTTAAAACAGCAGTTAATGCTACTGCATTGATTAGGATATGTAAGGGAAAAGTTAAACCACACATTTCTAGTTAATACAATTACATTTAGATGATGTTCACTATTAGACTTGCAGTTTGATGGGGCTATATTTGCAGCTAGGGTTTTGCCACTGGGGTGTTCAGCCTTCTCTTCTCTTTTTGTGCAGTTTTAGACTTTTTCAGTAGTTCTGTTATATTAGGACTCTTTTTTTTTTACAGGTGACTCATCACTTGGAGGATATTTTGTTTGTGGACAAGACAGGTATCACAGTATGCAAACATTTTTTGGAGGCCTTTTGGGGATTGAACAGGAGCAAGGAGTGCAATGACACTTGAGAAGATGGAAGGACTTTTGCCGGTATTAACATCTATGTAAACTGAACTTCACAGTTAGAATGGAAATTAGGTTGCCACAAGATACATCCTGAGTCAGGAAACTGGACCTGACAAAGATGTGAGTTCTACTCTGAAATTTTACTTGTACAGTAATTATAGTGGGCATGGCATCTTGTAGGTGGTTGATTTTCTATGTCTGGAACTGCTGCCTCACCACAATCACAAGGTGCATCTGAATGTGTGTTTGAAAGCATATTTGAACATCTGGATTACACTGGAAGAAAGTTAGCAGAGTTAGCATGCTAACATTGAATGGGAAATGGTTATGGTAATTGTAGAGTTTTTCATGTATAGCCAAGTGGTTGGAATATTTTTGAATGGCAGTTGATGCGCGGGCTTTGGCTGTCACATTGGTTGAAACAAAAAAGAGTTTCTAAAATTCTCCCCATTGGTTGGAGCAATGGTGCTCTGGGGCAGAGCTCTGACAGACCTGTAACAAGAAGTAGTAACCTTTAAGACTAGTCAAAAAGATAAGGATGAAAAGGTGCTGAACCTTTTCTGCATATTTATTCTAGGCGGGCTGGCGTTTAAAATTTTCTTTAGGGCCAGACTTGTGCCAGGACCCTATAACAACTTGGCAGAGGCTTTGTTTCATTCACTGTAGCAGAGATTCTATTGGGCTGACACCAGAGGGGATGCTTTGAAGAGCAAGATGGCAGAGGAACTGTGGGAACTAGAAAACTAAGACTGCAGGAAGTAATGCAGAAGTTTCTTACTCCATCCTCAAGGAAAGTGTACTGTATATACAAGCACAGCAGACATTTTTTAATAGTGGGGTAAAATTGTCAGTAGATTAATGGAAGAAAGGGAAATTCTTTTGGGGTTATACATCCTCAGTTGGTGAGTTAGGTGCAAAATATTAGCACGTTGGGTGTGGGAATGAGGGTTGGTTAAAGACAAAAGGAGTCCAATCACTTGTGGAATGCTTATAAACATTTTGGAGTTTTACGTGGGATATGTTTTTCAGAATCGAAAGTGACACTATATTATGTTATTTCTGGCATGCTTGTTCTTTCTGGCTTCTAGAGTTTCAGAGATTCTAGGGATGAAGGGGTATGGCATGTTTGCTAGGGGAGGGATGCAGTGGCAGATATACATAAAGTTAGGATCTGGTTGTCCAGTTCTATGGCAGACCAGTAGTGAAAAGAGATATAGTAAGTCAGTTCAGGGATATGACTTGGTGCCCACCCAGTGAGTGCTTGGCATGCCTTTTTATGAGTAAGGGGTACATTTAAGGAATAGATTTTGAAGCATCAAGTTGGAAGTTGACACAATATAACATTTATTTATCTTATGCAACATGCAATTTGGGATGGACACAGGAGGATTTGGGGTTAGGTTTGAACAAAGAAAACCTCTGGGCAATAGGAAGATGGTAATCAAAGTGCTGTGGTCTATTAATATGCTTGAGGAGGATCAATTTAGGGGCTTATTATGTAAAGTGTGCATGTTTGCTAACATTTGGATTTGCTGCACTTGGTTTTGTGGGGCAATCAAGACACTCTGTCAGTTTGAATTGTTGGGTAATTTTTCATATGGTACTCCCCAAGAAAGCAGAAATCTGGCACTTTGAGAAACAACTTGGTTTGATCAGGGTCGCTCTGATTACCATATGCCTATTGCCCTCACTTTTTCTTTGTTAAAGAGTTACCTAACTGCCTCTGTAGCTGCGTTATGGTTGCATGGGAGATTGTTGGAGGAGAAAAGGTAGCATGGTCTGACGAAAGCTCCCGCCATGTCCAGTATACTATTTTATGGTATTGGGTTGCTCATATCTGATATTGCTACATCTGGGTGAGAGTGACTTAGTCCATTGATCTGGAATTAGACTTTTCACCACAGTCTCGCAGCATCTCAGAACAAAAACATCAATTAGACTGCTCAGCGTATCTTTGAAAGGGATCCTCACAAACCTGTATTGAAGGAACTTTGTTCAGCAGGCCTAACTGGGTCCCTGTAGCCGACCCACACTCCACAACAATTGTCCTAAATGTGTGACTTTGACCCAGTCTAGTGGAACCAGATATCCACAGTTGATGCTTAAGGCCTTTTGGCACTATTTTTGCTAACATCTTTAAAATTGAGTATCTCAGGTGCTACTGATTGAATTTTTGGTGTTTTGGTATTGTTTTATTTATTAAAAATTACTCTATTTTGTGATGCATTTTAACTGTGTTACTGTTTGAAGTGTAGCATAAATACTTTACACATTGCCTCTGCGTTAAACCTGACTGCTCTATCCCTAGCTACCTGAGGTTTGAGCACAGGTTAAATTCGCCATGAGTAGAATTGTGGTTGCTGCTTTAGAATAAGATTTTACCCCCTCACATCAACCAGTAACCCAATTTCTTACAAGCTCATTATACTCCCCATTCTCTGGCCTGTTTATAGTTTTCCAATACCAGTGATAGACTGACTGGAGGCCAATTAGACTTTGGAGGTGGAGCAAGATACGCCTTGCATCCATTCAATGTACCAGGGTAAAAACATGTATGCACCTTCTCAGCAGGCCAGGACAGCCCAGAAAATAGACTTAAGACCAGCAATGGAGAGGGGTTATATTAAGGCACACAGCCGCAATCAACTTAATTTTATGTGGGTTACCCCTCACAATTTATTCCTATGGTGGGAATGTTAAAAAAGGAGTGAAAAACATTGTTTAAAAGCCACATTATTTTTGTTTAATTTTGTAACATAGTGAATTTGTACAATCAATATGGGATTTTCATTATTTGTGTATGATTGTTTTAATTTTTAGCCCATCTATATCGCTATTTTGTAAATAGCTCCAAATTATAAATGGAATTCTCCACAAAGTATTTCACTAATGAACCTCTGTAAAGTCTGTAAGCATTGACTGAGGGTACCTCCAAGTAGATGCTAGCATTAAGCTGCAGGCTTGGTATTGCAAAGCCTTCCGCTATAGACACCATGCCCGCCATGTTCTTTCATTCTCAGAAGTCCTATGAACAGTATCAATGTCTTGCACACTCTTGAAAAAGTCTCCCGGCATGGAAGGGTTGCTGATTTAACATTTTTCCAAAACAAAACCTGCTTTGAGGGTTTGTTTTTGTAGAATGATAAATGTGATTGCCCACCATATCAGTGCAAGCCCTTTTGGCACTGAAAATTCACTGCTGACCCATTAGAGAGTAAGCTGCGGGGTAGTGAAATCTTTCCTCACCCACTCACTTGGCACCCACCCACTGACCTTTAAATCATGTCATATGTATAAGATTTAAATGAATTGGTATTCTTTGAGTCTTGAATTCTTTGTGCAAGTCGGTTTACTTTTACGTAAAAAAACAACAGGCTCTAAGTGACAGCCCTGCATAGTAATCATGCAGATCTCAAATTCTTGCCTTATGACCCTTCATCAACATGCAGATGACCATTACAGCTGCAGGCTCTAAAACCAAACCTATCAATCCTAACATTTGGTTTACATATTCTGAAAATCCCTTTTGAACTCATGTAACATTCCTACAATATTCTTTAAACTTTCATGAAGTTATAATTAAAAATATAACCATTGTTTAGTAAATAAATGGGCCTGTACCTTCACATTGTAACCACTCTTTCCTGAATTTGAGATCAGCATTACTGTTGGTTTGGACCTTCACCTGGTGGATGATCCTGCCTGCCAGATTGAATTAAACAATTTGAGCAGCATCATTTTAGGACATCCACAAGAGCTATATACAAGTCCCATGAAGTCTGTCTTGGACCACTGTTTTCTGGTTCTCTTAGTCACTAACTTCTATTTATATATCTTCTGAAGTTTTTCTTTCCTAAGAATCCATTTCTACACAGTTCAGTCCACCTAGGGCGGCCCTACATAACAAGGGGTCATGTTTTGACTTTTCCATGTGGTCTCTTCTTCGTTCAAATTCTTAAAATAATTCAGTATGTGTAATTACATGGGCTTTGGGAGCACTCATTCTTAATATTTTGTGGTCAGTGATTGCTGAGATTTAGTTATGATTGTGATCTGATTTTAATTTCAGACCAAAAAGATAGCTGCTCTTTACCCATATTAAAATAGATGCCCGTTCACTGGCTCTTGTTACAGCCTACCCGTGCCCTCAATAATTTCTTGAAATTCCTGCCTCTCATTTGTTAATAGTTGTTTGCTGTTTCTGATTTTCTTTTAAATACACACTTTTAATACTGATCTAAACAATATATTTTGTTTTTCAAATGTAATGTTACTTCCATCCACTTCGATGCAGGTATTGTGGTAATTATCTCTAGCCAAAAAGCTTTTTAGATATTTCAGCCTGAGTCTATTTGGTCTGCTTTCAATTAAAGTTTGAAGAATTCTTATGTTCTTATTTTCAATACTTACATCCCTTAAAAATCAAATACCAATTACCTCTCTAGTCTCCAACATCTAGTTCCCTTATATATGCCAGCTTAATAGTGAGATAGTCCCTAGCATTTTACTCAATAAGTATTCTGCATATTTTATTGGTCTGACTTCATCCACTCAACTGTGATAAAAGAAATTGTTATCTAAGCAGGAAGTAAATTCTGTAGTTATGAAGATATGGGTGTGTTGTTCTCCAATAATCACATAAATGAAAGGCTTTTATTTTTTTAACTGCAGGTTAACTTCACCTTTAACTGCAGGTTTAAATCTATTCTTATGCTTGTATGGGTATTTAGAAAACTGGTCAACTGTTGGATTATAAATTGCAGTGCAATCTAACAAATATGGGTCAAAAATAATCTAAGGCAATAAGTATCAATAAAACATCTATCACCATTCCTGTTTGGATCACTGATGCTTCTATGACTTAATAATGACCACAAAAATAGTGGGATTAAAAAAGCAGTAAAAAAATCAATAGAAAATGTTTAAAATACTAATATAGAATTTCTTTACAATGAACAGAAAACACCATAACATCACTAACAAATGTATTGATATACAAAATGTAGGAAAAAATGCAATATCAACCACAAAAATGCAGATACTGAGTATTGGATCAAATTATTTAAAAACATATATACACATTCATATTTAAACAAAGCAAAAAACAAAATGGTTGAGTAAACATGAAAGGCAAAACAAAATCCAGCCTTAATTAAACATTTAACAAATGAAACTAAAAGGAAATCCGAAAGCAAATGGGAACAAATTCTTAATTAAAGAAAATAAGATACAGACTTATCAGACAACATTAAAATAACACATACTAACCAAGAATGTATCCTATATAATATAATGAGTCATATGCTCACTTTTCACGGACAGTATCAAAATACTAATATTGCATGGAAATTATCCCTTCTCGTTAATATACATTCTACAACATATAATTAGCGTGTCAAAGAACAAAAACAAAAGACAAACAATTGCTAGCCATAATAAAATACATAATTTTGAGCAAGCAACGACAAACACTAACCTAACAATATACTCACATACATTCATACAAACATGTTACTACCACTGTGTCATGCAATATGGAGGAATTTCTAAAGATTCACAGTAAGTATTGCCTACTCCACAAATTCACAATTTGCTTCAGAAATTAAGAAAGTAATTGCTTTAGCCTATGTCTGTGCCACATTGGTAACAAATTACTATGTTTTACTTATATTAATGTCTTTCTACTAAGCAAATGAACAAAAACCTGTATCACTACTGGGCTACTTTGAGGACATGAGGATACAGGAGTTGGATACTTGCACTGATTAGTATACAGGCACCAAGTCACATTTATGCTAAACTATACTGGTGGAACGTATACAATAGTATTCCATCAGAAGAAGCCAAAACAAGCAATGCTGTGTAAGGCAGCTGTCTTCCAAAGAGCCATTAAAAAGTCTATCAATGTATAGAAATCCTAAAATAGAATAAAACCACCAGGTGAGTATAATAACCAAGTCCAAAATATAATTAAAACCTAAAATTTCCAAACAGGACAAAATGCTGGCTAGCAAAATACATTTATTCCCTGACAAACAAGAGCATCTCTGCCTTCCATCTATAATGCAGACATAGACCTTAACACCACATAGACTAAACTAACAAACAACACTAAGCCAAAATCAAATATCCAAAGAATATGTTTATGAATTGTAATAAAAATAAAACGTGTTTCTAATTCTGAAACAAATAAAAGAATAAATACAAACTAGACATCACTCGGAATTAAAACTGTAAACCAATAATATTATCAGATATATATAAAAAAGGAAAACCACATTATAGTAAAAGCATACAAAATATTGATACATATTATTATTAAAAAATATAAAAAATTCAAATACACAAGATAATTAAACCATATTAAAAGAGTGAATAATAATGCATACACATAATGTAAATACTGAATTTTACAAGAATCCCAGTCAACATTTCCACAATAAATTTAAAAAAAACCTTTATTTGCAATTGAAGGCAGATTTCTTGATCCACTGTACAATGTGCAAAAGTAAAAAATCCAGAAATAAGGAGTAAAACCTACCCTAATAAAATGCAAAAGTAATTGACAGAAATAAGTAAATCAATCCAAAAAACTATTCAATATACAAAACCTTGAAAATATATCAAAATATTGAATAAATACTGCAGTACACCAACACAAATGAAGAAAAATATATAAAGCTGTTGGTAACAAATTCAAGCTTATATTCCTTGAAATAAAAAAGAGAAAATGGTAGTGCCATCTAAATGCACCAAAGTACCTTTAGAATCAGTTTAAAAAAGTACCACAACAAGGAATGGTTAGAATAGGGACCTGCTGACAAACACTAACAGAGAAGATTGACTACAAAATATATTAACCAGTCAAGAAAATGGCAGAAATAATAAAATGAAGAAAAAATATATATTTCCATTAGTACAAAGAGACAAAATAAATATTAAAAATTGAATATGATACAAAAATGAATATAAAATATAAGTACAATATTTTCAATATAAAATGAAAATATATATGTAAAAAATATCAAAAATACAGCTAAATGAATCTCACTTAATTTATTTACAACTTTTATGAATATACAAAAATACTCATTGAATAAAGATGTGTTGAAAATGTGTTTGTAAAAATTAAATGATTTTACTATTGCACTGTGTTTTGAACTATACTAATTGTACTTACTTATCTCTGATTATTCAGCAAATGTTAATTCAGGTTTTGTGTATGTTTCTTGAATATCTCTTTCATACTTTTGTATACAATTGTATTTTTGATTTGCATTCTCATTATATTTGGGGTGTTAGCAACAGTGTTATTACTTGTTTCCTTCTATGACTATACTGTGTCACATGAGTTAAAGGTTGTCTCATAGTTTTTTTATACGTTTTTATACATTTCTTTTTTTAAATCATCCCTCTTCGCTGACTGTAGATGAACCTTCCATACAATTTTTGTGTAGATTAAGGTATGAATTTAATGAATCAATCAATTCACTTGAGCACACAGAGAGAAAGCATGGTGGCTGGTGTGTCAGTTACCAAATGACAGTTTCCCTTGAATACTGTAATCTCATACAAAGAACATTCAACTGACTCACTCAGATTCCATCATAACATAAGAAAATACATGTATTACACCTATACAACACATCTCCCTTCCCAAATGAACGAAAGAAAATAACTAATACATTACAAAATCCCTAAACTTGTCTGATAACTTGTATACCTCTTTGCAAGCATAACTGTTTGGATGGGTAAAACAAGAGGGGTTCAGTCAGCCAAAACCACACTGTTAGAACCAGGAAGTTTGTTATCACCAGACACTGCATTACTAACACAGTCAAACACATCTGAAGCGCAGTGAAAATGTTCATTATACTCATGCTGTACATTAAACATCACAGACACCCTGACACCCTTCTCCTTACTTAAACACGAGTGTGCTTGTTCTACCATCTATTATCCTACAGAAATAACAAATTGCATACAACTTTAAGTACTTTGATGGGAGCACTGTAATTAGAAAATCCTTTAGACACACTGTTTGGGTTTTAAATGAGTACAAAATCATCAACTACAAAATCAACATATTTAGCATTGTACCATTTATCATGATATCACCTAGCCATAACATGTTTATCTTCAACACTGCTCCTAACTTCATCTACCATCTTAGATAACAAACGAAAACCATTGCCAACAAGTAATAAAGGTGTCAACTGAGTCTTTGCTTCACGGCCTTTCAACAAAAGAAATAAATAAATGGGGAAAATCCTGTAATGGAATGAGGAGTATTAAGATAGGTAGAGACTTTTCATCCAGATATTCCACTACACATATTATTTATCGGTTGTTGAGCATGCAACCACCTGAATAGGTGTCCTGGCACTTAGATCAAGAAACAAATTCTGCATGTCAGTAAAAAATAAAAAATAAACATAAGCATATATGTGATATTTCAATGCTTTAATTAATTTGTGTAGGTCTGCCTCAAGTGGAAGACCCAAAGGAAGCTTGTTCCTTGCCTGGGCAGTAACCACAGAAAAGACCTTGCCCCCTAAGCAAATTTCACAGAACTTTGGAATGGTAATAAGGCCAGCAAAAGACAGCTGTAGTTGTCCGGTGAGGCAACATCTTTTAAACATGTCTAAGACATATGAGCCCTGAATTGCAGGATAAAGAATGTTGTGGGCCATACAGAGGGCTTTACACTGGCATCTCCTCTTAACAGGCATCTCTATCATCATCAAAGCTGTCTAAGAAAGGGGGAAACACTATCATATTTTCTTTTACCAAAGTTCAGTCTGGCTACTGCGTTCTACATAAGTTATAATCCCCTGAATATATTCTCAGGAAACCTAATATATAGGGCATTACAGTAATCCAGTCTACTAAGGGCCAACATTTGCACCAGCAATTGTCTGGAATACTGAGGAATAAGCTAAACAATCTTCCTAAGCTGTCTCAAGAGTAGGAAATAAGTTGACATCAACTTATTAATGTGCAACTCAAATGAGAGCCTGTTGTCAAATAAAACTCCTAAATTCCTGGCTGAAGTTGCAGGGCATTCGTCCAAAGAATGATACCAGCACTCATGGGACCAGATGGAGGGTCTCCTGAAAATTAGAACTTCTGTCTTATCAGAAGTAAGGCAGAGACAGTTGTCATTCATCCATCCGGACAATTTAACTATGCAGCCCATATATTGCTCCTGAATAAGCAAAATGTTGCTTTCCATACAGATCATAATTTGAGTATCACCCACATATCAGTACAATTGAAATCAAAAGAGAATAATCATATCTGCTAGGGGGGCCATATATATATTAAAGAGTGTAGGACTAAGGACAGAACCATTTGGTACCCGTCACGTGAAATCCTTGAAGACAGAATGAAAAGATGCCATCTGCACAGCAAGCTTTCTTTTCATCAAAAAAGATTCAAACCATGCAAAGACTGCCTCCTTTAGACCAATGGTAGTACGCCTTTTCAATAACGTAACATGAGAGATGATATTGAGCACAGTCAACAGGTCAAGAAGTATAAAAGCAATGGAATTACCAGCATCTAGATTCATCCTGAGATCATTAGTAACAGGAGTTAGCATAGTTCCTGTGCTAAAGCAAGATCAAAACCCAGATTGATGTATACATCATTCTCTTCTGATTCTGTTCACAATATGTGTCTAACTGCTTACTAACCCAATTTTCAAAAATGTTGTCAAAGAATGGGAGTAGAGAGATAGGATGATAGTTGGAGACAGTATTACAATCCAGAGCTTCCTTCCTAATGAGTGGCATTTTACAGAATTCTGGAACACTCCCTCTATTTAAAGAGCTGCTCACATCATGGTGACCCGGGAAATAAAGAATGGTGCCATCGCTTTAAAGACTTTGAAAGGACTAGGGTCAAAAGGAGATCCGGATTTGATCAGTGTGATTTATTTATAACTCTTTGTGTGTGACACAGCAAACGTCAGACCACTCCTTTTTATGGTAGGTTTTGATTCTCAGGGGTAGGTTTCCAATTTTGTTTTTGCTAGGGTAGTGTCACAAAAGTGATGCTAACAAGCATAAAATGTTTTTTCCTAATTTAATTTCCAGTGAAAACCTTGTTTTGCACTGGCAAATATCCTAAAAATAAGACAAAGCAAAGCACTGCTTTGCATTACTTAGCCCTAAGGGGGTGTTCGATGGGTGTACAAGGGTGTTTCCATGAAACCAGCCATGCCTTTTGGTGCAAAACCCCACCTACACACAATAGTAGACAGGGTTTAGTGACAAAGGTTAACTCCATTTGAAAGGAGGCATAAAAAGGATAAATGTTTTAATTTCGCCTTTCTTTTCTGACTTTGAATGTGTGCTGCATTGTGCAGCACACATACAAAGTGGGAAAAGTTTTAAAGTTTATCTAAGCATAGTATTTTGTAAAGGAAGGGCACCCTTCCAGTAAAAAACCTATGGTAGACTCATGCACACACCCTTGCACTATGGCTCAAAGGTGTGTGTATGACGCAAGAGGCTAAAACCGATGCTGATGCTAGGGAGAGGGGAGGAAAGTGCCATATCTCTGTAGCTATGGTGCTCTGCTGCTTCCTCCCTGTCATGCAATGCAATGCATCATTTTTTGCTGCTGCGCTTCATTCTGTGCCTGTTTAGTAAATCTGGAACGAAGGGCCTTGCTACGAATTTGGCCTTCTGACTGTAGGACCGCCACATTTGCGGCCGCCAAAAGACTGCCATGTTGGCAATCATCTGACTGTCGTATTAAGAGATACATAGCTCAGACCGCCAAAAACTAGCCAGTTAACAAACACCCGGGACACTGCCAGTTGTAAAAAAGGTGGTCAGACCACCAGCACCGCTGGCCAGACAAAAATCAACCAATCTAATTACCATCCACAAATTCAAGAGCACTTTCTTTCATGGCGGAAAACCATTGGCTGTGTGAGCCGCAGCGGTCTAAACTCACATCAGTCAGAACACTGCAATGCATTGGAGTTCGTATTCCCCACGGCTAACACACATTCACACACCCGACCCACCTACACACTGCACTATAAAACACACCCGTACACAAGCCACAATCCTTTGCAACCAGAATGCCACTCACAGCCAGAGAGTAACCAAAAATAAAATAACTAGCAAAACAAGCAATAGGCACCCCTAAAAAGTACACTCAGCACAGATCCCACATTTGCACAACATACACAAAACTCAATTTACAAAACCACACAATACACAATAACTGTCACCCACTCACATCACAATACCCACACCTCATCACAAACATTATTCATTCTTTAATCAGTACCTCACCGTCTTTACCACCACTAATAAAAGTCCCCACACAAACACCCACATTTCACTGATGATGAGTTGAGGGTCATGGTGGCCGAAATTGTCAAAGTAGAGCCATATCCAATAGGAGCATAGACCCAGCAAACATTAATCAATAGCCAGGAAAATTGAGTTGTGGCAAAGGATAGTCAACAGGGTGAAAGCAGTAGGCAGTTACCCATGCACAAGGGAGGACATCAGGAAGAGGTAGAATGACCTCAGGGGGAAGGTACGTTCCATGGCATCCAGACACAAGATGGAGGTCCTCCCCCACAGTTCACATCATGGGAGGAGAAGGTCATGGATAACCTGCATTCTGAGGGATTGACAGGAATACCCAGGGGGGTGAAGTCATGTAAGTAACAACAACATTCATGTCACCAAACAGTCATGTCTTGCATGCTCACTCGATCAACTGTCACCACCACAATGATCAAACCACCCACCTCCCCTTGTCTAAATCTCCAAATACCCCTCACTGCCATGCCACATGTCAAGTAAACTCACCTTGGGCCACAGTGTTTGGTAAGGGCATGTGAAGTCCTGGGAACTGACTGCACTACAACTCCCAGAAGGCACTGTTTCAACATTAACAAAACCAGAACCGTGCACTAACTTTGAAATGTCTTGCATGTGAAACTAACAATCAAAGTAAACCAAACTGAATGGTCCACCATGTAACAGTCCATGACAATGACAGCAATGCAAAGGCCCACTACCAGTGCCATTACAAGCAAATCACAGCTATAGATGTGTCCCATACCAAACTGGACTCAGAGAAAACATCCCTAATAATGACATGTACTCACCTGGGGGGGACACCTAATTGGCAAACTTGACACACTTGCAGTACATCCAGACAGAGGGCCAGGGCAAATTGTAACACCAATTTTGTGTGCCACCTCTGACACCGTTGTGCATTGTTTAGCTTCTAGTTGGCTCAATGATACCATACACCTTACTAGGAGAGAAATTTAAATTTTCATGTTCTCAATCAGACCAGTTCTGAGGGTATTTGCAGGTATTTAAACTCCAGCATACTCCAAGAGCATGATGTATGCAATTGCAAATCTCTGTACCACATTGCACTAACTCAGATTAGGCAGCAGCTGTTATTGTCATGACAGGAGATCATGTAAAGGCAGTGTGTGTATCCCACATACCATGTTTGGTTGTCTAATTTATACTTCACTTGTTGCATCACTTACAGCAGCTGTGTGTTTCACTTCTCCTACAAGTAACCTTTCTATCACAACATGGAGAGGATTCCAGAGACAGACACTACCCCTCTGGATGAAGGCCCCAGTGAGGAAAACAGCCCTGATGTCCGGACACTGAGTACGAAGCTGGCCCATAAGGGACACCCTGTCAGTCAACAACTGTCAGCCTCACCCTGCCCACAAAGACTCCTCCCAGCCTTATTGCAACTACATCACAAGCAACCATTTGACACCAAACCTGTGACCTAAGGACAGTCTCTTACATTGTGTGCCCCCCAGTACAGGTACCTGAGTCCCCTAATGTCACCCATGACAATGATGGTCCTGCCACCAGTAGGGGTGGGCACACTGTGTCGGGGGCACAAGTAGGAATGGGTAGGATGCATGGAAGGGATGATGTGGGCCAGAGGATGGGGGCTCCAAGGGACACAACTGACCAGGAGACCATCTCCCAAGTCTTGGGAGCCTACAAAAATTCCCAAGGCATGATGGTCAGTCAAAGTGTGTCAGATCACTGTGGCATGCTGCATGCTCCACAACATCATCCTGCGGAGGAATATCCCATACATCCCAGAGGAGGTGGAGCCTGCAGTGCCACCGGGTGAGAATTCTGAAATGCCAACTGAAGATGCCAGTGGTGAAGAGGAAGGAGCTGACTTGCAACAAATTCTCATTGACAGCTTATTCTCATGAGTGTATGTCATGTGATGTCATGACTGTGACTGTACTGTGCAATCTACTGTAGCTGTGAGAATGTGTGGTGTTGATTTTTTGAAATAGCTAGGGACCTGATATCAGTCAAAGGCTGTATGATGAGATAGATATTGACACATTCCCACCTTGATAATGCTACTTTGTGTCAGATTTATTGCAATGTACTTTGTTTTCCAGATGCCCAAAATGCCATCCTGGAATCCATTGCTGGGGTGCTGAGGGACATTGACACTACCCAGAGTAGCTTTGGCACCCAACATCCAGCCTCTTCCACTAGCCATGAGACATCAGGCCCCTCGACATCTGTGGCTGCTAGTGGAATTGAGGTTGTGCCAGGGGGAGGGAATGCCTCAGACACCCCACCCTCTGTAGCAGAAGAACCCCACAGAAATGTGAATGTCCACCCTGACTTGAGGAGGAGCAGATGCCAGGACTAAACCCACTACCAGGAAGTGAACCTCTCCTGATTGGTTCCCCTGGTGTGTGACTGATATACCCTGTTGACTGTTCTGATACCTAACTCCATTTTCCTATGGTGCAAGGACACTGGACTTGTGTTCCTAAATGGTGTAGCTGCTACCCTGATGATTTCATCCACCATGACTGATCCCTTCACTGTTAACTTTATTTCATTTCTGTTTCAGTTCACTCATTTTGTTGTTCACTCCCCCCAAAATACCACTTAATCACAGATCCTGTGTAAGTGTGATGTATCAACCATATACAAGTGTCATATATGACAACTATTGTATCAAAATGTTCCTCTTCCATGTGATACCTCAGTTTTGGTCATCACATATGTACTGGACAACCAGGATACAGCTTGCATTGGGACTGTACCATACACATCGCACAAGGCATCTGTATTGTACATCTCCACATATTCATTTGGAGCATGGCAATAATCACATTGTGAAGTCATGGTGTGGACTTCAGTGTTTCAGCTTAGGTGTAATTAACTAACAACCCACAGAGTACAGAGGTTAGGGACATGTCAGTCTACCACCATCCGTGGAGGCAGACAGATTGGTTCAATGTATCATCAGCTAAAGCCTTATCACATACCCATACCTCATCCTCCCAAATGACCATACCCCATGAAACAGACAGAGGTCAGTACTAATCTCCCTAGTCATGGAACTTTCCACTTATCATGGTCATGTATCTGTAGGCTTGCCATTCACCTATGTCAGTCTTTAAACACATGGACATTTGCCTGCAATGAGGAAACACACTGACAGCTATGCACAGGTTAGGTCACAACACAAACATAATAATGGTAGAGTGTCTGGATACCACGTTATGACATATGCTAGACACAAATGGACATGACATGACATGACTTGAAAGATGGGAGGTATGCAATTGGGATTGCAAATGGCAGGCATCAGATCTGGCTCCAAATGATGACAGAGATCCATAATTGTATGCCTATCCAGGCAATACATTTTGATTACATGTCGCGCCTCCATTGTCTGCAGGTGTGCTAGTGGACAGTACAATGGAGGTTGTCTTGCTCTCCTCAGGCCAGGACAACTATGTGAGGCAACACCAGAATGTATCTGAATGACTCTATCCATTCAGTATGATAACAACAATGTCACACATATATCTGCATCATGTCACATGACACAGTGAATAAGTGGTATTCAGCACATAGCGAGCCAAAATATGAACGTGTATTAGATTCTAATCCCCTTAACCCTCGCATGTACTCTACATGGATATACATGTCACTGACAGTGAAAGTTACATCAATCCTGTAGACATGTAACACATCATTTGCACCGATACCATCTTCAGATTGTCATTAGTATGGTGACAACACTGTTTAATGTACATAACCCAGAATGCATCGTTTCACTTCCTCTACTAATGGCATGCACATTAATACCTGTAAACAGTGAGCCTGCACTTCAGACATTGTCATAGATATGAGGTTTCAGTATTGTCATAGATATGAGGTAAATGACACAAATTTTATTACTACATTATAAATATTTGAGCCCTAAAATGGCAGCTGCCTGACCTACTATACTGGACATGAGGAAAGTGACCTGTCTCCACCGGCAGACATCATCATGGCGATAGGCGGTTACAACTGCGGTGGACATGCCTAATGTAACACATTGCTGCCTTTGGCAGACTTGGACCAATGGTGACGTCCACTTGAGATGATGGACCTGTACATGGCAGACGTGACTGCCACCTACTGCACAATCTCTTGCGTGACTCCTGACACTGCTGCCAGCAAGACCTCCACGACCTGAGCTGCTGAGCACTGCCTCTGGGAGCAATCATGCCACATCCTGCTGGTGATAGGGCAATGACCTTCACTCCGGAAGAGCTAGATTAGCTTGTGGAGGAGGTCCTACCCCTGTATGAACAGCTATATGGTGTACCAGAGGAACAGGGGAGTCCAATTCAATACCAATGGGTGAAAGGTTGAGTGTATGATGAGGTAGATGAAATGTGCATGAATGAAGGATTGCACTATCATGTGTAGCAGGGTGGTTGTGCACATGTGCTTTGAAAGAATGTTACCCCTGATACATAGAAGGTAGTGTGTGATGTATTTACCCTGATCCACATATGTACATTATAGCATGTACGTAGGTGTGACAAGTAGTTGTAGACATGTACCATTTTAAGGGCATACTTGTAGTCTGGTCCTATGTTTCTAGCCAAAAACTGGCACTGGGTATGCATGTTGTATGCCTGAATTCACTTCACACATGGCCTGATTGCAGAGGGTGACTTGCAAAAGAAGTTGAAGTGGAAGGAATGAGATGTTTGGTAACTTGCACTAACTTGATTGCTCAGCCTACTTGTTTTGGGATTAAGCATTTGTACATGACTTTCTCATCTTGCCTGTGTCATCCATGCAGGTCTTTGTCCATTAGAAAAAGGGGATCTGGCATGCCATTGTCAAGAAAATGCAGACCCTTGTGGTCGACAGCCGACGGAGCACCCACTGTCGAAAGTGGTGGGAGGACCTGAGAAGCTGGGCCTGTAAGACCACAGAGGCACAGCTGGGGATGTCCTCCCAATGACGAAGGGGTACCCATCGGACCCTGACCCCCCTAAAGGCCTGCATATTGGCGGTGGCCTACACCGAGTTGGATGGACGTTTGAGGGCAGCAGAGCAGCCACAAGGGGTGAGTACTGACTGGGCTCATTTACATCCCTCTGCAAGGTCAAGGTATGATGTGAAAGACTCTAAGCTGTGACAATGTAGTAAAAGCAAAAGGTAAAATGTATCCTAGTTAAATCTATACGTGGAGTCCTCAACATTGGTACATAGGTGTGCACATTGTATTGTGCATAGGGACATATTACTCACCTATGTCATCCCTTCTGTACTGTAGCAAGTGATGATGCACATGTGACTGTGTCATATGTGTGTCACTATACTGCTCTTAGCACCCTGCTGGTTGTTTCTTGCCACCTACAGATCCATACTCCCAATATCTTGATGGTAAGTTGTCCTGATCTTGGCCCTCTGTCCATTCAAATGCCCCTTGATCCATCTCTCTGTGCAACATTGAGTCTGATAAATTGAGTAGATGCCTAATATTCCTGAGGTTTCCAATGAGTGTCAACTTAGGCTACGATCTCAATCTAACATTTCACATGTCAAACTTGCTGCACTTACTCAGATCTGTTAAGAGGTCTCCCCATTGGTAAGTGAGGACTAAACATTGACACGTGTGATGTTTCCTCAGAATGGACATCCTGCATGTACTAAACCATGGTGGTATAACTAGACTCCTACTGCAACCCATATCATTGATATTAGAACACACAATATTAGTACCATGTACATGTTTTTTGAATGGTAAGTGACTACACAGCAATTGTCTCTTCCAATGTGTTATGGGCATGCTAAATAGGCTACTACATCTTGGTAATTGGTACAATCTGAACTTGTATTTTGCCAACATCATATGTACATTGTTAGGTTCAGACATATATCAACAGTGTGATGCAACTTCAACATACTTACTTTTGCTATTGTGGATATGTTTTGATGGTTTTTAGTATGGAATCCTATTGTTTGTACTGACTGACTTGAGTTGCAGGTGTGTAGTCATTCATTGGGCTTGCCTCAAGGTATATTGCTCTATCATGTTAAGCTCAGCTGTGTGTTGTGGCATTGCAATGGTCATATACAGATGTAAGAGTCCACATGTCTGAAGTGTGGATAGTGATGTTGGCACTTCCATAATGGGCTATTGATGTTGCCAATCATCATGATTAGCTGTACTGTATGTGACCTTCATGCAAATGACAGTTGTACCTTGTATTGAAGGGGATGGTATTGTACCTGGCCTTGTCTGTGCGTAAATCCTGTGGGATAAGTTCATCTCTATAAGTGCACATGACTTTGTTTTCAGGTGGAGAATGACTTAAATGAGTAACTCCACAAAGTATGCATCACCTTTTCCTACATAACTATTGGGCCATGTATTGTTGACATGTGTTTAGACTCTATTATACTTCAATTATTGAAACAGCAGATATAGTTGTTGCATGTTGCAAATGTCAATACTGAAGGTTCAGGACTCTGTGACATGAAATGGTTTTAGCTTGTATGCAACATGAGGTCTTGTGTTTGGCACATGATGTGTTTCCTTTCCTGGTATGACATCAGCTACAAATGTAGGTACGTGTGAATTTTGTATGTGTGATATGCTGAACTGAATGTTAGCACTATTTCCCTTTGCTTGGTTGTTGGTTGACTATGTTGCTGTTGATAGGGACTCAGATTCATGTTGGCAAGTCAGGCTGTCATGGAATTGTTATTGTGGTTGCTCTACTACTATGGTGATATAGTAGGTGTGCAATAGGTGGCTTAGCTGATGTGTAACATTGTTGTAATGTAGGGGTGTAGGTGATTTCTAGTTGTGACATGATGTTGGCACTAACCTGGCTCTACCTCGGGGTGTAGTACAAGTGGCTTTAATGTGATTGATGTGTACAGTGTGATGTTAGTGTTTGTAAAGAATATGATGAATCTACCTCTTTCTGTTTTCCAGCACCAGCAACAATAGATGAAGGAGACGAGGCACAGCCAAGTTGAGAAGCTTCTGGCCACAGGACCTCAAATCATGATACCACAGACTCCGAGGGACAGGATCCAATTCATCTTCTTTGGAATCCTCCTCCAGGGGACACTCCCTGGCAGTGGCAGCCCCATCTGGGGCCACCCCATCACCATCTCTGTCTGCCACCACCCCCCTTTCTTCCACTGCCCTCCCTGTAGCTCTTCTCCCAGTGGTCCGTGCCCACTTCCCCAAAAGGCTGGGCATCTCCTTTGCCGCAGGCACCTCTGCCTCAGCCCCTGATAGCCCTGCTGCCCTCAGTGAGGAGGCTATTGACCTCCTGAGGTCCATCTCTGTGGGTCAGTTGACCATCGTGAATGCCATCAAGGAACTGGCAACTCAAATCCAACAGAGTAATGCGTTTCTAGAGGGTATTCATAGTGCACTGACTGGCCTACGGAGATCCTTTCAGGCTCTGGCCTCCACACTGATGGTGACAAGACCATGTCCACTCACCTGAAATCAAGGTTACGCGGGAGCGAAGAGAATGAAAACCTCACCCCTAAACACTATTCCCTCATATCTGAAATGAACAGGGAATGAGCGAATAGCCTCCAGGGGAAAGGGATAGGGAACGGGGATTTGGGAGGGGAAGAGAAATAAAACACTGGTTCACTAAGGAGCGTCACTGTTGTTCTAAGAAAGTTGCCTCAGGGCTTGGTGCAGAAATTATAAGACCAAAAACAAATCAAAAACAAAATAACTACAAATATCACAGAGTCTTTCAGCAAAATAACAATAATTATTATCATTCGATTGGGCAATCACTGAGTCTTTCAGCAAAGTCACAATAATTATTAGCGCTCGATTGCTGAACTATTAAGCACGCTTTTGTAACTCACAACAAAATCGTTATAAAATCAAACATATGAATTTGTCTTTTGTTATTTACTTCACACAATAGACTCGCCCCAAAACAGTCAGAATAAATGTTTAAGTTCACATAAATATCGAGCAATGCTTTCAATGCTTCAGTGCTGCTTTCTTAAACCGTCTTTGGAAAATAGTCTTGTATCACAGGTTTCTCAGCATCGATGAATGTCTTTCATAATGCACCAAAAGGTCACTAACCTCAAGAAGGCTGAAAACGGGAAGACAAGAGGGAATTACTCATGAACCGACTTCTCCTGGAATGTTTTAATTATTTGAGGAAGATGGAATACTGCTCATAAATTCTCCAGCCGCTGCGAAAGCAATCCACTCCAGAGAGGGAAGCTCTGATGAAGCTTTGCACTGAAAAGACGACTCCTGAAAGAATCACGGAACTCCAGCTGAACCGGGAACAACCTGCAAGTGAAGGAAGACTCAAAGCCAAGCACAGGAAATACGTTGGCAGTTCTATTTATAGACTGGTGTGCTGGTGATGAGTCATCGGACACATGCTGGTGACGAGTCATCAAACAATTCTGATGATTCATATGAAGAAATTAGAGGTCTCTATAAACCGCTTGGCACACAGTTCACAAATGGGACAACAGTTGCTTTTATCAATTTAAAAAAAACATGCAAAGTAATATTTAGTCTTCAGCCAGAAGGTCATTTTCCTTACAAGCTATATGAAAGTGCTGTGCTGTAAACACATTCATGACATGCTTCATCTTTTTTCATACATGCTGATTTATTTTGTGAGGGAGCAGCAAGAAGCATGCATGTGTGAGTGTGAGTCCTAACAGATGGCAGCCAGTCACCCTTTGCCTACTGTCCCTCCTCCAACTTATTCTTCATCCCAATCACAGACCACTCTTCCCAGACAGGCATGCATCTACCTCAGCATTCAAAGGTAGCTCAAACAGACATAAGCACCACAAGACATACCACTGGCATGCACACAAGCAACATTCAGATGCACACCCAGCAACAGTCACAACCTGCCCTGACACCTCCACCACCCCCTGCATCACAGACAGCACACCTGACACATCTGCAGACACCACACAAACATTCAATGATCCAGCCACTACACCTATCCCACCCTCAGACAGCACCACAGCAGACCTTCAGACATCCACATGAGTCACCACACCCACCGACACCTCAACCACTGACATTCCTACATGCAGCATATTCACCATACCTGCAGTCACCACTCCAACAGTCACCCACCCACCACGGCATCCCCCATCACTTACACCCCCTCATCCCAAGACACATAAACACCCTCACTCACCCGTCCAACAGACACCCAGCACCCACAAGCATACCTCACACAAACATGCACCCAGGACATTCCCACCAACACCGCTTATAACCACTCCCTCTTCCTCCACTCCCAAACCATTTCGCTATGAAGGTCCCCGTGTGTCAAAAAAATGCCTTCCTTTTGGGGTTTTCCCTTGCCCTACTCCCCCCACCCGTGAGACCTTAAACATTTTGCTTCCCTCCCCAAGTCTGTCCATTCTACCTCCAAGGCCTTCCCTGCCCCTCCAAAAAGTGCCCATGCCCCTCCCATTGCTAAGAATTATATTCCCCTAAAAAAGCCAACCCTCCCCTAAGCCTAAACCTAAACTCTGCCCCTCCCAAGCCCAATCCCAAATGCCCCCCTCCCAAACCTAAGCCCAAACCCTCTCTCTGTTATCACCCCTGCAATAATTCCTGAGGTGCCTGCTGGCCCTTTGATGCCCCTACCTGGCCTATGGTCTTTAGTTTCCCTATTTCTGATTTTATAATATATTTGAAACCAGCCTATCGTTGGTTTAGTGGTTACATCTTTGTCATACATTTCTTTTCCTAGTATGGATTTGTTCCTGGCTGGCATTGGTTGTGTCAGTGTTTGTGTGTGTGGTGCTTGTGCTACCTATAATGTTTGGGCAGTATGTGAGGTTGTGTGCTGTGCTTTTGTCCCACAGTAACAGTTCAATACGTGTTGTTGTCATGCTATTAAGTGGTGTTTTTATTGACACGTGTTTATTGCTGTGTTGTGTGGCTTGGTGTGTTTTGACAGTGTGCGTGTTTAGAGTATGGTATGATAGTTATGATGTGTTGTGTGTGATGTGTTTCTTGATTGGTAAGTTCTATATTGATGATGGTATGGTTGTGGTGTTGTTGTGACATGATGTGGTGTTGTATGTTATTGTGTGTAACTGGGCCTGTGCTGTGTTTCCTTATGTGTGTGTTTTTGACATGTGTGTTGACCGTAGTGTGTTTACTGTGTATGTGCGGGTGTGTGTGTGGCTGTATGTGAGTGTGCGTGTCAGTGTGTAGTAGCATGTGGTTGCCCCCCCTAGCACCTCCTTCCCATTAATACATGGTGTGGCTGTACATACATTGACAATATACAGCAGTTACAGATAAGTGTGTGTACTTACGGTTGCTGTTGTCGTCGTCGGTGAAGTTTCTGCTGTCTATGTGCAAGCAGGAGCTTGACTTGTAGTTCTGGTTCCATGGGGCACCGGACAAATATTGCTTCCTGAAGGTGACTGTCTCCTTTTATGCAGTTCGTTTCTGCCTGGGTTTCCATGGTGGTGCAATTGCAGCAGGAACGCTAGCAGTGTGCTGCCTCGTAATCTGTCAGATGGCAACAGGGTATCTGCCGGCTTGCAGGTGCCTTCCGTTGTCTGTTGCGTTCTGATTGCAGTGGTGTGCCAGCAGTGCTTTGGCTGTATTCTGTTGGGAATGCTACCATGGTCATAATTTGGCAGTCTTTTCCGCCAGCCTGTTGGCGGCACAACCACCACCGCCAACATGGCAGTCCTGAGACCGCCAAACTCATGATGAGGCCCTGAGTCTTCTATTGTGGTCCAGGTAGATGTAAAAGTAGATTGAATAGATGCCATCTTAGCATGAAAAATGTCATCCAAATCCAAAGAAAGCCTTTTAGAAATGGAGCCTTAAGGTAAATGATAAGTAGCTTTAACCAGGAAAGTGTGCACTGAAATCAGTTCTCTAGTGGGATTGTTGGCCAGCACTATTTTATTATGATAATAACCTTTTATATGATTTAAGTTCTGTTTTATGCACTTCTCTGCCATCCTCTGAGTTGTCTTTCCTTCAGAGTCGCTCAACACATTTGCATTGTCTTTTAGCTTGTACTAATTCTTGGGTATACCAGGGAGCCAAAGGAGTTTTGAGTTATAGGATTCTATTTTTGAGTGGCAACACTGTATCAAGAGCTCTCTCAATCCAAGAATTAAACTGCTCCAAAGACACATCTATATTAGCATCGGACTGGGTATTAGGTCCTTAATTATCTAAACATTTCCTTGGTCTAACATAATCAAGTTTAGACCAGGCCTGATAGCATTTAGTAGAGGGTGGTTGTGAAGGGGAAGAGCAATCATCTTTGTTTAAGAAGAATGGAATCAACTTGTGGTCAGACCATAGTACTTCTTCTACAGTCTCCACATTGATCAGTCCCTCTCTGGCATACATGTGTCCCAATGTGTGGCCTGCCTTGAGAGTAGATTGATGAACCAGTTGTGCCATGTCCAACACCGAACAGATTTTTGTAATAGTATGCAAGATAGTGGTATTCATCTGATTATCAAAATGGACATTCAAATCCCCCAGTACAAATAAGGATTCAATCTCTAAAGAAATAGTCAATACTATTTAAAAAAAATAACTGAGCAGGTTCTTTACTGGCCCTGGAGGTCAATAAGAATTTTACCATCCATTTGTGGTTTAAAGTTAGAGATATGGCAAGTAATCACATATACTGTAGCAACTGTACCTGTAGAGAGGAACAAACAAAGGGTTCTTTACAGATTAAGGCAACCCCTCCTCCAGTTCAGTTTTATGTGGCCTGTTAGTGGTATATATAACATATCCTGGTAGTATAGCAAAGGCTACCATAGGGTCTTAATTCTCCTTTATCCATGTTTGTAACAACTAAACAGTTCAAAATATTTACTACAAGTAATGTACAAATTTCTACAACAGGCTTTAGTAATGATCTAACATGAATAAGGTCACATTTAATCTTGCATCCCAGCTTCCTCCTTAGGATCCTTCTTCTGTTTCCTATATGACACCTCTGGGACTCTCCAATAAAATGCCTTTTGCTACATCCACACTGTTTGGCAATGCCATAGGCATGCTTTAAAAAGTGTATTCCACCTTTATTCTAAACCATTTTATGCAGGACAACGTATTACTGTCTTCAGTGATTTTATGCCATGGGTTCCAAAAATGTACCCATCTTGTCTGATATCAAATGTGTGCCATTGCCTGATAGAATGACACTTGGCACACCTTCAAAAGCAAGAATGCTTTTGAAAAAAATCGAAAATCATATCTGTTTTTGCCTGATGAACACATTTATAATAGATCCACTTTGAAAAGTAGCCACATAAAACAATCAAAAAAATTAATGTTAATCAGAAAAACAGAAACAGGACCTTTAATGACATCTGCAGTTTTTTCTCAGGGACAACCAGGTAGGGTTTCTCTTTCCATTCCCAATCATTTTCTGACGTTAGATTTTACACAAATTAACAAATCTCTGACCCTGACCATCAATGCCAAGCTTGCTCGAAAACGTTTTTGTAGCACTAATACCAGGATGTCCACTATGTGCTTGTCCCCCTCAAAACATTTTGCATTTCTTCACTGCCCACAAACACACAAATTCCTTTCAATGGTACTGTAATACAAATATACATCAATCAATGGTCTTGACATAAAAGCAATAGGTTGTTCCTCATCATTTCCCCTTTGAGACAGAACTACCCAAATTCTCACATAACTAGAATCTACTGTCACATTCCACTTAGAGCCACTAACAAAAGGATCCAAAGCTGGTGCCTTCAAAATCATGTTCATAAGCTGAACAAATGGTTCATGTTATATTTTGTTTTCCTAAATGGTGTGATAAAAGTAGTTAATATTTGGGACTCTGGAGTTAACATAACATGATGACAACACGGTTAAGGAACAATAGAAGAAAAATACTTAGATTGACTAACTACAGCTTGTTTTTCATGAATGCAAGACAAATGGTCTGTTTCAAAAACTATATTGTTATTTATTTAGTGAAGATCTGCACATAATCAGTTCAAGTCAAATTTCTTACAGGCTATTACAAAAGCCAAATCCATTCTAACACTCTGCTGGTACCAGTATAATATTGAAACACATTTGATCAAATAGTTTCTTGAGATTTGTTTTAATATTCAAGGGGAGAAGTCTCAATTTATGTACCACCGTAACAGCATTGGCCTTACGTTTAATGCAATTTTGCACACTGTGAGAACATGTCCTCTTTTGTGTGGTCAACCCCATTTTTTGCTGAATTTTATTGCTGCCTTTTGGACTCTGCACTAAGGCACTACTATCCAGTGACCAGTGTATGTTCTCCAATCTCCAAAATATATAGAATTGACCAATCCATCATGGTGTATTTAACTTTTCTATAAGGACATAATATATATTCTTGGGAAATACACTAATGGCATGAAACGTTAAATGTCACCCAATGGCTACAGCACTTAAGGGGCCCTCCACTAGTGTGACAAGGGAAAAGATGACTTCCGGTCTACCACTGTCGCCTCACTGCTGCAGTATAAAACCTGCAGTACCACCTGTTTATATAACCATTTCTGACAGACATAATATGTAAATATTAGTATGTCACTCCACTTGCAACCCACAAAGAAGAGTGCATGGTATTTAAAAGTGGGACATGTAGAAAACTAATGTTCCCACAGTGATAGGGCCCTAAAAGCTATTTTCACTGTGGCAAGCCCTATATGGGAAATCATAGTGCAGATTAAAATACTAATACTGCATCTCAGGATTGGGAGCATCTAGATAAATAATTAAACCACTAGTTTTAATAGTTATTAGAATTCCAATTTGATAGTTATATCAGATTCTTAATAAATAAAGTAACTTTTAGAAAGTTAGCTTTTCCCTGCCTGACGATCCTGGAGGCTAATTAACATTAGCGCTTCAGCTTCTCCTAGCCTATGTGCAGCTGGGGAAGAAGTATGAAAGAGGTATTAAATTCTTCCCAACTATAGACTGACCTGAATGGGCAAACATCAATTCTCTAATCTCATTAGGGAGGGGTCTGTGGGCACTCTTTTGACACTATAGAGCCAAATCCTGCACGACAGGTCTGTCTGCAATACGTGTAAAGGTTTTGTTCCCTTCAAAGGGAGCAAACAGGATGCCAGGACAATTTGTGTGCATCCAGTGCATGGTTATTGAAGGACCCTGCATTTGTCTTCTGAGCTTGTTGTTGGCAAAGTCACTACTTCAAACTGGATTTTAGTGTTAAATGTTAGAGGACACAAGGATTATCATGGTACATTCCCCACTCACACTCCAAGCCTTCAGAGCCCCAAGTTTGATGTGTCCAAAAATGTTCACCATCTTAGAGTTGCCCTGGCACGTTGAATTTTGGGCCTATTTGTAGTAACATAAACAGTAAGGCCCATATTTACACGTTGGTGCAGTTTTGTGTGAAAAAGTATAATGCCGGCTAGCGCCCTTCCAAGACGCCGGCTGGGCGCCATATTTATGGAATGCTGCTAGCCTGTGCTAATGCCCTGTTAGCAGCCTTGTAAAGGACGCTAACAGGGTGGGGGAGGCATAGGGGAAACCGGGGCTTGCACGCCGAATTATGGCGCTACATTGCTAAGGGGCAAAAAAAAGCCTCTATGCAGTGTAGCGCCATTTTCTGGCACACAACCCCCATGGACATGGCTCCTGTCTTTGCCTGTTGGAAATGCACTTGGAGGCTGTTTGGGCACCAAAAGAAGTTTGGAAACGTTTTTCAAAACTTTTGCTCCAGAGCTTCAAGGGGACCAATGGTGAAAAGTATGCCACCTACATTTCCATGGCATTGGTTTAAATTTCAAGTTTGTTTTCCATGAAGAAGAGTTTTTTCCTCAGAAAAAGGACAAAGTTCCTTTTCAGATTGGGGCTTGGAAACGTTTTGGAGCTTCCCTGACCAGCTCCTAGCTGGGCCAATCTACTTGGTGCATTTGATGTGCACTCTTTCAGGGTTAGCCTCAAATTATGCTTAGGTTCTATTTTACTGTGGTCATTGATTGCCTTTGGTGCTTTGTGCTTCTTTGCACTTTTCTTCCCTTAAACCTTTAAAAATTCATTTATCTGGTTCCCCTGATTGGATTTTGTAGTTTTTGTGTCATTTCACTTTTTATTCTTTGGCTACTTTTATACACTGGAGTGGGATTTTTTTATGTTGTATTTTCAAATTTGTAACTGTTTTGGTTCTTAAAAATGTTTTAGATTTTTTTTTTAAGTAAAACCTGCCTGCTCTGTGTCATAGGTGTGAGGGTTTGACTTCATGTTTAAATTACTGAAATATTTCACTGGATCTAACAGGATAGTTAGACCTCACAGCCTGAGGGTGGCCTTCCCCAAACTTTTTGACTTCCCCTTTCTCTTTGTCTGATCTCATTTTTAGCTGGCTTTAGGACTTTATTACTGCTAACCATGGCTAAAGTGTTTGTGTTCTCTCCCTAAACATGGTCACATTGGCTCATACTCAATTGACATATTTCATTTACCTTTAAGTCCCTAGTAAAGTGCACTAGATGTGCCCAGGGCCTGCAAATTAAATGCTGCTTTCGGGCCTGCAGCACTGATTGTGCCACCCACACAACTAGCCCCTTAAACATGTCTCAGGTCTGCCATTGTAAGGCCTGTGTGTGAAGTTTCACTGCCACTTCGACTTGGCATTTAAAACTACTTGCCAAGCCTTAAACTCCCCTTGTATTACATATGTCACCTCTAAGGTAGGTCCTAGGTAGCCCATAGGGCAGAGTGCTATATAAGTAAAAGGCAAGACATGTACTTGTAGTTTGTGCCTGCCCTGGTAGTTAAGAAGAACTCCCAAAGTCCTTTTTTACCACTGTGAGGCCTACCCCTCTCATAGGCCAGCATTGGAAATTCACTTATATACTTTTAAGTGGTATTTTCTGACCTGAGAGGAGTAGCCTTGTCATGTTTAGTATGGTTGGAATGGTAGTGAGAAATTCTACTTACTGGTGAAGTTGGATTTTACATTACTATTTTAGAAATGCCACTTTTAGAAAGTAGGCATTTCTCTTCTCTTACTGCTCTCTGTGTCTTACAGCCCATTTCCAATCCACTTCCGGTGTGTGCTCGTTGACAGCTCCCCTTGTGCATTCCACCTAGACAGCCATAAACACAAGACACTCAGCTGCATCTTCATTCATCTGCATACTGATGGGGCTTCCTGGGAAGGAATGGAGGAGGGGCTATCACTTACAATTCAAAGGCTAGTGGCCTGCCCTCACACAAAGGACTGATAAACACCACCCCCCGAGCTCCTGGCAGACAGGGCTGGGTTGAAAGGGGAACCTGTGCTCTTCAAAACCACTCTCTGAAGTTTACCACACTTCAGAGGATCTTTTGGGTATATATATAATGTGTCTGTGACCACACCAAATCAGACACTTCTGGCCTTACAAGAGTACCACGTCCGAAGGACTGCTGTGCTGCCCAAAGGACGTATCTGGACTGCTTTGCTGGAAGGGCTGCTGTTCTGCTTGTTGCCCTGCTGCCTGCTGGCCCCTGAGTCTTCTGTAAGGACTCTGCCTTCCCCCACAAATGCTCTCCAAGGGCTTGGAATGAGCTTTCCTCTTGTTCTGAAGTCTCAGAGCCATCAAAGACTTCACTGAAGAGAAGATAAAGCATGTTGGAAGATCAACATAAGGCCTGCAAAATTGGATTCAATGCCTGCTGGAGCTCCGCAGCACCTGTTGCCTCTTCACAATGCGTTCTGGATTTTCCATGCATCGTCCCTGGGTGTCAAAATATCCCCACATTGCAGTGAGTAGCTGCACTCCTGGAAACCGGTGCATCACCTTGCTATGTTGAAAGAAACAACACATCACCTCAGCGCATCGGAAAAACCAATGCATTGCTTTACTTTCCAACACATCTCCTCCTCTGTGGCCCTCTGCAGTATTATTTTTTATGCATCCCAGGTACTGTGTGTTAAAAGGATACAACCACTGATTCTTTAGGATTGAGACTCATCCAAACCTTTAAAAAGTGAGATCTTGATTTCTGCATATTGTTTTTTTGTCGTTTTGGTCTTATTTTATTCAGATATATAATATCTATTTTTCTAAACTAGTGTGGAGCACATTTTATGGTGTTTTCACTGTGTCACTGTATGAGGTATTGCACAAGTACTTTACTCATTGCCTTCTAAGTTAAGCCTGCCTTTTCCATGCCAATCTATTCGAGGGTGAGCACAGGATATTTTAGGTTGCGTTGTGAATTACCCTGACTAGGATTGTGGTCCCGACTTAAACAGGGTGCATACCTCTGCCAACTAGAGACCCAATTTCTAACAAGGATAGTGACTTAGGGCCATATGTACGAACACATTTTCCCATAAACATAGAATGGGTAAAACCCTTTGCTACATCTGGCCCTTAATTACTTGTGGTGGATTTTTGGTTTTCAATTGGCATCAGGCCTTGCATTGGGTCATTTTTTTATTTATTTTTTATTCCAATTTTTGCACTTTAAATCTAAGGGAAGGTGGAGTTTGATTTGGGTACGATTGGTAGTTTTACTGTGGCCACATGCAGAAAAAGGAACCTGAAGATGGGCCTGAATGCCAAGTTGGCAGACTCCAAAAAGGCCCTCTGGGCATGGAAAGAGGTCTGAGGGTGAAGTGTTTGAGTGAACATAAGAAGAAGAAGTGGCAGTGGATAACCTGTCTCAAAATGGATTCTCTGCTGTACTTCCAGAGCTGAGAGTGATACAGGCTCTGCTAGTATAAGCCACTCTATACTAGCCATCTGCCAGATGGAGTCCAGTCAGCCATGGATCTGTAGGCCAAACTGGAATCCATCACTCTGGAGGGAAAGTATTAGAACTAAAAGAAAAGAAACATCTTGCAGAAGAAGACGTCATGAGGAACTCATGCGACCCAATTAAAATGGGGGCAGCAATGGGGTGTTGGCTACAGGGTGGCCACACACTTTGATTACCTAATAGTATTGTGCCTACCATTTAAATGGGTGATGACTCTGACAAATGGTTTGCTTCATAAGAAAGCGTATTGAACATGTGTCATGTAGACCAGCAATACGGGTGAGCCTTATGGAGGGAGATAGTACCTACAAGAGGAGAGATAGACTCCTTAATCTAGAAGAGGTGGTAGCTCATTCATACACTCACATGAAGGAGGCCCTAGCACAGATACTTGGTCTTAAATCTGGTGAGAGCTGGAAGAAGTTCTGGGACACTCGAAAAGAGTCACAACAGTCCTGGGCTGGTTTCTAGACATCCCATTGAAAGCACTAGAGGGCTGGGTGAAGAGAAATACAGTAGGACATTTTTATGAGATACACAATTTGATTATGACAGAGCATATCTTGGGTAATTGTTCTTCAGAGCTACATAAGCATTTACTTTACTCCAAGCTGACTGATCCCATAAAGTTTGGAAGGGCAGCTGATGTGTAGGTATAGACTACGGTGCCCAAATGTTTCCAGGCGGTGATCCCAAGAAGGGAAGGCCAGCACAACATCAAGGAAAGGAAGGGAGCAACAGATCTAAAATATAAAACTCCTTAGGGCCTCAATCTTCTGATAAACTGAAATAGTCCCAACTGAACCCTGAATTCAGGGAAGAGGGAACCCAAAAGGATGGAAAACCTATGAGAGGGGTAGGCGCCTTTAATTGCCTATAGGCAGGGCACAGAAAAGGGGGATTTCTCATCCCCCAAGAGGAAGGTTTGCTCTAGTGGGCATTCTCCAGAGTCACTGAAGCACTTTTTGGGGAGAATTACATAGAGGATACCCTACAGCTGAACACAGAAGTTAAGCTGGTAAATCCTGAGAGTACTAGGAAGTACTTTCGCAGATTCAAAGTGAATAGGGTCCCTGTCATGATGCCCACAAAACCCCAGATTTCTGTGGGAAAGAGGCCCTTGAAAATAGTAAAGGGTATGAGGTGGATGTCATCCACAGTTTGAAGACCAGAAGGCCAGATATTCCCTGATCGGATAGGAGAGAACCCCAAGACTGGCACTGGTAAGACAACTTCTGTCCTGGAAATGCTGCCTTCACTGTTACAGTGGGAGGGGACCTGGGCCAGACAGAGTCTGACTAGACACTAACAGTGTCCTTTTTTTGAGGGACTGTGTGTCCACCATAGAAACCTTAGACTGTCGGGCACATAGTAAATCTCAGGGTTCAGACCCTGACATGTCAGAAGTGAACGTTGAAAAAGAGTTGCTGCAAACTGAGATAGTACCCCCCTTCCCCCAACTCTGGGAAACACAAGAGGCCAAAGACACCTAAGCAACAAGTTGGCTACTCCTTGCCAGCTGAAGGGATGGAACTGAGGCTTCTTCTGCGCACCAGATTGGAGCTTTCACCTGACTGTGGAAGGCTAAAAGCCTGCTTCCTGACACTGAAAGCTGTCAATGGCCAATGTTGGTTGCTTTCCTTTTTGGCAGAGCTGGCCCTCACTTGGCGACAGAAGCCTGACCTGGGGGGCAGGACGAGCCACATCCTCTTGCTGGCCATGATGGTCTTATTCACTTGTTGGAAGGCCTCTGTGGTTGTCTAGCATTAGCTCGATCCTTGGTGTCTGTATATGAGCAGGATTCCCCAAGGATCAGTTTGGTGGCTGGGGCTCAACTTGACAGAGTAGCAGTACTGCTAAAGGCAGAAATTGAGAGTATGCTCCAAACTGCTGAAGTGGTCTAACTCCTCATCAGAGGTGGGCTTGGCAGTAGTATGTGGGCCTGGAACTATTCCTACCAATACAAAGGGCTTTTCCACAACTGTTCCATGTAAAACCATGTGAACTGGCAAGGGAATGGGTATTGTTTCTGGCCTTTTTAGCTAGGGAGCACCTGTGTAGGGAAATCCCATTTTTGCATAGTCATCCCTATGTTTTGCTAAACTGTATTGCTGGTTTTTAGATTCTGCACACTGGGCCACTTTTATCCGGTGCCCAGTGTGTGTGCTCTGATCCCTAAAACTTATAGAAATTGGCTAATCCCTGGAAACATGTTTTTCCTTTTCGACCACCAGATTTTCTCTGGAACTAGTCCTCTTGATGCATCTGGCCTGGACTACATCATGATTAGCCTCAAATCGCACCTAGGACACATTCTGCTATGGCCCTTGACTACCATTGTTGCGTTGCACTTTTTGATGCTATTTTTCATTAAAACTTTAAAAATTCATTTCCCTCTGGTTCTCTCTTATTGGACTGTTGTTGTTTTGATGTGATTTCGTTTATTACATTTATTTTGCTTGATGATTAGACTTTATTACTGTTTTTGGTACTCTTCTGGTACTACATAAATACTTTAATATTTACATCACATAAGTCTATCTGCTCTGTGTTATAGCAACCAGGGGGTTGAGCTCAGGTCAATTTAGTGACACCATCTGCCAGCACAGAAGTGGGTGGAAGATAAATGTAGCCTCTGGAAAAGCCAGGCAGTGTCAGGGAACTTCGCCCAGTTTTGTAGGAAAGTTTTGATATTGCCCTCCCAAAACATGTGGTTTTGAGTATGCACAATCTAACTGCAATGAGTTCTCCAAGATGGAAATGTAAGCAAATTTACTTCTGTAAAAGGCTAGAGAACGTGCCTTTTTCAGAGGGTGTAAAGAAAATACAATTCAACCATATTTCGTGTACGTGCACGAGAAGTAGCATGTCCATGTGGAATCTCACACACGTTTTTCAACCAAAGAAAATGAGAAAGCCATATAAAAGAATATTTGCTTTTGTACTTTTAGTAATCTGTGCTTCAGAGAAGTGAATGTCTTGCGGTTAATCAACTGAAGCACAAGTTTGGACTAGAACCCTGCCTGTAAATGGATGATTTGTGTAGCTTTTCGAGTATAATCCTTTTACATTTTCTGAATCATGAAATTGCTTAATCATAGACAAATGTTTTTTTGTAAATTGAGGATTAAGCGATTTGCATTTAATTGTTACAGTGGTCCTGACTGAACAAGTCAAATATTTAGACTAATGGCTGAAACTAGCGCAATGCCCAGGTACGTCTGGAGCAACAATACACAGAACTATATTCAGTAAAGAAATCACATAACAACAGTTGCCACTAAAATTACATTGTGCCGTGTAATCATTGCATAAGCAATCAGTGGTACTTGTTACCTATCAGTAAAATCAAGAGATATATTACTGCAAGCTACTTCACTGTCGTTCGTTTCCTCAGAAGAAAAATGCACTATGTAGTCCAGAGACCCAGAGAAAGACTTCGCAGTTCAATTCAATGTACACTGTCGACAAACTTTTTATTGTTGTGCTTATACACCGACTACATGCGAAAATATGTAGCTTCTGACCGATGGCTTTTTAGTCACATAAGTATTATTTAGAGTAACACAAACAATCCATAACGATGTTATTCCTACAGTTCTTTGTTCATCTGCTTTCCGAAAACTCTTTCACTATTCCTCACTTATGTTCAGAGATTTCAGTGGCATAGATGGAATGCAACCACACTACCTGGATCACAAGAAATAGTCTGTGTTTGTTAGAAAGTGTCTTTGATTGGCAGTCAGGTTGCCCCCTGTCTAGTCAAGGTAAAGGAGATTCACTCTCAGTTAACCCCCGCTCACCCTCTTGGTAGCAGGCTTGAGCGGGCAGGCTTAACGCCGAGATAATGTGTTAAGTATTTGCACCAACACACACAGTAATACAGCGAACCACTACAAAATGGACACCACACTAGTTTAGAAAAATCTAAATAAAAATCCACAACACAGTATTAAAAATATGATCTTAGCACTTAAAAACACAAATATAGAGCCTAGAGGCACAAATGTTGCAATTTGATGTTAAGCGACTTCGTGACAGTCATGTCCTACAATGTGACGCCACTGATGCCATTTATGGAGTCATATAGACCCCCCAGGTACAGTACCTTAGTAAAATAAGTAGCAAACAGGCCGGTGCACAGCGTCAGGAAGTGAAGCGTTGCTGGATTCCATGCAGCATCGGATCCAGAGTTACAGGGTAGAAGAGCTGAGGAGTCACGAAGAGGCGTCTGGTCCTTACTTCAGAGCGGTGGAGGTGAGGCGGTAGAGGTGAGGCGGCGTCGGTTGCGAGGTGTCAATCCCTTGGTGCCAGCAGACACGAAGTCCGGCGAAGTCACGATGCTGCGGGGCGAACTCATGGGGTCGCGATGTCGTCACAGAGCCACAGGCGCTGCAATGGCGTCTGGTGTCACGGACATCAGGCTTATGACATTCTGATCTCCGCGAGGTCATGTGGGTTCAGCAGCTGCAGCGACATGAGGTCTGGAGATTTTTTGGGGTTGTCACACTTCTGTGAGGTCCACTGCTTCAGAGCAGACTGTGTTGCGGTTTCTGTGCAGCGGCGTCCTTAGTGAAGCTGCACGGCGTCGTCCGGCATCTTTAGACAGGTTTTTCTCCAGAAATTCACTTCCAGGGGCCCAGGAACTGGAAAGACACCCTCTGGCGTGCAGTCTCAAAACTGAGTGGTGAAGCCGTTGCTGTATCTGAGGCTTCACAACAGGAGGCAAGCTCTACTCCAATCCCTTGGAGATTCTTCTTCAAACAGGAATGCACAACACAGTCCAGTCTTTGCCCTTTTCACAGGCAGAAGCAGCAACTGCAGGATCGCCCAAAAAAGCACAGTCACTGGCCAGGGCAACACTTCTCCTCAGCTCTTCTCCTTGGAAGAGGTTCCTCTTAGTTCCAGAAGTGATCTAAAGTCTAGGGTTTGGGGTCCACTACTTATACCCCTTTCTGCCTTTGAAGTTGGCAACTTCAAAGGAAAATCTCTGTTGTTAATAAGATCCTGCCTTGCCCAGGCCAGGCCCCAGACACACACCAGGGGGATGGAGACTGCATTGTATGAGGGCAGGCACAGCCCTTTCAGGTGTGAGTGACCACTCCTCCCTCCACTCTAGCACGGATGACTGATCAGGCTATGCGGGCTACACCCCAACACCCTTTGTGTCACTGTCTAGAGGAGATGCACAAACAGCCCAACTGTCAAACTGACCCAGACAGGGAATCCACAAACAGGTAGAGTCACAGAATGGTTTAAGCAAGAAAAGGCCTACTTTCTAAAAGTGGCATTTTCAAACTAACAATCTAAAAATCTAATTCACTAAAAGGTGTATTTTTAAATTGTGAGTTCAGAGACACCAAACTCCAAATTTCTTTCTGCTCTCAAAGGGAATCAGCACTTTAAGAATATTTAAAGGCAGCCCCCATGTTAACATATTAGAGAGATGGGCTTTGCAACAGTGAAAAACGAATTTGGCAGTATTTCACTGTTAGGACATGTAAAACACATCAGTATATGTCCTATCCTTAACGTACACTGCACCCTGTCCATAGGGCTACCTAGGGCCTACCTTAGGGATGTATAAAAAGGAAAGGTTTAGGCCTGGCAAGTGGGTACATTTGCTAAATCAAATTGGCAGGGTAAAACTGCACACACAGACACTTCAGTGGCAGGTCTGAGCCATGTGAATGGGGCTACTAATATGGGTGGCACAACCAGTGCTGCAGGCCCACTGGTAGCATTTGATTTACATGCCCTGGGCACCTCTAGTGCACTTTACTATGGACTTACGAGTAAATCAAATATGCCAATAATGGAAAAGTCAACACGTACTATTTCGCATAGAGAGCACTTGCACTTTAGCACTGGTCAGCAGTGGTAGAGTGCACAGAGTACCAAAACGGCAAAAACAGAGTCCAGCACACAGAAAACAACCTGGGAAGTCGAGACAAGAAGTTAGGGGAGACCATGCAAACATGCCAGGTCTAATAGTGTTGATGAAAATTGCCCTTTAGTTACTGATTTTCATACACAGATGAACACTTACTATTAGCTTTAGAATATCTTCGGAATATACCTTTGGAGCAAATCATCGTGGCACAGATTGTCAAAATAAAAATATAAACCATAGGTCAAATCATCAAATCAAATCATTATTTGTGTAGTTAATTAAAACCATTACAAAACTAAAACAGAAGGATGTGGTATTTGCAGCTATCCACCAAGCATTTTTTACCACCATAAGGCGAAATAAGAACTAAAATATTAAAATGCGTGACTTCAGCGGGAAAATGTTACACAGTTAAAAGCTAAAATACATTCAGTTTGGGAACACCCATCAGCAGGCAGATGATTTTAGTCTGTGTAATCCTACCTTCTGAAAATGAGTTGAAATACAACCATTCCAGGCCTATGCAGCTTATAGTTTGATTTAAAACAAAACAAAACTATCCCTTTAGTTGTTGTAGCTAAAAGTTTACAAAATGCAAAGGGGAAAAAGTGCTTGTCACTGCAAACAGTTGGATGATCATCTCTTATCGGGGTCAATCGGTAATAGCTATTCTATCTGAAATGTACAAATTTGCAGAATAGACTTTGACAAAGCCAGTCCAGACCGAAGCATCAGTGGAACGGTGTACAGTTCGTCAGGGGATCCTATTCACTCGATTCATTCCATGACTCCCCAGCAGAGTAGAGCTGCATTACCACTATATTACCCATTTTCAAGGAAGGTTTTCTTTATGGCTGTAGCTTCTTTGAAAGGCTTTGAACTTAGATCCCAAACTGTTTGTTTCCCTCAAAACCCAGGTTGTTCTGTATTAATAACTGATATACTGCAGAAAGGAATTTGGCAAAACAGGACATAGATTGTGACAAGGCCCTTTTAAACAGAAGAATGTTGCTTGATGGCAAATCCTAATATCAGTTGATTTAAAAATGTGTCAAATAAACCTTCTGTGCCTTGGCAGTAAGACTGGGCAGATGCATAATATGTGCACAAAGTCTTCTTGCGGGTAATGACATTGTCTTGGCACCTGTCGAGGGAGGCCTTGCTCTCCCTCAACAGGTGCCATTTTGGTAAGTCTTCAATTGAAGGCAGAATTCCAAATCTGGCTTGAAACACTTTGATTTCTAAGTTGTTTATCAGGATGGTGTACAAGTACGATTGCACAATTGGAGCCTTACAGGTGTTAATTGTCATCCATGTGTGTTTGAGCAACCTAAATTTAATTTTATCTTTCCACCAGGAGAACCTGATGCTGTAGATTAGAATTCCACAGCTGTTCTGCTTCCAGATGTTTTAATGAAGCTGTTATTTTTTGCTGACCAGCTATTTATGTTCTAAACCTATTTCATGCCATATTAACCCTCTTAATGTGTAAGCTTTTGTCTGGTTTAGTAAAGTAGTATACTTGAGGAGGAACCCTCTTGGATGAGTTCCTGTTCCTGGAAGCCAAATTTGTGTGTGATCTGTGCCAGGGAAGTGCTTTGCAGTAGGCTACACTCTGAGCTTTAATCAGAAAGCTTGCCAATGTCCTGGAAAAATGTCTTAGCCATATGTCTGCGAGGGCAGAAATGGCAATTTTATTGCTATTACCAGATGCTGTCACGAGGGGCTTTGAATTTGGTTTGCCAATGTCTGGAGCACTGTTATTTTTTATGTCAATCTCGCTTGCGTTCAAATGCAGGCAGGGTGGGACCAGCGCTCTTGCGACCATATGCCTAGATACTTGTAACTCCCTGCTCTGGGGAATGGACTACCTCTGCAATGCCAAGTCTTCTTCAGGATGACCCTATTCTCGAAGACAACTACCTTCATTTTCTCGAGATTTACAATCAGATCATTAGAAGTTGATATAAACCATAGGTCTTATTGACATCATTTTACTCACTTTGCTAAATGCAATGAGAAAATGGTCAGGAAAGAAGACAAAATGTATAACCATAACCAAGCACCAAGAAAAGTAGGGATGCACATTTTCCTGTTATTTTTACATACAATTACAATAAGAAAACACTGAAAACACAAAAAATAAGTTCCAGGTAGCACAACTTCAAAATGAACTAAGCAGTAACTGAAGTAGAAAAACAAAATTGTATGCCTTGGTAAACAAGTACATTCTAAAAGTAAGACATATGTGCGTACTTCATGTTCCCCTGTAGTCCTACCTGCTCTCACTATGCTCCTGCTAAACTGAAGGCACTCAGGTAATTGGACACATTAACCCTCTATGTCAGTAGTTCCAACCTTTTTAGGGCTTGTGGTTTTTGGAATTTCAACCCATTTTTTAGAATGACAAGCTTTCACGACCTACCTAGCTTTAGTGGACAATAGGCAGATTCTTTTTTAAGAAACTAAAGTGCTGTGGTAGCACTTTGCCATTTACAGGCAGCACATTTTCTATTGAAATGGCCACTACATCTGCACAGGCATACAGTTTTATTCATAAAGCTATATGACACATATATGACAATTCAGAATTACAAAACAAATGTGCTCCATTTTTAGGTTGAGCATTTGAGACCACTTGTACATACTTTTTTATATACTTCTTTGTGGACTCTCTGCTTTTTCATTGGTTTGCTTCAGTGTCCTTAAAAAATCTTTGCTTGTTAGTTGTCAATCCTTCCTCTTTGTCCCACCTTTTCGTCATTTGTACACTACCCTAGAGCATGGCCCAAATACTTGTACCCTTCCACTTGTACTATTGAAGCATGTGATTAGGGACTACTTTTTTCTTAGGCTAAGACCACTTGACCAGAGTGCTAGATGTTTTCAGTGGCTCCAGTCCATTCCTGTAAACAAGGCTGTAAATCATGTTCTTCTATGGTTACATGGGCTGTGCATTCAAAGGCTGAAGTCAAATGTTAGAGGTTGTTTTATAAGGGCGTCTGTTTTTGCCCTCTGCCACTGCCCGCAAAGACAATCAAACCCACAACTGTGTTTACATTGATTTCCTTACGCGCTGCCGATGCATAGAGGATATCGCTACCATTACAATATTTAGGGGGTCATTCTAACCCTGGCGGTAAAAACCGCCAGGGCAAATGACCGCGGTAGCACCGCCAACAGGCTGGCGGTGCACCGCTGGGCATTCTGACCGCGGCGGTTCAGCCGCGGCCAGAAACGGAAAGTCGGCGGTGCACCGCCGACTTTCCGCTGCCCTTGAGAATCCTCCATGGCGGCGGAGCGGTCATTTGGCGGTAACCGCATGGCGGGCGGCGACCGCCGCCCGCCGCGGTTAGAATCACCGCCTTAATGTGTATTCCCCAATTTAAGATGGACACTCTACGCCCTGTGCGATGACGTTATTAACGTCTTTTCCTTCGCCATTCCTTGTTTAGTGCTGGTTTCTTTTGTCTCTCCCCTTCGCACTCCAAGGGCAAAGTACTGTAAAGGCTGCACAGACTGCCCGTGTTAATTTCTACCATTACAGATGATTTGCCGACATGAGGACAGACGGGTAGTGTGTGCGCTTGTTACACGGTCGTCAGTAAACAGTGGAAACAAACATGTTATCTTTAGTTTTTTTTTTACTTAACCCCTACGGTGCCTTGGACGAGGTGATCTCGTTCAAGGCACCGGTTCCCGGGAACTGGGGGGAGCGCTAGCCTGTTATTAGGCCGATCTGCCCCCAGGCGGGGCAGAAACCTCTAGGCACCAGGGCTAAAAAAGTTTTGTGGTTTTTTTTTGTTTGGTTGGTTTTTTAGAGATGTGGAGCAACCCATTAGGGAAGGGTCGCTCCACTGCGGGGCAAATTGTATTTGGACCATTTCTGCCTCCCTTGGGGGCAAATCGGCCAATTTTATGTCAATCTTTTTTTTGCACCAATGTCACGAAGGGGGAGCGACCCCGTAGGCAAGGGTCGCTTCGGGGGCATTGGGGGGCCCCTGGGGCCGGCTGAGCTAGAGGCCAAAATCCACAGGTAGGCACTTTGTAAAAAACACCTCTGTTTTCTGTGAAAAAATGTGATGTGTCCATGTTGTGTTTTGGGCCATTTCCTTTCATGGGCGCTAGGCCTACCCACACAAGTGAGGTATCATTTTTATCGGGAGACTTGGGGGAACGCTGGGTGGAAGGAAATTTGTGGCTCCTCTCAGATTCCAGAACTTTCTGTCACCGAAATGTGAGGAAAATGTGTTTTTTTAGCCAAATTTTGAGGTTCGCCAAGGATTCTGGGTAACAGAACCTGGTCAGAGACCCACAAGTCACCCCATCTTGGATTCCCCTAGGTCTCTAGTTTTAAAAAATGCACAGGTTTGGTAGGTTTCCCTAGGTGCCGGCTGAGCTAGAGGCCAAAATCTACAGGTAGGCACTTTGCAAAAAACACCTCTATTTTCTGTCAAAAAATGGGATGTGTCCATGTTGTGTTTTGGGGCATTTCCTGCTGCGGGCGCTAGGCATACCCACACAAGTGAGGTATCATTTTTATCGGGAGACTTAGGGGGAACATAGAATAGCAAAACAAGTGTTATTGCCCCTTGTCTTTCTCTACATGTTTTCCTTCCAAATATAAGAGAGTGTGTAAAAAAGACGTCTATTTGAGAAATACCCTGTAATTCACATGTTAGTATGGGCACCCCGGAATTCAGAGAACCACTGCTCCTCAACACCTTATCTTGTGCCCATTTTGGAAATACAAAGTTTTTCTTGATAGCTATTTTGAACTCTTTATATTTCAGCAAATGAATTGCTGTATACCCGGTATAGAATAAAAACCCACTGCAGGGTGCAGCTCGTTTATTGGCTCTGGGTACCTAGGGTTTTTGATGAACCTACAAGCCCTATAAATCCCTGCAACCAGAAGAGTCCAGCAGACGTAAGGGTATATTGCTTTAAACAATCTGACATTGCAGGAAAAAGTTACAGAGTAAAACGTAGAGAATAATTGCTGTTTTTTTCACCTCAATTTCAATATTTTATTTTTCAGTTGTTATTTTTTGTAGGAAACCCTTATAGGATCTACACAAATTACCCCTTGCTGAATTCAGAATTTTGTCTACTTTTCAGAAATGTTTAGGTTTCTAGGATCCAGAATTGGTTTCACGCCCATTTCTGTCACTGACTGAAAGGAGGCTGAAAGCACAAAAAATCGTAAAAATGGGGTATGTCCCAGTAAAATGCCAAAATTGTGTTGAAAAATTGGGTCTGCCTGTTCCTAAAAGCTGGGAAGCTGGTGATTGTAGAACAGCAAACCCTTTGTTGATGCCATTTTCAGGGGAAAAACCACAAGCCTTCTTCTGCAGCCCCTTTTTCCCATTTTTTTTTTTAAAAACACAATTTTCACTGTATTTTGGCTAATTTCTTGGCCTCCTTCAGGGGAACCCACAAAGTCTGGGTACCTCTAGAATCCCTAGAATATTGTAAAAAAAAAAGGACGCAAATTTGGCTTGGCTAGCTTATGTGGACAAAAAGTTATGAGGGCCTAAGCGCAAACTGCCCCAATTAGCCAATAAAAGGCCTGGCACAGGAGGGGGAAAGGCCTGGCAGCGAAGGGGTTAAAGTCTGCAGGTTAGCGGTATACATTATTGTATGGGTTCTTCGTGTTCACTGCGGCCTCTTACGTGAGGTCCTTTGGAGCAGCGATGCAGGCAAGCAGGGCAGTTCAAGGATGTGTAGCTGGTGTTACCCGCCACACACATATATATTGCATAATTTACCACCAATCACGCAATGGCTTTCATCGTATTTAAGAATTTACACCAATTTATATCACGGAACTGGTGTTATTGTGTCTGGAAACATGCATCAGTGAGGTTTTTCAGTCCTTGAAACGTATGTCTATTGAAGTGCTGTGATGCAGACCTGAGTTGTTAAAGGGCTGTGTGAATTAGCGATCTGTTTTTGGGTACCCTATTAGAAGACTTAGCTTTGGAAGTCTGAAAGATTTAACTAAAGTAAATACAGAAGTGTCAAGGCAAAACACTTATTACAGCTTGCAAAATTAATTAGGCCCATTTGGAGTCTATCATAGTCCCCTGGAATCAAAGACAGGGAGGTGAATGAAAGCCAGAGTGGCTATAGGTTAATTCCTGGGGTAAAGGAGGGGGTGGGAGGACTAATCTCCTATGCCTTCATATACATAGCCTGCTAGAGCAGTGTGATGTATATATATGGGCCGCTAAAGTAGTGTAATGTGCATACTTGAGCCACTAGAGTAAAGTTGTGACCCGACATGAGGTGTTAGAATAGTTTTGTGACCTTACATATGCTGCTAGAGTAGAGTTTTGATCTTATATGAGTTGCTACAGTAGAATTTAGTCCTTTATGGGCTGCTAGAGTAGTGTAGTGACATTTCATGGGCTGCTAGAGTAGTGTTGTGACCTTACGTGGGCTGCTAGAGTAGTGTTGTAACCTTACATGGGCTGCTACTGTAGAGTTGTGACCATACATAAGTTGCGAGAGTGATGTTCTGACCTTACACGGGCTGCTGGAATACTGATGTGTCCTAACAAGGTCTCTCTACACACTTGCAAGGGCTGCTGGAGTATTGTTGCACCTTCACATGGGCTGCATTATTATTGTTGTGCCTTTGCTTGTGCTGCTCTAATACATCTATGCCTTCTCATTAGATGCTTTTGGACTACTGTTGTGCCTTCTTTCACATGGGCTGCTAGAGATTACACAAGTAATTTTACACATTCACAGGTGGTCTTTTGTGTCTTCACAGCGCTAATCGAGTACTGTTTTACCTTCACCGGGCAGTTGGACTACTGTGTGATTGCACAGTCGCTTCTCGAGTACTTTGTCTGCAACTTTACACTAGCATTTATAATGCAGTGTGTAATGCACTAGGCCCTCTAGGGGCTAAATATGTGCTTTACTCACTCTCTCCCACTGAACCACTCTAAACCTCGAATGACCATGCACGTTGTTCTCACGAACAGTATTCTGTGCACGTTTACACATAATTAAAGGAGCTAAGGGTCTATGGACGAAGTGAATAAAAACTTCCAGCACAAATAGTGAAAAACTGAATGGCATGCAGAAGGGGATATCTGCAGATGGCCACGGCAAAATACTAAAGAACAGATGTAAGACAGATGCATTAACAACTTAAATGTAACCAATACAAGGTAAGCTACAACATGTCAATGCCTGGCTAATCACTATAAGATGCGAGCTCTCTAACAGTATCTGTACGCAACAATTGAGAATAAGAGGCGCGAGATGTGAGACGGCATTAGCCTCAGTCTGATACGAGCTTCAAAGCACTGCAAATGGTAGCATTTATCAACTTTCCTGCAAAAACGCTCTTTCTCGCCCAAAGATGACATGACAGCAATGCCAAAATGATTTTCACCATGCCCTTTAAAATCTCGATAAAAGTGTGTGTTTCAGGGGAGGAACAGCACAAACACCTAGAGCCAATAATGGCAGCACATACCTACTAAAATGCCACAAAGTGGTGTGTGAATGAGCGCCTGAAAAAACTACATTAAAATGTTTATAATGGAATCAGATGCAAACATGTCACACAATTTTTGAAGGAGCATAGAAGTAAAAAAATACCTGTTTTCCAAAAAAAGTCTCAATCGAGCTTGCAATAAACTAACAAGAGACTGTAACTGCTGCAATTGACCAGAAATGAACACTGAAGTAGTCTGCAAGATGAGCAAATCTGGTGTAGTGACAAAACGAGGAGTCTCTTTGAGCATGTCACACCCTCCATAAAGACAGCATCAAACAGGTCACATGTAATACCACCCCTTTGTAAATTCGTGAAGTACTGCATACATTAACATCAGGCTTCCATAGCGTGTGCTAATTTTGCTGCTGTGCCACAAAGCACCATCTGACAGGTGGGTCACTCCGTCACAAATGTGATAGATATCCTATCAACCTTATTGCAAGTTCATTATATCCTGATGCACTTGTAATAAAAGCGATGGGATATCCATTGTGCCTGTAGCACAGTACTCCCCCGCCAAAGTCTAAATCAGGCCCCAAGATTTTACCTTCGGAAACTTACCTGTTTTAAACCTCTAAATAAGGCGGTTAGACTGTCTCTGATTTTCAGCTCATTTCGGATTAGCTTCGCCCCTAGTGCCCATTATGTCCATGTAAGATGGACCTAACACAAACAATACTGTTCTTTGTAAATGTTATTACATTTTAGTTTCCTTGGTAAGAGATCTTACAAGTCCACCGAATCTGACCGTGTATCCTTATCAAAGTTGCTAATCATGTCTAAGTCCATATTACTTACTCTGCTGGTACATTTGTCAACACTCATTAGCTGCCAATACAGGCCTACATAATCTTCAAGTCTTCCTGCATCAACCTCAACTCAGTGGCAGAATCCACATTCCTACCAGGAGTATTAGAGGCAATGCTGTCCATCACACACTCTAACCAGAGAATTCCCAAACCAAACCTTAATGACAAAGATATCAACACAAACGTCTATGTGATGACCAGCTGTTGGAAATTACTCTTTCTGCAGAGTCATCCCCAGACTTCTTGCCTTCCTCCTCCTTACTTTTCTGACTCCTTTTTGCTGACTTTTAGTATTCTGGGCACTGCTCACCAGTGTTAAAGTGCAGGTGCTCTGTACTCTAAAACGTGGCAACATTGGCTTCTCCACAACTGGCATGGTTCATTCACTTGTACGTCACTAGTAACATGCACTATATGTTCCCATGGCCTGTAAATTAAATGCGACTAGTGGGCCTGGAGCACTGATTCTGGCATCCACTACAGTAGCCTTTCCAACATGTCAGGCCTGCGACTGCAGAGCCTGTGTGTGTAGTTTTAAACTGCCATTTCAACCTGACAAGTGTACCCGCATGCCAGGCCCAAACCTTGTTTTTATTGCATGTAAGACCAAAGGTAGGCCCTAGGTAGCCGCAAGGGCAGGATGCAGTGTACTTAAAAGGTGGACATGTACTTTTAAGTTTAACATGTCCAGATAGTGAAAAACTCTTAAATACATTTTCACCTATTGCAAGGCCTATTTCTTCTGTAGGATAACATTGGGATTACCTTAAAACATTGTTTAAGTGTCATTTCCAATTGGAAAAAGATAGAAATGTGGTGTTTGGTGTCCCTGGCATCACACTTTTAAAATCTCAACGTATGGTAAAGTTGGTTTATAAATTATGAATCTGAAAATGCCACTTTTAGAAAGTTGGCATTTTCTTACTTTAACCATTCTGTGCCTCTGCCAGTCTCTGAATACACATCTGAGGTTGTTCACAGGTGGGTTTTGCACATTCCCTCTAGACAGTCATACACAAAGGGAGCGTGGGTGTGACATTTGCATTCTTATGGCCCATCACCAGGCTAATGGGCTATTAATTGGCTTTAAGCAGCAGGGCAGAGCTTAGCACTGCCTCACTTACTCCTGAATAGGGATGTGCCTCTCCTCACACAAAGGGCTACATAGCCCCCTGTAGAGTGCCTGGCACAATGAAGGGCAGGACAAGGACCTTGTGGACTTCAAAGGTAAATCTAGAAGTTTCATCCACCTTCCAGAATCAGGGCACCAAAGTATAAATACTGAACACCAAACCTCACCAAATCAGATCTCTGCTGGAACCAATGACACTCTGCCAGTAAGAAGGATTGCAGTGTTGCCAGGAGGGACTGCCACTATGCAACTGCAATACTGTGTTGGCCTACTGCTTGAGGTGTGCTGTGCTGTAAGGGGGACTGCCACTTTGCTACTTTCCTCTGCTGGTCTGATACCTGCTGCTTCTTGCCTACAGCGAGAAGGATTGGACCTGTTCTCTACATCCTTGAACCCAAGAGGTATTGTGCCTGGAGACTGGATTGCATGGTGCAGAGTCCCAAAGGAATGGCCAGTGTTCAAGGATTGTGGCCCTGAATCATGCAGCCTCGACACGCATAAGCGTCTTGTTGGTGTTGAGCAGATTCACCGGTTGCAGGACCCTGAGTGGCCCGCTTCATCGACTGTGCCGCATTTCTCTTGTGCCATAAGCCAACTGCATGCTCATTGTGTGCATTATCCAATTCACAGGATGAGACCTTCAGAGGTGGAGGCATACCTATAGCAGTGTTGCATTCTACCTCACATGGCACTGCTGTACTTGCGCTGTGTGTGCGTGACTGGAATTGTCTGGTGCCACTCAAGCCACTGTGCACCAGATGTTGTGCCTCCTTCAAGGGAGGTATGTAATTGGTAACTCTGTGTGTTTGACCGGAATTGTCTGGTGCGACTCAAGCCACTGCGCACCAGACATTGTGCCTCCTTCCAGGGAGCTACGTAATTGGTAACTTTTCATATGTGACCAGGATTGTCTGATGTGGTTCAAGTCATCATGCACCCAACATTGTGCCTTGTTCCAGTAAGATATGAAATTGGTAACTTTTCGTGTGTGACTGGGATTGCCTGATGTTTAAATCATCACACACCAGACATTGTTCCTTGTTTCAGGGTGGTACAGAATTGGTAACTCTTCATGTGCTTTTGGAATTGTCTGTTGCAACTCAAGTCATTATGCACCAGACGTTGTGCCCTTTTCCCAGGGGGGTGCTGAAGAGTGGTTTTGTGTATTGGAGTACCCAGCTTGGCTGGGCGCTACTGTGAATGGTGTGTGTCCTGTGGTGACCCTCTCTCTGTGCTTTGCAGAACAGGGCCTGTGCTGCAAGGTACAGTGCAGAGACGTTTGAGTGGAGTTTACCGAGATTGGGCCAAATCTCCATTTGTGGATGGCTGCTAGAACAGTCTGGTATCTACTTTTCCCCCCATCTTTCCCCCAGAACCCTGATTAGGTGTGACTCTGGCCACGATTGGCCTAGCACCCGGAGAAAGGCTTCTCTCATCCCAAGCCGTGGGGATGAGGCAGAAGGGGTTGGTTTAAGGGTGGATGAGGGTTTGGGCCCACCATGTCTGCAAGTATAGTGACCACTGACCTGCCGGATATCAGAGCACTGCATTATGATGTTGGGATTGATTGTGTGTAAGTGTCCATTATACGAGCCTGCCTAACATCTGTGGCACCACGTAGCAGTGTGGAGTGAGTGTTTGAGTGTAACTGCCTGTGATCAACTTCACAGCACTGCAGTGTTGTCAAGCATGTTGTTTCCTTGCCAAAAGATTATTACAGTTGACATTGTTTTTTGCCCATGCGGTCTAGGCCCACAAAGCCATTTAGAAGTGCTGCAGATATCTGTGTGCACACATTGCTGTTATAGTTGTGAACCTGTGTGCACCCTAATACTGTGTGGTATTGAGTAGGAATAATTTCCAGGGTGGGTCTTGGGTCGACAACATTTTGCATGAGGGCGTTGAAAGGGAAAGTAGTAGTTTCTGATCAAGTGTACATGTTGGTAATTTTGTTTTAACACAATTTAGGGTGTCTATCACACTTACCCTGACTAGGATTGTGGTCCCTACTTGGACAAAGTGCATATCTCTGACAGCTAGAAACCCAATTTCTAACAGCAGCTTACCAATCAACCTGGATTTCTTTGAATGCATGCATGTCACATTGGTTACACTAGTTCATGTGGCATACATATACAGAAACAGCAAACACACACTCACAATAAATGTGCAGTCAAACTGTAATGTCAAGTACTGTTTCACCGTAGGAGAGTACTCAAGATGTACTTGTAGTGTCTACCCTCTGATGTTTTATGTAATGAATTTGCAGATGCAGGTGAACAGGGGAGTGGGCCCTCACACTTGTTAAAATAAGCAATGATGCAACAGATACCACACAAGATACTCAAGTTGCACCTACCAGCAATATTGAACATATTCAGCTTAAAATAAATGAGGGCCCAGGCTGAATTAACACACAAATGAAAGGAACACCTAGGATAAAATTTCACCAAACAAAACATGCAAAACCTCTGATTGTAGCATTTATCCCCAGCCCTGGAGTATGCAGATGAATTATGCCACATGGGAAATGCAATCAGATATTACTTTATTCACCAGTATACACTAATGCACTGCACATTACATCACACTTTCTATGAACCACATGTTAACACCTGCCCATACATTATGTACTTCCTGTTCAGATTCCGCCCAGAACCACGAGGATTCTAATGTGCATAATGTCAAGATGCTACACTGATCATTTGCTGCCAGATGAAACAGCATGCACCATAAATTATTCAACAGTGTGCATGAGAAGGCACATCTTTTTTCATTTTTAAATCAACTAAAGAAAGAGAAGGTTGAAAATAAACAAAAGAGTGGTGCATCAGAAGCCCTTCATTTCCTACTGACAGCAGGAAACAAACACAGGAATTTTAGAGGGCAGGTTGGTGATATAGGTGCTGGAAGTAGGAGTGTGGGGCTGCTGGAGCATCCCCAAAATAACCATGCTGGAGCTCCGAAAGTGAATGATCAACACCGTTGCAGTGGAAGACTTGTGGGGTTTAAAAGTTGGGAGCACTCACACTTCATAAAGCTTGTTCACTTGCTGCTAGACATCCACAAAGTGAAAGAATGGCAGGCATGGGGTGAGTTTAAAAATAATCTCTAACTTTCCCTTTCTCCTCTGTAAGTGCATGTTGAGGATAGTACTGACAGAAGTGAGCCAGGCATTCCTTGTCACGTACTCTTTAAAACTGAGTGATATAGTTTGCTGTTTTTAGATGGTGAGCGATGGATAACAAATGATAGCCTGGTAGGGGCACATTTCAAGGTACATTTTTCTTTTTTTTATTGCTACTTCTCAGCGCTTGAAAGATCAAGCCCATAAAAAATCTGCTCTAGACCCCTTCTCTCCTTATCCCTGAGTGACCACACTTGCCTGACAAACTAAAAGGCAGCCAACCCTCCAATCACTGCTGCTGCTTGCTTCATCGATGTGGCATGTGTGCAGCAGATCATGTCATGGTCAGATAGCATTGTGTGCACCTCAAGCCTTTTCTGACTCCTCTCAGAATGGGGTGGGACTATGGAGGCTTGTCCCCACACCTCTCTATGATGAGTTAGGAAATGGCTGGGGTGCAATGGTACACAGTACATCTTCGACGATCGTCAAGCAGCCTTTGAAACCCAGGGCTTAAACTTAAAGCGCCCAGCCTGTTTTCAGTCAGTGAGGTTGCAGTGCGTCATGGGGGCAGTGCCTTACAGTGTTGTAGGCCACCGTGGGTCAGGGCTGAAATCAGGTAAGGCCTATAAAATCTGCAACAGCCAGGCATAGGTGCCCTAGCACATGTGCCAATTGACAGTGCCTGGTTTTGCCTGACCCTCACACACAGCAGGAGGTCGCACTCTCTCAAGGTTTGGTGAATTAAACATTAAGAAAAAAATATGAGGTAGCAATTTAGGCATAACTTGAAGCTGGGTGAATGCCTGCCACCCTAATTAAGTAACCGCCTCTAGTTGAATGTTGAAAGGTTAACATATATGTAGGCAGGTAACCAGTAGTGATCCCACAAAACAGAAGTAAACTGATTATATCTCATGGCAGTAAACCTCTCTAACTTCATTAAAAAGAATTATCTTCCAGCACAGGCAACATTTAGGGGGTCACTAATGATGGTCACAATTGCTACCCATAACTCACACTTCCACGAAGCTGGATGTACAATTGAGAGTTGGCAAGTGTAGCTTTAGGGACATATAACATTAACAATGTTCATGAAGTGGACATATTTTAGGCATTTTCTTTCCAGAATCTTCTCCGACCACCATGTTTACCAGAGAGGAATTTGAGGAGGAACAGGGAGTTGGAATTCAAGCAATTAACGTCACTGCTTCTGTGCTGCGGGAATGATGCTACATTGAATCAGATAGTTCGATGTGCCTCCAGGAAGGACAATGGAATCATATGTGACAAACTGATAACTGCCCACCCAAGTTTTCCTCCACCCCTTGTAGTTCATTTGTAGGTCATTTGTGACTAGAATTTCTCAGAAGGAGCTGATTCAGATGTGCCAATAGGGTATGATCTGTTTTATATATGTCTTGGGGGTTTAGGGAGGACCAGACACTTTTGGTAGTAATAACAGTCACTATGGGTCTCTTTGGAGTTTGAAGGATTGTTCACTCCACAAACCCACAGAGTCCCCTGACAGTTAGATCTTGTAGTGGTTTCCCATCTCTTTTTGCTTCGGACCCCCTGTTTTTGATCCTGTGCTGAAACTCGCTTTTGCTGGCTTTAGGACTCTGGGCACTCGACCATTGCTGACCAATGCTAGAGGGCAAGTGCTCTCTGTCTAAATTGTTCTGGTGATTGATTAATCCATGATTGGCATATTTGATTTATTAGTAAATCCCTAGTATAGTGCATCATGTGTGCCCAGGGTATGTAAATTAAATGCTGCTAGTGGGCCTACAGCATTGATTGTGCCACCCACGTGAGAAGGTCTCTAAACATGACTCAGACCTGTCACTGCATTGTCTGTGTAGGTAGTTTTAAATTCAAACTGCCAGTTCGACCTGACAAGTGCACCCACTTGTCAGGCCCAAACCTTCCCTTTTGCTACATGTAAGTCCCCCCTGAATTAGGCCCAACACAGCCCCTCAGGCACGGTACAGTGTATTTAAAGAAGTAGGACATGTAGTGGTGTGTTTTACATGTACTGATAGTGAAAAACTACTAAATTTGGTTTTAACTATTGCGAGGCCTATCTCTCCCATAGAGTATCATCGGATTGCCTTGAAATACAGTTTAAGTGTAGTTTCCCTTTGGGAGCAGATGGAGACATGGAGTTTGTGGTCTCTAAACTTGCAATTTAAAAATACATCTTTTGGTGATGTTGGTTTTTGAACTGTTAGTTTGAAAATGGCACTTTTAGAAAGTGGGCAACTCCTGCTTAACCATTATGTGCCTCTGCCACAGTTGAATTTGCATTTGGGTCAGGATGACAGTTGGGCTGTTTGTGTATTCACTCTAGACAGTCACACAAAGGGAGCTGAGGTGTGCCCTGCGTATCCTGATGGCTCATCAGCAGGCTGATGGGTCTTCCTGAACTGAAGTGGTAGGAGGAGCTGATTCCTTTACCTGAATAGGGCTGTGCCTGTCCGCACACAAAGCAGTCTGCAACCCCCTAGAGTGTGTGTGGTGGTAGGATGTGGAAAGGCAGGGTCTTGCACACCTCAAAGTCTTCTCTTTTGCCTACTTCAAAGAGAGAAATGGGTATATATACTGGACCTCTGACAGTGCATAGTTAGAACACTTCTGGACTGAGGACATTCTGCCTGGAAGAAGAGCTGGATGCTGTAGGAGGGACTGCCACTCTGCCGGTTGCTTTGATGTACTGGGTTACTTCTTGCTCCTCCTGTCTTGGGAGTGAAAGGATTGCACTTTGCTTTCTACATCCTGCTTATCAAGGTTCTCCAAGGAATTGAACTGAGCTTGTCTCCTGTTAACAAGTCCCATGGCCATCAAAGACTTTACCTGCCAGAGCCTGGGCTCGCTTGCTAAGAGCCCTGACTTGCAAAGTGGTGCTAAATCCAGTTCCTGGGCCCTTGGAAGTGAGGCCTGGTACAACCAAGAACAACTTAATCACATTGACTCCAGAGTGACTTCGGAACCAGTACCTCTGTCTGACTCTGCGCTGCTGCCTGCACCAGAGCTGTGGCCCCTGCTGAGTGCAATAACCACGACCTGCAACAGAGGTCCGACACCACTGCAGGGCCTTGGAAGAGCCACCACAGTATGAGTTCCAAGTGCTGTGCCACTGATGTCTGTCACACCCGACTCTGATGCAGCACCTGTGGTCCTGTGGTGTGATCGCAACAATGCAAAGTCAATGCCTTGCATCTTGATGTGCTAGATTCATTGACCCAGTCTTATCATAAGGAACCAAAGCCTTTCCACCAACACCACATCACCTCCCCTGCAACTGTAAGGAACCGACTCCTCTCCCTCCCGGTAGCAGGAAAGAACCGACGCTGCACCATGTCCAGCGACACCTCACCTCCCCGACTCCGTGCAATTACTTTGTTTCCTCATTGTTTCCCAAGGTGCTGTAGCCAGGGTCTGTGCAACTTCGTGACCGGCTCGCACTCCCTTGCCAGTGGCGTCGGAAGTGACTCCGTCAAGATGCCGTGATGGCCCCAGTTAGAGCTATTGTATTTCTAAGGACTATACTAAGATTTAATCTTTGAAATTTTTATCTTTCCTTGTGCACATTGGATTTCTGTCATTTTGGCCTAGTTTTACTCAGTTAAATATTGGCTATTTTCCTAAACTGGGTTGTAGTACTTTTGTGGTGTGTTCACTGTGTTGCTGTTTGTGTGTGTACAAATACTTTACACATTGCTCTGAGAAAAGCCTGATTGCTTGAGCCAAGCTACCAAGGGGGTGAACAGGGGTTATGTTAGCTGTGTGACTCCCTTACCCTGACTACAGTGAGGGTCCCTAATTGGACAGGGTGCAAACCACTGCCAACTAGAGACCCCATTTCTAACAACAACAAACACTGGGGAACAAAAAATTAAAGAGCTTTTACTATTTCACCAATGTAGCTGGAGGACTTTCGCCACCTGAACTGGCTGCCATTTATTCCAGTATAAACCCCTAAAGAGGATTTTCTTTTTGAAAAACAGAAGAACCATTGTCCCTGGTGCCCTGGAAGAATTCTCAAAGTGTGGCTGAGACATTGTTCTTTTTGCTTGCAAGGCACTGCAGTGGCTTTCCTGACAAGCTCGAACAGGAAACAGCATTGAAAGTTTGGCTGTACATACAGTGGACCTTCCACAGTCATGGGGCCAAAGATTCTCTGTTGAGTGGCCTTCCAAGGATAGGTTTCAAATTCCAGACCTCTATAAAGGCAAATATCCTGATCCTGTCACCCTTATTATAAGTGTACTATATTCTGATGAACTTACCTGTTTCTTGCTTCTAAACAAGGTTGGTGAACATTTAACGGGTGAGTGTTTCTCATATTTAGCTCTTACCATAATACCTTCGACCCAGTGATCCCCCGAGATAGACCTAACACAATTAGTAATGTTCTTTTACATGATATTACATTTTTGCTTCCATTTCTACATCATCTCCAAGCCCTCCTGTATCAGCCTTAACACAGTGACAGAAGACACCTGGGAGAGACACTGGCAGTCTCTAGTGCTCAAACACCACCACCAGGCAAGCTTTGCCAAACTAAAGCCTTTAAAGCACAATAGTCAAAAAACACTGTTTCTCTTGTAATTCAGAATAAAGCTTTACATGAATTTCCTTAAGGAGCATTTTAATAATCTTTCTAAAACCTCCTCATGACCATGTTAAATAGCATAATATGATTGCAATCCCAGTGCCTCTCGAAATCCACCCCCAGTCTTCATACATGATCTCTGATTTGCCTGCTACCTCCACTCTTCAACAGCACCGCTCTGTCTATAAAGCACTTGTCTCATAGTTAAATTTGTGATGTGATTTATGCATTTCCATTTTGTTGTAAATGACCATTTCTTGTGTGGTATTGCCCCAGATTTTTGCCTTCTTTTACTGAACTTGTTTTTGCTGACCGCAGGACTCTGCACACTGTACCATTGCTGTACCATTGCTAACTGGCAGTAAAGGGCTTGTGCTCTCTGCTCTAAAAATGTTAGAATTGGCCTACCCCTAACTCTCACTTTGAATCTACCGGTAAGCCCTCAGTAAATTGTACCCTATGTACCCCGGTCCTGTAAAGTAAATGTTACCAGCGGGCTGCAGCACTCATTGTTCCACCCACTAAAGCAGTCCTGTAAACATGTTTACAGGCCTGCCACTGCAGCCTGGGTGTACTTTAAACTGCCATTTCCACCTGGCAAAACAAGCATTTTTGCCAAGTCTAAACCTTCCTTTTTAATAGTTAAATGTCACCCCTAAGGTAGGCTGCAAATACCCCTCATGAACGGTGCATGGTATTTAAAAAGCAGGGCATGTATATTTAATGTTTTATACATCCTGGCAGTGATAAACCTCCAAAGTGTTTTTCAATGTAGCAAGCATGTCTCTCCCCTAGGAAAACACTGTGTTACATTATAAAAACTTAAAGTGCTTAATTGTAGCTTGGGAGCAGATAGAAAAAATTATTCAAGGACTCGTTTTAATAGTAATTTAAATTCCGAATGTAATGGTCAAGTCTGATCTATATTACTATTTTAGAAATACACTTTCAAAAAGTTTCAATTTTCCTACTTAAATTCAAAATGGCCTTTCTGCCAGTGTCCATTGTCACATGACTGCTGATGCCTCTCCTGTGGTGAGACGTGTATAGCTCCCAGACAGTGGACAGAGGGCTTGGGTGAGGAGGGGTGTTTTACTTCCTTGAGCTGGATGGCCTGAGGGTTGTGCCCAGACTCCTCCTGAGCTTCAATGAATTCCTACTGTGTCATTGACAGAAGTAGCTCACACCTAATCCTGCCTACCTTCGTCTTCTTAAACAGCTTGACCCCAAACCTCATGGGAGGGAGATCTGCTCCAACATTGGTTTGGAGTGACCGCAAGAGTGGGTTTGCCCATTTTCATAGCGACACCATAGGGTGGGCGTGGGGAGCTCTTACCAGGGGACAACGTTTTTTACTATCTTGGGTTTAGGGAACAAAGGGTACTATGGGATAGGTTACAGTAAAACACATAGGAAGTGCTGAAAAAATGAATAGGGTCAACTTTGGGAACCTTTCCCCATTGGTAAGGGAGTGGCCAGGAGTTTCCCGCACACACAGGCTCGCACCAGGCATAGATGTGCCATTCTGAGAAAAGCCCTGGATGACTGGACCTGCTCTCTCTCTATCTTGTACCCAGGACAAAGAAGTGGCATTCAATGGTCCACTGACCTCTTCATCAAGCAGCCTACAAGAGGCCTCCCCTGCAACTTTGCAGCTGGTCAGTAACTACTAGACTTGGACTGGACTCTGAGTGACACCCAGGAAGCCTCGAAGTAAGAAATGTACTCCTGTCTTGTATTGGGTCTTAAAGGACTAAAGCCAGAAAGTAAAGTCTTTTGCCCAGAATGAAAGAACCTGGTTAATGTACCTGACCTATGCACCATTGTGGTCAGCATCAAATTGCTCTCACGTCCTGTTCTACCATGGCCATTAATTGTCACTGGATGTAGGAAACTGCAATTCTTTGCAGATGTCCCCCCCACTTTTTGCACCCATTAGAACTACTAGATGCCAGTTTTCGACTCTGACAGTGCACCAAGGCCTGCTAATCAGACGTCAGTGACAATGCTGTTCCCCTAAAACAAATAAAGTCTAATTTTAAACAAACTGGCATGGACTTTAGCACCCCTGTAAGCCCCTAGTAAATGATACCCATTGTACCTGGGACATGGGTACTAAAGAGGGTCCCTAAGGACTGGAGCATGTCTTATCCACACTAAAGGACCCACACACAGGCTGCCATTGCAGGGTGAGCAACATGGTTCAAATCAAGTTGGAAAACATAGCATACCACATTTCAGTGTACCATGCCAAATACACTGCATGGGCTATATGTAAGTCACCTGTACAGCAGACCTTGGAGCTCTAAGGCAGTGTGCATTGTAGCACATGTGAGGACATATCTGCATGGGCAGATTTGCCCCTGTAATGTCTAGTGCTATTGCTAGATATTACAAGGAGCAGGGAAGCCATCTTAAGGAATGTGTTGGGCACGGGTTAAAATGAGTTTCCCAGCTACATAATGGCTTCACTGAAACCTATGGTGTTTGGTATTAAACACCTCATATTAATAAACCCACACCGATTCCAGTCATGAACTTATTAATACATGCACCCAGAGGGTACCTTAGAGATACCACCTGAAGCATACTAGTTTGCTGGCTGACTGGTACAGTCCAGCCTGCCACCAAAGGCATATTTCTGATCCCCTGCAAGTAAGAGCCCTCACTCTCGTCAGAAACAATGCCTTCTCCAGTAAAAGGTGTTCACACCTTCCCCAGCAGGATGGCTAGTAATTTGACATACCCAGGAGAAGGTCTTCAGAGTAGCCTTTGATATGCGACCCCCGGCTTCCCCTGGACCTGGGGAACGCCACCCTCTACCCTAAAGGTCCATTTCACACCAGGACAGGTGGGAAATCAGATAGACAAAGAGGTGTGGTGCACTACCAGGTCATTCACACCCCTAAGGTAAGCTGCCTGATGTGTCCCACTCTAGGAAAATTCTGTCATCTTAGTGATGGCAGAATTAGGAACTCTGGGACAGGGTAATGCTCACTTCCCCAAAGAAGTGGACATATAGGGGATGTTGTGACTGCAAGGGTAAGTAGCCCATTGGCTACTACCCTTCACTCTCCTTCAGACCCCTACATTTAGCATTTTGGTGACCCCTGACACCATGAATTCAGATTCAACTGACTCCAAAAGAAGAAGTACGAAGAAGAGCCGAAGAAGCAAGAACTGAGGACCTGTGACTGACTTGGTGCCAACCCTACCAGCCTGTTTTCTGCTCCCAACATTTGTGACAACTTGTCCTTCTGCTGTGTGACCTCCAAAAGCCTGGGAGGATGCCCAGCACTTTGCCAAACAGCCAACATATCCTGTGGGGTAACAGAGCTACTTCCCTGCAACTTTGAACACAAAAAAACAAGAGAATCTGACCACGGTGACCCACTGGACAAAAGACCTCTGCACTCGAGCCCCACAACATGAGCCCAGGAAAACCAATGGTGTACCTTGCACTCAGAGACCCTCAAGAGCTGAATCCCCCATTGAGTTTGGCTGGACTAGTCCCGCAGTCGATGCCGGCAGCCTATTTTTACAGACAACTACAAAACCAAGAGTATTCAGTAGTGTGGCCCCCCACTGGACAAAGCACCACTGCACACAAGTCCCCCAGCCCGAGTTCAAGTAGATCGACTGTGTCCCTGCAGGCCCAAGGCCCTCCTGTGGGTTCACACCGACTGGCCCCCAATCCCTTCTTGCAGCATCTTTTGAACTGGACACTCTCCATGTTCTCCATTGACTTTAAAGAGGCACCCAGTGTGGAAAAGCACCTCTCCACTCGGATGCCCCAGAGCCGACCAAGGTGACATCTTGGTGATGCCTTGGACCTTGACCCATACTTATCTTAAGTCTGGAAGAATAATCCTGTAAGTCACTGCTAAGTACCCATAAGCGGGATATGTCTCTTTCCCATAGGATAACACTAGGCCACACAACGCTGAAAAGCACCTCTGCAGCCGGATGCTCCAGAGACGGCTGAGCTGACCTGTTGGTGTTGCCTTTGACCTAGTCACATACTTACCTTAACTCCAGAAGAACAGTCCTGTAAGTTATTGCTAATTAACCGTAGGCAATATGGGGGTCATTCTGACCCTGGCGGCCAGTGACCAGGGTCACCGACCACGGGAGCACCGCCAACAGGCTGGCGGCGCTCCCAAGGGCATTCTGACCGCGGCGGTTCAGCCGTGGTCAGAAAGGGTAAACCGGCGGTCTCCCGCCGGTTTACCGCTGCCCCATTGAATCCTCCATGGCGGGGGAGCGCGCTCCGCCGCCATGGGGATTCAGACACCCCCTACCGCCATCCTGTTCATGGCGGGAAACCCGCCATGAACAGGATGGCGGTAGGGGGTGCCGCGGGGCCCCTATGGCATGGGCACTGCAGGGGCCCCCGTAAGAGGGCCCCACAAAGTATTTCAGTGTCTGCTTTGCAGACACTGAAATACGCGACGGGTGCAACTGCACCCGTCGCACCCCTGCAACTACGCCGGCTCAATTCTGAGCCGGCGTCCTCATTGCAGGGGCATTTCCGCTGGGCCGGCGGGCGCTCTTTTGGAGAGCGCCCGCCGGCCCAGCGGAAATGTTTGAATGGCCGCCGCGGTCTTTTGACCGCGGTGCAGTCATTTGTCGGCGGTACCTTGGCGGACGGCCTCTGCCGTCCGCCAAGGTCTGAATGACCCCCTATATGTTTATTCCCCATAGGATAACATTAGGCCATTCAACGCTGAAAACACCTCTACACCCAGATGCCCCTGAGCCAACCGAGGTGCCTTGTTGGTGGTGCCTGGGACCTTGCCCCATAATTACCTCAACTCCAGAAGAACAGTCCTGTAAGTCATTGCCAAGTACCCATATGCAGTATATGCTTGTTTTCCTATAGGATCAATGCAAGTGTATTTGCTATATATGTCAAAACTGCTAACTTAAAAAGTACTTACCCAATAATGAAGATCCTGGAGTTAATTTTTTTTACAAAAATACATGTTATTTTTCTAAATTCATGTGGATCTATTTATTCCTTGAGTGTGTGTGTCATTTATTGACTGTGTGTAAGCAGCAAATGTCTGACACTCCCCTTTGATTAGCATAAGCTGCTCAACCACCCATCACAAATAAAGCATTTAGGATTTTTAAAGAAAGCCCTGTCCACTTCTAAGGGAATACCTGGATTCTTTACACAGTATACTTCTTTTTGGTATACATAGATAAAGAGCCAGCTTCCTAGACTGGCACTTTGTTTTCCATGGTTCTATTTTTACTTAAAACTTTAAAAATGCATATCTCTGGTTCTCATTATTGGATTGTTATCATTTTGGTGCAATTTCATTTATAAATTGCACTATCAATGTTGTAAAACTGCATACATTCTTTATAGATTGCCAATAAGTATAGCCTGCCTGCTCTGTTCCATAGGTATCAGGGGGTTGAGATAAAGTTTATTTAGTGACTTTAGAAGTTCATACCTGTTAGAAATTGGGTCTTTAGTTGGCGGATGTATGCTCCCTGTCCATGTAGGGCCCTCTAGCCTAGTCAGGGTAAGTCAGATACACACTTTAAATTAACCCGTGCTCACCCTCTGGTAGATTGGCACAGAGCAGACAGGCTTAACTTAAGAGGCAATGCATAAAGTATTTGTGCAACACACACACTGAGTAACAGAATGAAACACCACAGTAAGACTCTACACATGTATAGAAAAATAAAGAATATTTATCTGAGTAAAACAAGACCAAAGCAAACAAAAATGTAATCAGTAGATGTTGAGATATTAATTTTTAAAGAATGAACTAAAAATAGTGCTTAGAAGTTACAAGCAGTCGAAAAGGTTACATGAGGTCGCAGGGGACCGGTGCAAATCCAAGGCTCAGGTCAACCACGATGGAGGGTAGGCCGGATACAGAACTCATGCAGGATCCACTGAAGCATGGAGCAAGAGTCGACATTGAGGACCAAATGCAAAGGTGACGCAGTGATATTTTCCACGCAGTCGGGTCCAACATTGGCATCAAGCTCCACAGAGATTAATGCAATGCATAGATGTTGAGTTGGGTAGAGCATCTTCATCAGACTGCACAGGTTGTGAATCCGCTGTCATCGAACAGCCTCTGTCTCGGCATTGAAGGCCACTCTGGTTCCATTGCTTGTCGTCAGCAGGGAAAAGATCAGCAGGCAGCAAGGCAACTCAGCAAAGCAGAGAAGGAGTTCATTGGAGCAGTTAGTCCAGGCAGAGTGGCAATCTTTACGACACAGCAGTTTTTACTCCAGTAGAGGTCTTCCCTGATCCCGTAGTGTACTCATTTGTTAGGGACAAAGCCCCAGTACAAGTGTATGTGTCAGCTCACCTCCACCCTTCTTGCCAAGGAAGGCCTATCAGAAACCAAATTAAGGCAGATTAAATATTTGTCACACCCAACCTTCTTGTGTTTGTGGCTGCCTAGAGGGAATGCACAAGGTGTAGCTGTCACCTAGCCCAGACGTGTATTAGAGGCAAGGCACACAGAGCAGTAAGAGCAGAAAAATGCCCACTTTGTAAAAGTGGCATTTCTAAAATAGAAATGTTAAATCCGACTTTACCAGTAGAGAATATTTTTCATTACCATTCCAAAGATATGAAACATGACCAAACTACTCCTTTCTGATCAGGAATTACAGCTTAATAGTATATTAAGGAATTCCCAATGGTGGCCTGGCAGGAGTAGGCCCCAAAGAAGTGAAAAACGACTTTGGACGTTTTTCACTACCAGGATATGTAAAACTTAAAAGTACGTGTCCTGATGTTTACTTACATAGCACCCTTCTCTGTGGTCTACCTAGAACCTACCTAGTGGTGACTCACATGTAATAAAAGGTGAGTGTAAGGCTTGGTTTTAAATACCAAGTTGAAGTGATAATAAGCTCCACACACAGGCCCTGCAATGGCAGGCCAGACACCGGTTTGAAAGGATCCTGGTGTTGGTGGCACAATCAGTGCTACTAGCCCGCTAGTAGCATTTAATGTACATGCCCTTGGTATGTGGTATACGACTTTACAAGGGACTTACAAGTAAATCAAATATGCCAATTGTGTATACACCAATGTTACCATGTTTTAGGGGAGAACCACATGCACCTTAGCACTGCACTGGCCAACAGTGGTAAAGTGTTCAGAGTCCTAAGGCAAATAAAACGATACAGCAAAAATGTGAGGCAAACAGGCACAACTATGGGGGAAGGCCACCCTAAGGCTGTCAGGTCTAATAACCCTGACAAAGGACTGTGATTATTACTTGAGGTGGGTACTTACTCCCGTCAATTACACAATTCAATAGAATTTAGATTTTGCAATTATTCTTACTCAGTGTTGTATGTTGCTCATTAGACCTTCTGTCTCTACTGAGATGACGGCCTGATTTGTAGTTTGGTCGACGGGTAATTCTGCCACAAATGTGACGGATATCCTGTACACCAGACAGAGATCTCCTTAGGCTATAATGGAATCATAATATGGTGGACAGGATATCCATCACATTTGTGACAGATTAGCCCCTTCCAACAAACTCTAAATGAGGCCCATAGTTTTTTTAAACATTTCTCTATTCTTTTGATGACATAGTTCCAAATGAAAAGATCTAGTTTGTATTCACCTTGTAAAGTGTTTTGCTTTCTTCTTTTGAACATGTGGTAACTAACTAACATTTTTGCTAACCAGTTAGCCATTAATCTTGTAGTCGCCACATTTTAGGTATCAATAAGCAATTTCTTTCCAAATTCCTGAAATTATGACTAACATCTTGCTTCCCACAAGTTTTCTTCCTGTGAATTATTTATCGTTTAAGTAATGTACAGTGGAAAGTTATAGTTAATAGGCACTGGCTACATCCCATGATCTGCAACAGCAGCTGGATGCAGCTACACATAAGGCTGACATTGTTTTGGATTCTTTGTCTAGAGTAGGCATTTCAGTAGGATACTTTATTTTGCATTATATCTCAATTCTCTTCAAACACGTTTCTCCATAAGGCTTTAGTTAAGTGGCTTGAAGATTTTGTTCATCACTGTCTCAAATATTTTCCGCTGCCTGTGTCTTTTTAACTGGAGTCTGCTGCAAATGTGGATTCTCTAATAACACTACATTAGTGGCCTCATATTAATTGCCCCACGTGTTCATCAGGTTGAAAGTACTCTAAAACCGATTACTCTTATGTGAATGAAATCGTGGTCCCTGACTGAAACATTGCTTACTAAACTGAGCCCGTTGTACCGCCGTCTATTCCTGCTTCTACTACTTTCAGGAGTTGTCCAACCCTGATATATGTCTTACTCTTTGCCCAGAAAGCAACTGCAAACCTTATTTATATTCCTAAATACTTGGAAACTGAAGCCCTGGGAATCTTTTGGATGAAAGTTCACTCTTCCCTTTTTTCAGATTGTGTTCCGCAGACTTTGAGGTCATTTTTTCCACTGCTTAAAAAAAACATTAATATTCACTCAGAATTGTAGCACAGAGATGGGCACCGTCCATTTTATGAAAAGTGCCGGTGCCTGTTTGCTCAGGCTTGATGGTTTCAATGATGTGCTACTTTTGTCAATCCAATTATCATTCATGAACGAAGGATAAGTACCTCTTCCTTGATTGCATCACCTTCTTGGCAGGACATTCTCTATGTGTTCAGATTGGTCTTTAAGGTGTTCATCCATTTTTTTTATTCTGTGGAATGATGTGGGGCCATTCACTATTCCGTGGAATGATCTGGGTTCATTTCTATCATGTTCCTTCTTCATAGAGCTGCCAGAATTGGACATCTAATAGCTGGGTGTGACATCAACAGTCACATCAATGTCACTTATAAATAAATGTAATTATTTGAGAACACCCTTCAACGAAAGAGCTGCATTTCTCTTCATTGATCAAATCTTGGATGTCAGACAAAAGCTGCACTTCAATCCTAAGAAACTGGAATCAGTTCTGTTTGTCGGGGGAGCCTCATCTGACGATAATTCAAACTTCGCTCAAATCCGTGATAATAGATGTAATCAGATGGTAATAATCCACCACTAGAATCTTCTACGACATTCTTTAGGTTCATAATGGATAGCTGTGAGAAAATGAATGAACCCATATTCGTGTTTTAATACATACATGTTTATTCCGAAAGCGCTAATGTTCGTAGGTGCCTTAAAGGCACTTTTACATGTTATTAATCACTTTCAATGTTGTTTTGTACGACCCTGAAGACCTTTAGAAGCTTAGTATTGTACATTCACACATATTTTAAGTGCAGGACTGTCCTTCATTAATATACACTGCACATTCCTGCTGAGTGTTAGCAAAGCGCAGCCTCGTTCTGCAGCTGGCACAGTGAAGGAAGGATTTCAAGAAGTACTAGGTTCAGCTCTCCATAGTGGCACCGGTGACTTCTTCCTGAGGACTTCATGCGTTCCTTCCCATAAGAAGGAATGGGTAACTGAATTATATGTTATATTAATTTTCAGAATCAGTATCAGAAGTGGCTGTTAAAACATTCTAAACTTAAACAATAAATATACACAATTGTATAATAATGTAAATTATTAAAAGACTGGCTTAATACTGTCCGCATTGTTTATATTGGAAACGATAGCGTTCAACAGAACAACCTATCACCGAAGCCAACAGCACATGCTACCACCAATTAATTTGCTCAAATTTCCATCTTCTAAACAATGGACATCATTGCCGACCTGGAAAATGTATATACTGAACACTCTGCTCGCACCCATCAAACACTAAGAAATATCTGTCTTGGCTGATTCAATTTACACATTCACCTAATAATGGGACATATCCCATGACAGTAGTTAACAGCACATCATCACCAGATGAACCAGCCTTCTGTGGCATCAGGTTTGAAAGGTACCCAGGCTCAAATTAGTGCTTTGAGACCATGCCAATTGCAGAATGAGCCCTATAAATAAAACCTTTGACATAACATACGTTTCACCTGTAATTTCCTCCAGAATCAACGTTCTCTCAGGTATTGAAGAGCTGTTGTTTTCGGGAAATTGGAAATTATCCTATTCCTCATTGGTAACAGACGCAAAAACATTCTACCAGTTTTGTCTCCCACAATACATACAATATTATAATGTAAGTGATGGGCACCCGAGCACAATGTGTAATATGGTTGCTACTCAATTATTCTCTCATAATATAAGCAATAGTATATTGCAAAAAGATGAGCACTCTTTCATAATATGTAATGTGGCCCCTAAATACCCCAGTTGTCCCAAACAATACATTTTTGGAAATCGCAGTTCAAACGATACAGTGGTTTCCCTTCAATTGGAAACTAGGTCAGAGCACATTAGAAGCTCTAGATATAGTCCCTACCATTGTCTGAATATTGGTAAAACGATGCTTATCATTTTATTGAAGACTTTTTAAGGGTTAATGCAAATTCTGCCTCTTTATTAACTATCTGGAAAGCCTTTAAGGCCTGCTTTTGTGGCCAGGTCATCACTTTTAAAGCAAACTCAATGAAGACCCGTAGTGCATTAATTGAGGAAATGTCGGCCAATATAGAGAACAAGACTAATGCTTATTTAAGATTATCTTTTCCTTTCCCTAGCAAACCATTAGAACTCGCTAAAAGTAAACTTTAGGATATCTTCTTGAATAGTGAATGAGAGGACTGCATTTCAGTGAGCTTAAAAAGAGAGTGAGCATGTGGGCCGTGTTTTGGCTTGGTCATGAAAATCTAAGACCAATGCCAATCGGATATTAGAGCTGACAGATGTGGATACTAACAGCCCTACCTCTACCAGTGAAGATATTCAGAAAATATTCTTTAAGCACTATTTGACTGTTTATCAGGCATCAATTGAGGTTGCAGGTGCTGTTATAGGGAAGTTTCTTAATGCAATTTCATTTCCTCAACTGTCAAACGACCAGCACGAAAGTTTAGTAATCCGATATCAGAGAAATATTTTCAGACAGTTTTGGCCTCTATTGCCAATGCTAAGGCAGCAGGAGTGGACTGTATTCCCATAGATGTATATAAAGAATTTGTTGTACTGTTTCAAGATATATTGATAAGCCTTTTTTAACTAGATAATTGCAGACATTCCTATCTCTCCATCATGTACTCAATCCTAATTCGTACAGTACAGGGCTATTAGTTTGCTGAATGAAATGTTTTAGTGAGGATCCGATCTAATCGTTTGGCTCCTGTTGCCTAGAAGCTCATTCATGGGGATCAAAATGGCTTTCTTCCTCAAAGGTCTATGGTAGTTAATACCAACTATTTGATCTAGGCCATAGATTATTTCTCGGCTAATAACATCAGAGCTGTCATAATTATAATCGAGACAGAAAAAGCTTTGGATCTAGTTAGTTTGTACGCTTAATTTAGGATTTTTAGGAGGTGTGGCTTTCTTATTCAGTTTATAAGCCTTCTCAAGAATGTCCACCCAGGGGCAATAACTACAATTAGTATTAATTCACGGGATGCATGACAAGTTCATATTTCACTTGCAACATGTCAAAGGTGTTCCCTTTCACCAGTCTTATTTACATTTTTATTGAACCATTGGCTATTGTTTTACAAAATAATTAGTCTATTTCACCTCCAGTATTTTGCATGTCCAAACTAAAACTTTTTGCGGATGACATTATGGGCCTCATTACGACCCTGGCGGTCATAGACCGCCAGGGTGGAGGCCTGAGGTAGCACCGCCAACAGGCTGGCGGTGCTACATCAGGTATTCCGACCGTGGCTGTGAAGCCGCGGTCGCCCAGCCGGGTCCGGCGGTTTCCTGCAGCATGCAGCGCCGCCATGGGGATTCCGACCCCCTTCCCGCCAGCGTGTTCCTGGCGGTTTACACTGCCAGGAAGAGGCTGGCGGGAACGGGTGTCGTGGGGCCCCTGGGGGCCCCTGCAGTGCCCATGCCACTGGCATGGGCACTGCAGGGGCCCCCTAACAGGGCCCCATTAAGATTTTCAGTGTCTGCTTGGCAGACACTGAAAATCGCGACAGGTGCAACTGCACCCGTCGCACCCCAGCAAATCCGCCGGCTCCATTCGGAGCCGGCTTCATCTTTGCTGGGGCTTTCCCGCTGGGCCGGCGGGCGATCTTTTGAAGATCGCCCGCCGGCCCAGCGGGAAAGTTAGAATGGTCCCCGCGGTCATTTGACCACGGGGCGGTGTTTCGACGGGGGAACTTTGGCGGGCGGCCTCCGCCGCCCGCCAAAGTTGGAATGACCCCCCATGTTATATTTGAATGCAAACGAAGTCAATATCCAAAGAAAACTCAACAGGTTTAATGATTTTATGTTATTTGGTTGTTCTAAGATCAACCACAAGAAATCAGAAATTTGGCTGTTTAATGCCTTTGTCAAGGATCATCTAATTGTACTTAGAGATCAGTGGGAGTGTACTCGCTCTATTAGGCATCTTGGGGTTTTTATTACCTCCAATATTCTTGAGCTGTATGAGATACATTATCATGCAACAAGTTAAGAGAATGTTGGAGTCTTGGAGTTTTTTGCCTTTGTGTATTATAAGCAGAGCTGCTTTGATTAAAATGTTGATTCAACCCCTTTTTTTATTTTTGTTTTCTAACATACCTATTCGACAAAGCAAACGTTGTGGATAGTACCATTAGGGGGTTTATATGGAAACAACTTGGCCCACATATCAATTTTCCAGCTATCCAACTAGCTAAGGACCAGGGAATGTTGGCTTTACCCGATTTCTATCAATATTGTTAGGCAGCCTTTGTTGACTATCATGCACAACTACTTTATGATCCATTCTCACCAGATACTTATTTTTAAGGTTGATGGTGCAGGAGCTAGAGATGTATGTCTAATTTTTTTAAACCATGGAAATGCCCAAAACAACTAGGTATAAATTGTTAAAAGCAATAATTTTGTGTAGAAATGAAAAAGGGCTGAATCCCAAAAATTTTGATGCCCATCCTTTTTTTGTTCACAGGGTTGTGACAGTCAGGGATTGGGGATTTCTCAATCCACAACTGCATTTTGGAATAGATTGGGGTTACATATCTTATCTGATGTTAGTGTTAAAGGTAGATGGAAGACTTGGCAGCAGTTAGGCCAGCTAGTTTTTGAAAAGTCATAACAAATCTCAAAAGAGGGAACATTGAAATATTTGTTGCACATTCTTAATCTTAAAATGTAAATTAATCTATACAGTTGTCACACAAAATCTTCTGTCGATCCATATAGAATAGGGAGTCAAAAGGATTCCAGTAATAATGTATTTATTCATATTCCATCTATAATGAATACTTCAGCCCAGCCATCGTATTTCGTCCTATGAAGGACTTCATCAGGGCTGCAATTTAAAAATACAAAAACACTCTTTACAAAACAATCATAATTTTTTCACATACAACAAAAATATAAATATATCATTTGTATAAAAGGCATAGCCCAATACATCTCAATCATCATCATCCTATACAAACATAAAAATATTCACATAATTAATATGGACACTGAAACCCTAGCGACTACCCCATGCTTTTTATACATTAAATATTAATATTTTTGTTGTATCTGAAAAAAATATGATTTACCTTGAATTTCCAGCTTCTTGCGGATTGTTGATCCTAATTTAAACCCATTCACTGTAAATGTTTTGAAATTATTTTATAAGTATAATATAATTAAAGTTGGAAGTTGTTATGAAGTGTTGCATCACCAACTTCAGCAGAGCTTTTTCCCAAAGCGTCTTCAAAAAGTAGCATCAGTTACTGGATGTGTTATTTCTAAAAATCATTGGGTGGACATTTCTGTTTTTTGGGAATAAACTGTTTAGGAAGGCCAATTGTTTGCTATATGGGCACTTTATTATCCCCCACCCCCTGACCACCCATTTTTTTTAAATTAACCTTTTCCTTTGGTTTCCAACAAGTACTTTAGATGTACCACAATGGGACAGGGTGATAGGGCACATATGTTTTTTAATTGTCCCACCCTGCATTTGTTTTGCCAGCAGATATTTACTTTTTTTATCTCAAAGAACATCAAAAAGGGTGGAGCCAGGCTTGAAAGTAGCACTTTTGGACTATTGGCTAATAATGAAGCTTTCATGGATCGGAACAGAAGTTTATCTGTATGGCAGTTTCAATTGCTAGATCACTGATTTTACAGTACTGGAAAACTTCTAGATGCCCATTTTTGGTCAATGGAAAATGATAATGAGGAAGATACCAAATTTAGAATACATGTATGCCATTAGGAACAACCAAACTGATAAATTTAATGAGCAGGGGTACTGTTTCTGGCTGTGTACAGAGGGGCACAATGAAATATAGGAAAAGTGGGAAATATTTGTTTGTTGGCATTGAGGTCCTCTTTTTAAAATTGTTTTGAGTTCTTAAGCTTCATATTGCTTTTTGCACGTTATAAGCAATTTGCACACTGCATATTGCACTATGAGTGATTGTTATATGCACTTTAAGTGAATATACTCTGATTATGTGGTTACAACTCTCTCTGCTTATTCGAGCAGGTTGCAATTGTGGTCTTAACCTTTTTGTGGTTTTCTTGCTGAATGCTCCTTTTAGGTTGAGCGTAGCATTTGACGTATTGTTTACTTTCTAAGTATACTTATACTGTGGGTTTCAGTGATTTCATTTGTTGGTTCCACTGTCATTCAAAAATCCTTGCTTGCCAGTGGTCAGTTCTGCCTCTTTGGCCTGCCTTTTTCTCTTTGGGAGCAGCACAAAGTGATGTAGAATTACGCTATGTCCTGCTTATCTCTTCTGTAAGGGACTTTTTTTCTTAGTATTTGCCTGTTCATTTTACACTGTGTATGTGTGTTCAGTCCCTCCTCCCCACCAGCTCCCTCTGTAAACATAAACCAGCAGCAGAGGGGGGCTTTTCCAAGGGAAACATCCTTTATTACGACTTTTTTTTTACGAGAGTCGTGGTTAACGAAAGCGCAACGCTTTTTTTAACCACAACTCTGTTATTTTGTGCCTTAACTACGTATGTTCTTAACAACGAACATGCGTGGTTAAGGTACAAAGAAGGGAGTTGGCGAAGGAGGACGACGCAGGTGACAAGGGGTCGACTAAGGTAAGTGGTGGGTTTAGGTTTTGGGGATGGGGTGGGGGGTCAGGGGGTTTTAGGTTTTGGGGTGGGGTTGGGGGGGTGGGGCATTTTCGGTTTTGTGGAGGGGTGGGGGGTTAGGGGGTTTTAGGTTTTGGGGTGGGGTTGGGGGGTGGGGCGTTTTTGGTTTTGGGGAGGGGGTGGGGAGTTAGGGGGTTTTAGGTTTTGGGGTGGGGTTGGGGGGGTGGGGCGTTTCTGGTTTTGGGGAGGGGGTGGGGGTTAGGGGGTTTTAGGTTTTGGGGTGGGGTTGGGGGTGGGGCGTTTTTGGTTTTGGGGAGGGGGTGGGGGGTTTGGGGTTTTAGGTTTTGGGGTGGGGTTGGGGGGGTGGGGCGTTTTTGGTTTTGGGGAGGGGGTAGGGGGTTTTAGGTTTTGTGGTGGGGTTGGGTGGGTGGGGCATTTATGGTTTTGGGGAGGGGGTGGGGGGTCAGGGGGTTTTAGGTTTTGGGGTGGGGTTGGGGGGCGGGCGTTTTTGGTTTTGGGGAGGGGGTGGGGGCTAGGGGGTTTTAGGTTTTGGGGTGGGGTTGGGGTTGGGGGGTGGGGCGTTTTTGGTTTTGTGGATGGGGTGGGGGGTTAGGGGGTTTTAGGTTTTGTGGTGGGGTTGGGGGGTGGGGGGTTTTAGGTTTTGGGGTGGGGTTGGGGAGTAGGGCGTTTTTGGTTTTGGGGAGTGGGTGGGGGTCAGGGGGTTTTAGGTTTTGGGGTGGGGTTGGGGGTGGGACGTTTTTGGTTTTGGGGAGGGCGTGGGGGGTCAGGGGGTTTTAGGTTTTGGGGTGGGGTTGGGGGGTGAGGTGTGGGATGTAGGGTGAATGGTGCCTAATAGTAATGATTTTATCAGGAATGCCTTTACAACGAAATATCGTTGTTCAGGCATTCGTGGTAAAATCATTAGTAGTAAGAACGAGGTTGGTGTTCCGACCTCGTTCTTAAGGCACTAGTTGTTTTCAAAGTCGGTGTTCCGTCATACAACCCTTTTCCAGGGCCCGCTCGCCCTAGCTTTCTTTTTCTTATTTTCAGTCTGTGTGGCAAGAAAAGTGCAGTCAGTAATTTACAACTCTATGAGCTCTAACTCAAGCAAACACGAGACCATTGTATTCCAAATGCTTGTTCTCTTTATTTTGTAGGCAGCGCGATCTCTCTGGGCAGTAGTAGAGGGCTTTGAATGACCTCGATCCTGTTACATGGATAATTGCACTTTCGCCGATACGTTTCACTGCGAGCAGACTTCTGTGTCCTTTTGTGTGTCTCTGTTGTGCTTTATGGTGCCCGTGGGTTCCCTTATGTGAAACTGTTCTACCTTTCAGTTCATGTATACAGCGGCGTAGTTGAAATTAGAATAAAAGTGCTATGACGCGGTTAGCATTGTCCGCGTCATAGAACTTTTTTTTAAATTTACTTTAAACAGTGCTGCACAGCAGCGACGCGGATATACAATGTGGTTAAAAACAATAATAATTGCGAAAGCCGAAAGATATCTCCAATGATTGTGTTTTTTAGCAACTTTATATAAAAGGGGGCAGTGAAAAGGGAGCGTCGCAATGGCTTGAAAAACCTTCAAAAGCTCTGAGTTAAGACGAGCATCCAATTGAAAGTACAAAGCAGACCCTCAAATGCCTGTGCAGAACTGTCTCTCCATAGCCCTGCCTCTTACTAAACTTAAAGTCCTACTCCAACCATTCCTACATAATCCTTGTTCTTCAATCTCACTTAACAAAGTAACCCCACCAAAACCGGATTTACAGGGAGCGTGACACTCATATGTAAAACTGGCAAAATTGTCCTTTGCGATGCCCCTCCCATCTTTCCTGTTGTAAGCAGTACGTGTTAAAGACTTTTTGGTCGCCCTGAGTTAAATCTAAACTCCATAACTTGATTGTTCAGCCAGGCCTGTGCATGCGAGCTGTGCTGCCTGTGAACTCTGCTGCTGCATTGCTGAAGGAATCAGTTAGGGCTTTTTGCCCAAAGCTGTGTGGTGGGTGGCTTTTGCCTTGTTGGCGTCTAAGGGATATGTTTGTCCTTGGCTTCTCAGCATGTCCTCCCTTGTTTGTTTCTGAACTTGCAGACCACCAGTTCAGTGCTCAGCCCAAACGGGGAACCAAAAGCATCCCTGACAAAAATGCTCAAACCAGCCCCGCCCCCACCCTCTCCCCACTCATTTCATCCATCCGTTCTCTATCTCTCCTCCCTTACCTATTTCTCTCTTTCTCCATTGCTCTCTTTCTCCTCTTTGCCACTCCATATTGGAAGCCCCCTGTGCCTGCTGCACTTAACCTTGGGGATTTGGGGGCAAAGTAACAGAAACAAAAAAAAAACATACTAGAGAGTACGGGGTTCTCTTATACATCGAGGGGTAGGCACCAAGGGTACCAGTTGTGCCCCTGGTCCCTCATGTTCCTCTATTAGAGGAAATGAGTCAGTATGGGGATGGTGAGCAGTGAAAGAGGAGGAAAAGGGGGGATTTCCTTTACGGACTAGGTGGTCTCACACACTATATAGTTTCATGCTTCATCATTTGACCACCTAGCACCACCCAGGTAGGACAATACCACCTGGGTGGAGTCAACCTCCCTGTTATGAGAACAGGGGAGAGTGCATAAATGAATTCTAGGTCTGTAAAGTCGGGATCCAGCTAATCTAGGGAATAAAAACACCTAAACAGATACCTGTGCAAAGTTACAATTTAATAGTAGGTTCTGTTTGGTGTGGTTGAAAGCGTAGAGTGGGACACATCTGTGAGAACAAGGACTCACAGGGTCACCTGTCTAAAAAATGATAGCCAACATGTTTCTGGCCTCTGTCGTGAGCCTAGAAAGGTCTCGGGGCATTCATCAGGGCAACGGATCCCTATGTCTCACGTTAGGAGTTGAAAACACACTGTTCTGATGGTAACAGGTCTAAGGAAAAAAGTACACAAGTAAACCGCCTACCTTGCCAAGGAACTATCTTGAGGTGGCCTGCAGGGATTAAACAGATAGACAATAAAGGCAACAGTGGAACACAGCACTTCACTGCAAACCAACCACACAAGTGACAAAGAGAAAAACACGCTCATGCACAGAAAACAATTATTGTAGACAATAATCATGCACAGAGAGAGCATATATAAACAGTAGATACTACTACTACTAAGGGCAAGCAAATAAATCTTACCCTATCCCTAGAGGCTAATGGCCTCTGGTATCCAGGAGAGGGAGTGTCCCCCTATTGTCAGACACTAAGGTTCAGGAAAAGAACAGAAAAAGGGGGGGCAAGAACAGAGGGCAAACAGTTATGTAGAGGGAAGGGGTTCCCATTGAATGGTAGTTACTGATTAAAGAGATAATGCAGAAGGGAGGTCCAGAAAGGGACCTACAATTATCTAGTGGGGAGCTGATTAAAACATATCAGCCAGAAAAAAGTACAGGCAAGATAACCAGTTAAAAACTTGTAGTAAGAAGATAACTTGTCTGTGTGTATATAAATATATATAGCGAGATAGAATATGGAGGAGCAGAGGAATCTTATCTGTGTGTCCAGGGCGTGGTTCAATCACTCACTGCATCAAGGGAGGCGCTCCATGTGTGCCTATGCCGTACTCTCCTTGGACCGCTTGGGTAAACCAGTCAAGGAGAGACGGTCTTTTTATTGTGGTCAGCCGCGTCATGTAATAGGCCAGGTGTGTATAATCACCGCTGCGGCCCGCGTTGACAATGACGGACGGACGTGAAGGCTCTTCACGTCCGTCCGTCATTGTGCACTTCTTATTCGGTTTTGTGTCTCACTCCCTGTCAAGCAGCTGGCCCTGTTCAGAGTGAGCAGCTCAAACCTTGGCCAGCCTATGGTCTCTTGTATACATTTTAGGGCTTCTAGGCATCGAGATCAGTTTCATTGTACGGAGCTCTAAGAAACCACTTCAGCTTTGGAAAGTCATTTATCCTAATTCTGGGCTAGTTCATATATTTTGTATTTATGCAGTAGGTTTCCAGTTGCAAAATTGTTTTTGGTGATTAGAACTGGGCCCTATTCAAATTCTTTTTAATAAAACTTTAAAGGGGAATAGTTCAGTTTCAAGGACCTTTGCTGCTTATTTAATTCGGGGTTTCTCTCGGCTTCTGCCATAGGATGTGCTTTGGGATCAATAAATTGCTTGCCACCAAAGTAGCATCTTTATATTGATTCTCCTAATTGCTAACATTGTAACTACAGGGAGGGTTTAATGTGGGTTTATCAGTCTGGCTCAACGGCATTTCAAGGGTAAGCTCATTATAAGGTCATACTGGTACACATATGTACACGGCGTTGCCTTTAACAACAGTTTTATGGAGCAGAGTGGAGAAAGTAGGATGTCAGAACAGGTTTGCAAGCCACATTACACTGAAGGGTTATGAATCCTCTGTTGTATTGTAATTGCATTCCGTTGTATTCTCTCATACGGGTATAGTGAGATGTACAACTGGGTTTTGAGGAGCTGGAACATCTGTGCTGATCACCTTAACTGACTCCCTACCCATTAGCTCCTTCCCACCTGCCTCATATACATTAGTGACCTTGGTCTGCCTTAAAGAGGGGAATGACAGCTGCACTTCCGCACCAACAAGGTCCGCCTCTTACTTACCTGCTCCGTAACCAAATAATCTCAGAATACTGTACTAGGAGGTTGTTCCTGTTCTTAGGGTTGCGCGCCAAGTGATCCGTCCCTGGTGTAATCTCTCTGTGGGCTTTTAACCATGCCCATGTCAAGCCCACCAGTTTGGATGGTTCGTGGGCTTGCCTTAGCTTGATTTCAATAGTGAAAGGCATGCATACGTCATGCCGCTTCTGGTCTTTAGCCCGCCTTGAACACACCGGTCAACTACTGAAAACATACAAGGCTCCATGTTTTCTGTATGGTTTCTGCACCATTTTTTCTCTTTATTTCGTAGGCAGCGTGGTCTCGCTGGACAGTAGTAGAGTGCTTTCCATTACATTGACCCTGTTACATGTATATTTGCATTTTTGCTGGTTACATGGATAATTACACTTTTGCCAGTTACCTGGATAATTGCACTTTTGCCGATAGGTTTCACTGCGAGCGAACTTCTGTTTCCTTTTGTGGGTTTGCTTTGTGCTCATAGCGGCCATCAGCTCACTTATGTGAAACTGTTTTACTTTTCAGTTTATGTGGCAAGAAAAGTCTGGTAGGAGATTTCAATGCTAATAGCTTTAACTTGAGTAAAAGCGAGACCCATTGCATTGCAAATGCTTGTTTTTAAAATGCTATTTTGCAACAGCTAGATTGCACTTGTTCACTTTGGACTTTAATGTTAAGCTTTGCGCTGTGCTGTCTTACTGTTGCTGTTTTTGTACTATTTAGGATGCTACTGTGCACTTTCAAATTATTCAAATTCTTTGTTTTTCATATGCTATATATACAGTTTTCCATTAGTGTGGGTAAAGATTTTCGAAAGATGAGACAACAGTAGTATTTATGATTGTCTTGTTTTGATTCCTAGCTAAACCGTTTTTACAAATATTGCTTGTTATTTACCACAGCGTCTGATAAATTTGTTAACATAGTGTTAATTTACCAACTAATAATAAAAAGTAGAAAACACATATTGAATAGTATAACACAAAATAATGGGGATCCCTGCACAATGTAATGTGGTCCCTAAATATCCCATTTGTCTCACACAATACATGCAATAGTATGATATAAAATGAATACTTAGGCAAGCTGGTGACCTTACAGATATACAAAGGTTTAGGGTCTGTTGAGGTCGAACAGGGGTCCCCATCACTGCATAGGCTACAGGGATATACTGATTGACAGCTAGAAGCTTAGTGAACACTGCCTTCTAGAGTTGAGCTGCCACTTTCCTAGAACACGACTGACCACCTTATTCACCTATGTCCACCAAATGTCTGCAAATATGTTTTCTTGATCCAGACCAAAATGCAAATACAATTCATGGATGACAGCAGCTATCTGCATTTGATAAATTGGGCAAGTGCCCCATTATGTGCTGTGTTTGAATCTTTTAATGCTTTTGCATAAAGTCGTACTGATTCAGAGTAACTGTGTTCCGGTGGTGCAGTGTGCCTGTACATATTTACAAGGCCAAGCGAAGCCACTTTGCGTGGCTTTTCATGGCTTTGAAATTATGGCCCCCTTTTGCGCATAACTGCATGAAAAGTGTGTTCCATGGGTGTTGCTGTAGGTGTTCCCACACAAAACCCGTGGAATCTGATGCATTCCCAGATTTATAAGGCTGGGAATGCATCAGAATCATACACCTCCTCAGAAGTGATGTTAAAGTGGCACAACAGAGAGAAACAACATTATTTCTCCTCTCTTTTTTCTCTTTTTATGTGTGCTGTGTTCTACAGCACACATAGAAGGAGGAAAACATAATTATTGATTGTTTATGTGCAGGAAGGTACTCCTTCCTGCACATAAACAAACATTTTTGCAACACAGACACCCTTGCACAATGGCGCAAGGGTGCCTGTGTTGGCTCTAGGCAGCAGTTTGTGCACCAGGGCAAAGGAAAGAACAGGGATGTGTTGTAAATATGACACATCCCTGCACTTTCAAAATGACGCAGCATGGCGCAGCAAGCTGACTTGCAGCGCCATGCTGCATCATTTCTTTGCAAATGAGTCCCTTAATGTGAATATTCAGTGTACTTTGAGATTTAAAATACCCCCTCATGCATTGTTCTGCAGCACTCTATGGGAGGGAGAATGATACACCAATAGCATAAGATGAGAGAGTATTATTTGTCGAGGTGGAGCCAACCCTATTCCATGGTGCTATCATGGGAACGTTATTTATTGTGTGTGATACATAGCACCTATTAAGAATTTGTGGGAAAGACAAGCGGATTCTGGTGTTTAATGCACCAGAATCCCCATGATAAAGTAAATACAGAATGCTTTTGACCTGTTAAAATTCGGCTGGTTTGACCTGCCAAAATTTTGTGAAGATTGAGGTATTTAATGCATCTATTAGTTATCAGATAAATAAATTACCTGCCAACTTGTAATTTCAACCCCTGAGAAAATATGGGTTTATGAAAGGGTCAGATATTTTAAATCATTGATTACAATAGATCTTGCAGACAGGTGCAGAGCCAGATCCAAAAATATCCGAGATTTACTACACCAATTGACACTACGGTCATAAATAATCGGAGAATAATAAAGTTAGAATCCAAAGAGAAAATATTATTGTAACACTGACAATTGGTGCATTCAGGAAAGACACATACATATCAGCCATACTTATGCTGCGTTCTTTTCTTATACCACTTATTTCATTTCTAAGTGCTATAAATTACAGAGGTAACGCTAACCCCGTTTGTATTAAACTCACCGACCTTGAAAGGATGGAAGTCTGAGTTCATTGCTGAGATTCAAACTTGCACATCACTGTGCTATCCTGCTAGCGACAACGCGACATGTTCTCCCGCTCAGCCAACAAGAAAATCGACTTTATTATGACCATTCGCCAGCTCTCCAAATTATGGTGTTAACTATCCCCTTGCCAGCTACCACTATTTCTTTTAAAGCTACAGATTTCGTTATGTGTAAAAAAGAAAGCCATTTTTTCCAGAAGGGATTTTCTAAATTGTGCTTTAAATTGCTGTTTGAGAGCGGCCCCTTGTATTAATGAGGTGCCAGTAAATAGAGCTGTGAACATAACAGCTATAAGGGCCAGTAGTACAAATAGCTCGGGCTCTACTAAATCCTACAAGCTTCCAAGTCCCACTTAAGAGATTTATAGTAGGAGAAAAAACACAGAGGGCACGTTTCCAAAACTCGATTTGCTTTCCCAAGGGTAAAACCTACATCTGTGATTCTCCTTTTATTGAGTGTTTTGGACTATGTCCATGAACTGTGATGTTCTACTGTAACTAAGACGCCATTCACAGCTGACAAAATATATACTGGTAAAGTCATGGAAAAGATTCGAAACGTGAGGAGGGCTGCCTTTTTCACTTCCAAATATCCAAAGCTGGCTCTCACTGAAGACCAACAAAATAACAATGACAGAGCTAAGAACCTCAGTTACAAATGCTTGCTACAGGTCCCAGTTTCTGGCATATGGATTTTGGATATCTATGGAATAGTGATCGAGAAAAGTTCACCTGATTCCAGTTGCATCTTGGAACTGGTATTTAGTGTGACGCTGTCTATTAATTGATATTTCCGCCTTTTAACCTGTAATTTGTATCTTATCTTTCAGCTTTAAAAGTACGGCCATTTCCACAAACCTTTGTTTTCCTAGCAAATAAACAGGCATTTAACAGAAACATTAATAATCTACGTGTGTAAATTGTGAAATATTCATAAAGGTAAAGAAACTCATCATTGATGTGTGCATGGATGATATGGGTACGTAATGTAGACTGAACCTGCGTAATTTATACACATGAACATTTTGATTTTCAATAGAAGGTGGACTTATCAGTAGCATGTCAGATGTTCAAATAAAGACAAGCACAATTCACTAAGTAACACATGTAACGGAGTAAATTATTGAGCATTTTTAATAATTTAGGACTACACCTAACTCACATTCATTTGGCATAAGGTGCGCAGAAAGCATGGTGAATTGCACTGATCTCTAAAACTGTATAGGGATGGGGACTTTTCTTTCTAGGTATATTGCACAAGGAAAATAGTTGTAAATCCTCTTTGTGAATATCTTGGGTTAGAAATTGGGTCTCTAGTTGGCAGACATATGCACCCTATCCAAGTAGGGACCACAATCTTATTCAGGGTATGGCATAACACAACTCAAATTTATCCTGTGCTCACCCTCTTGTAGCTTGGCACTGAGCAGTCAAGCTTAACTTAAAAGGCAATGTGTAAAGTATTTGTGCAATAAATCATACAGTAACACAGTGAAAACACCACAAAAATACACCACACAAGTATTGAAAAATAGATAATATTTATCTGAATAAAATAAGATCAAAACAACAAAGATCAATTAAGCACAAGATGAAATATCATTTTTTAAAGGTTTCAAAGAGTCTCAGTTCTTGAGAAACACTGGTTGTATTCTTCTAACACACAGTACCTGGGATGTGTAAACAAAAAACACACACAGGGGCTGCAGAGGAGGAGATGCATTGAAAAATAAGGTGCTTCGTCGGATTTTCCAGTGCTGCATAGACGATGGATCATTTCTTTCCACGCTGCAAGGTGATGTGTCGATTTCCAGGAGCACAGCCTTGGTTCCTCACTGTGATGCAGGGATATTTTGATGCCAGGGACAATGTTTTGAAAATCCTTGACATGCTGGTAGAAAGGAGCAGGTGCTGTGTCGATCCGGTAGGCGTTGCGGTGATTTCCTGAAGGGGTGAAGTCTTTATTGGCCCTGAAACTTCAGAAACAGGAGGCAAGCTCAATCCAAGTCCTGGAAGAGCACTTTAGGAGGAAGGCAGGGTCCTTTCAGCAGAGTCAAGATCACCAGGCAGCAGGGCAACAATGAGGAAAACAGTCCTTCAGCAAAGCAGTCCAGATGAGTCCTTTGGGCAGCCAGGCAGTCTCTCTGACAGAGTCGAGGTGTAAGTCCAGAAGTGTCTGATGTGGTGGTGTCAGAGACCCAGTTTATATACCCAAAAATGCTTTTGAAGTGGAGTAGTTTTGATGTGCACAAGTTCCCCTTTCAGCCCAGTCCTGTCTGCCAGAATTCCTGTTGGGTGTTATCAGTCTTTTGTATGAGGAGAGGCCACTGGCCTTTGAAGTGTAAGAGAGAGCCCCTCCACCCTTCCTGCCCAGGGTGCCCTGTGTTTATGGCTGTCTGGGTGGAATGCACAAGGGGAGCTGTCAACCAGCACAGGCCAGGCATGGATTGGAGACAAGTTACAAGGCACACATGGCGGTAAGTGCAGAGAAATGCCCACTTTCTAAAAGTGGCATTTCTAAAATAGTAATATGAAAGCCAACTTCACCAGTAAGTAGGATTTTCTATTACCATTCTGGCCAAACTAAGCATAACAGGGCTACTCCTTCCAGATCAAAATCTACCACTTAAAAGTATATGAGGGCAGTTCAAATGCTAGTCTATGAAAGGAGCAGGTCTCACAGGAGTGGTAAACCAGTTTGGGAGTTTTCCACTACCAGGACATGTAAAACACATAAGTACATGTCCTGCCTTTTATGTACATAGCACCCTGCCTTATGGGTTACCTAGCGTCTACCACAGGGGTTACTTAAATGTAGAAAAAGGGGAGTTTAATCTTGGCAAGTCGTTTTAAATGCCAAGTCAAAGTGGCAGTGAAACTGCACACCCAGACCTTGCAATGGCAGGCCTCAGACATGGTTAAGGGGCTACCTATGTGGGTGGAACAACCAGTGCTGCAGGCCCACTAGTAGCATTTAATTTGCAGGCCCTGGGCACCTCTAGTGCACGTTACTAGGGTCTTACAAGTAGATTAAATATGCCAATTTTGTAGGAACCAATGTTACCATGTTGCTAGGGGAGTGAGCACATGCACTTTAACACTGATTAGCAGAGGTAAAGTGTCCAGAGTCCTCAAGCCAACAAAACTGAGTTATGAAAAAGCGAAGGAGGAAGGCAAACAGTTTGGGGTGACCCTTAAGAGAGGGCCATTTACCAACATCTTGCATTCAAGCATAGATATTACTTGTGTATATGATGCAGCATGTTTACTTTACCTCTGACTCAACCACAAGGTAATGGACCCAAAAAAACATCTGAACCAATTGTCCTAACCACTGGAAATTCTTTTAGTTCATACTTATTCTTTTGATTTTAGCCTACTTTAAGTTTGCAGAAACGTACGCAACATACAGAAAGTGTTGCCCCCGAAAGAGAAATCAGGTTCATGCATTTTGGGCTCAATGGGACTCATCAGGGAGGAGCAACTTAAGTTCAGATGCACAAGTAACTCGGAACCCACATTTGTAAAAGTTTCTCCCACTTAAGGATGGAATAAATGATGAGTGATGGACTAGAGAGAGATTCAGCGAGACAACCAAGAAGTTATATATGTAAATGATTTTCAATTCAGGACAATGCATGTTTTTTCCAGTTTTTCAATTCGGGACAACTGTATGAAAACATGTTTTGTCTAAGTGTTTATGTTGAAAATATCTTCATTTTACCACTAAAATTTGAATAGCCAAGATGAGTCGAGCGAAAATTCTACTCACATCTTGTGTGAGCAGTTACCTAGGTGCAGCCACGTGAGAAATGCTAGTGGAAAAATGCGCGCTGTGGTTATACATGGGCAAAATTAGGCACATGAAAATTAAAATTAAAGTTATTCACCCTTTTTATTGCACAAGTAATAAACGTTGAAAAACACACCCGATATCCAGCACAAATGTTAGGTTCATGTTGATGAATACAGAGACTTGTCTCGGCCTTCAGGTCTTGTTTTACAAAACAATTCAATTTTAAAAAGAAAAGGTTTTCAAAAAATAACTTGCAGAGAAATATTCTGCCTATATTATTTTCAAGCAAGTAGGTCAGTTTGAATTGCACTCTAGAGGTGTGTTTGATTATTTGGCTTTGTGGAAAGACTAAAAGGGAAACGAAATTCGAGAAACTTTGAAACCTTCTCGAATGATGAAAATCTGGAGCCTGGCAAAACGTTCGAGACTAATAAACATCTTTACTTTTAGCCACCTTGTAAATACTGCGTTGTGCACAGTGCCACAGGAGTGTCATCAAATGTGACGCTCCGGTGGCGCTATGGGCTTGTAAATATGCCCCTTATTTCTATACCATTGGCAATCGGTTTCACATATTTCAATGACTTAATATATTCTTCTCAAGAAAAAAACAGTTTTTAACTGGCCTACTGGAATTTACTCCATGGAAGCTTAAAAACTATCGCTGCCCGGGAATTTGTCAGCCATGTGTCCATAATTTGTGACGTGCACACCTCTGTTTCTGTGTTTGTGCTTATTTGGCACCAAATTCGCTGTAGAGGGTAGGCATGAGCCTGCTATTTGCTACGTGATTCTTAGTAATTTTATAAAGCGCAAACTTACGAGGTCATCAGAGCGCTTTTCAAAAATGCCCGTTACACTTTTTTCCTAGCAGGAGGGAGATTGTGATTTGCTCAGAATCCGAGAATGTTGAGCGGATGCTGACATGAGAACCTATTTCCCTAGCCCCAAAGTCTGTAGTTCTAGCCTAACGGGGCTACGTCTCCTCCAACATAGGCCACACTGAACAACTGCGCTTTAATTTCCCAAATATCTGCTTTGAATCGCTCCCCTTAAATTAATATCTGAAATACGCATATTTTCGGTGTCCAGGTGCTAGAACCTCTTGTGGTTATTTAGGAAATATCTGTCAAACCATCCGTAATTATGTAAGCTGTAAGAAAAAAGGCACGTTCCACTGTCGGGTTCCATATTTTGAAAGCATTTCTAAACAAACGTGTTATCTTCCCAAGGCATGAGTGAGCACATTGCGGCGTAAGAGCTGACCCCGGTTCTCTCTCTCTCCACTGGCCCTCTGCGAAAGGACAGGGCCAGGAAGCGGTCAGCCGGCAGGGACACAATTAACGGAAGCGCAGCAGCAGAGGCTTGCCTGATAAGGGGCTGCGTGGAGGCAGTGAGTCGATCCAGTCCATCGTCCAGCTGTTCAAGCCAAGGTAAAATCGATTTTCTGCTGACACCAGCAAAACGAGGCTGGTGTTCAGCATAGCTGGCATGCAAAGAACATTGTCATAGAAACCATAGCTGCGCTCCCGAGACTGTGTTACTTTACTGCGTCCATTAGTATATGCTGGAATTTCAACAATGCATCCTGTTGAAGGATATTTGACCTTGCACTAATGTTTTGGGAATTCTTTAGCTTACCTTGTTGACTTCTCCAAATGACAAAAAAACATGGCGGCGAGTGAACAAATTTCATTCACAAAACGTATAAAGGTCTACAGAGTTTCACAAAGGGCCTCCACACGGCGGGAGGGCCTGCACTCATGGTGGAGGACCCCGCTCTTAACAGAACTCCCGCACTGCAGTTACTCTTTGCAGAAGTCCTGCGATGAGGGCGGGACCCCCACATTGAATGTGGAGGCACTTTGTGACTTGGCCCCTTAATGTGGATAATCGCATTATTTTCCGTCAGACACAAGAAGCAAAGTGTATGTGTGTAACCTTTAAACATGGTCATACATGCCCATTCTTGCCCAACTGCATGCGATATGGACTGCTGTCCTGAACAGAGTAGAGACTTTGGGCCAGATGTAGCAAAGAGTTTTACCCATTTTGTGTCTATGGGAAAATGTGTTCGTACATATGGCCCTTTATGCAATAATAAGTGTGAATACCTGATACCCAATGGCAATGTCATGTGCCCCCAAAGTACAAGTGGGGAGAACATTCTAGATGTCACACATGCAAGATTTGAACCACTACATACACACGCACAACCTATCTACGGTATGCAGTATGGAAACAGCAGCAAACATCCATCACTCTCATTCTGGTGGGTCCCACGTGGGCCAGACAATCATGTTTCTCAACCTCTCTAGTGATGTCCATCACACCACACAAGAAGCTCCCCAAAAGGATGGACCTTCATTTAATGGCAGTGAGAGAGCGTAGTTTAAATAACATATACTAAAATGAAATGCTCTTATCAATGCTTAACGATGTTGCATAGAAAACGACAATAATAGTGATTTTGCTTAAACGTGCATTTGAATTATGACTATAATGTGTGTGGCTACCAATGTATACGCGAACTAATAACTCATAAATAGAATCATTAATGCTATTATTAATCAAGTTATATTAACGATTATGATATTGCATTATATTGAAAATCCCATATGCCTTAAGGTAGCGTGAGCTGTGGGTTTTAGCTGCCTAGCTCTCATATTAAAAGCATTTTTCTGTTTTTCAGCGTGCTGACTCGCAAAGGGCCATGACCCTGCAAAATGTTCCTTTTCTTCAACCTAACGTATCAGTACGATTCTGTTCTCATCCACATGCTTGCTGCTTTAGTATGAGTTTATACACGAAGTTGAAACAAATGTAAATTAATGTAATGTATAAGGACGTTTAAACCATGGACAAAGGAACTCGTGACCCGAGAAGACGTGCCAAGCTGTGAAGTAACCTCCGGATGTGCCACCTCCGAAAACGCCAATTATGAAGACCAATCAAAGTGTTATGAATTATCGTGGGGTGACAATTAGAATTACCTAATGTATAATTTGATAGGTTAAAGATAGTGGGGTATAGCAAATGTCCAATAGAATTTTGGGGGAAGGTATTACGAAAAAGGGATAAAAACCCATGTCACAGAAGGGTCAGAAGAACTAGATGGGGAATGCTATTGATTTTATCCAGAAACTCTGTCACTCTGTTTGGTGACTTTGAGACTTATTAAAACATCCTCACCCATAGACTGCCCCTATACACTTCTCCTCCTTATGAGGGAAGTGTCCCCTGTCCTTTAGACAAAGTTTAGACTGATGGCGTTTTGACTGATGTCCTGAAGACGAAGACTGATCCTGAGTGCTGACCTAATCCTTGGAGGGTAATTATGACAATGCAATTTGTAATTTCTCTGTTTGCTTTCCCTTTCTAGGTACCAACTGCTCATTTTGATAGAGACCATAGTTAGATTTTTTCTAAAATGGTGTTCTAAATTGTTTTTGCATGAAGCCCAACATGCTTATGCAAATTAGTGGTTAGGACAGGAGTTCACTTCAACTGACGCAGATAGACAAATGACTGACGTTGCGCTATGCTGAACTGAGACATATATGACATTCACTGTATTCTGATCTATGTTCACGCCGTGCTATGTTCTTATGTTTGTGATTCTTGCATTAATGAAATCTTATCACAGTTGCCATATCGTGACTATGCTCTTATGCTTCCTGGTATTGGGATTAACTCTTCTGCTCGTAGATTGTAATCAATAGGGAATAAAAATTCATAAAATTCTATTAAGGGTGTGGTTATTCATGGCTGAAAGGCCATGGTTGCGCCGACAATTTGATTAATGTCTTTATCTAAAGTAAAGTGCATTGTGGTGGTAAATATTGATGACATTATTGATATATTGCTCGACATATTGATCAGTTATCTCGTCCTACGGTGTCTCACCACTGGGTCACAAGATTCATTGGCCTAAAACGAGTCCTAATGTGTATAAATTAACATAGAAGGACGCGTTAACAGTTCTGGTAGCAGAGCGATGGTTTTGGCCTTTGGGGGCCCCAGGACGGAGAATTATTGTTTAATTTGTTTTTCTGTGATAAATGCAAATAGGAGGTATAATGGGTTTCTAAGTTCACCATGACTTTCCCGGGATCTCGGAGCCTGACTAAGTGAGTTGGGGATGTTCTTGGTGCCATAATGTGTGTGGTATAGGGTTTCTGCGCTTGCTAGCTTATGTCTTTTGCAGGTGATTGTGAGATTTGTGTGTATTTAGGCCAAATATGTGTTATTTAGTAGGAGTAGGCATACTCCGCAGTACAAGAGTAGGGAAGTCGGCGTACTTCATATGAGTGTGGCGCTTGGTGCTCAAAATTATCCACGTGGTTGGTTGTTTATGTACGGACCTGTCGTGGTCTAAGACTCCAGAGTATGTTGACAAGTGTAGGGGACATTTGGATTTATGTTGTAATCTGTGCGGTTTAATAGGTCAATTGGGCGTGGTTGACAGGTCAAGTTTGAGTTGAAACATCTGTGTGAAACCTTCGATGGAGATTTGGCAAGTTCTAAAGTGCACTAGGACGAGCCATTGACAAGTCGAGAGTAGAGTTTGCGGGTCGAATTCTACTTGCGTATGCGGGAGCTGATAAGGAGAAAGTAGCGGCCGAGGCTTTAAGTGAAATCTCTGTAAAGTTCTGAAGCGAATGTGTTACCCTTACTGTAGTAAACCGGCAGATTTGTGTTGTCATTTAAGGTGCTTGCAATAATTTGCATTAGTTTGTGTGAATTCAGTGAGGAGCGGACGAGCCGCAAGACTTTGTCAGCTGCAGTGTGTGTGAGTGTGACGTCAGTGGTGCCGCGCTGAGATAGGTCAGTCGTCGAGAGGGGTCGCGCACGGATTGGCTGCCGTCCGTGAGAGGCAATAGGTTGAGAAAGGTGGGTGAAGAGTGCCCTGGGAACTAAGTCACTTCTGATTAAAATACAAACAAGAGAAAACCGCAAAATGAATTTTGTCAAGGCATTTAAGAGTGCTCTGAAAGGAGACGCATATATTGTAGCAACTGATGGGGAGCCTACACCACCCGAGGGTACTCCAGCTTATATAGTCATGGAAGAGAAAGGTGTCGCGCCTTGTTTATGGATGAAACAGTGGCGATGTTTAGCATTCCCAGAACATGGGACGTTTAATACAAGGGTGCTAGAGAATTTGCGGTCGATGTTAAGCGTACAGAAACCACCTCCTCGGCCAGCTCAGTATGAAGCTTTAGCGGTTTGAGATTTAATGGCTCTTAAACAAAGGCAAGAAAAGTTTCAGAGAAGACTGAGAAGGGCAGAAAAATCTTATGCAGAGGCTAGATGGGATAACGAGAGTAAAATGTGGAGAAGGGGAATTGTTGACGGATTAAAATTGTTTCCAGCCATAGCACAGGGAGAAGAGACACAGGGAAAGAAAGCCTCCTGTAAGACAGACAAAGACTCGAACAATTCTAAAGAAAAAAAAAGAACTTGGGAAGAGGAAGATGATTCAGACGATGAGGAATTCATGGACAGATTATTGCATGATCGCCCGCCACCTTATGCGGTGAGCGATAGTGCTTCAAGCACTAGCATGGATCCTGGGAACCAGGCGCAAGAAAAGGGAGTTGCTGATACGGTACAGACTAGTGATACGGCTTCAATACAGAATGGTGTCAGTGTACCCACTGCACCAGACATACCAATACAGTTGCAGCCTCCACCGCAGATACAGAGAATCTACCCAGACGTCCCAGTACTTGAGACTACTACAAATCTGATAGTGCTGCCAGACCCGATATACATTAAATCAAAATTAGTGCAGATTGAATCAACTCCGAAATTACTGTCTCAGCCACAGCCACAACTGATACCAGGGTACAACCCAGTAGCTGGTCCGCCATTAGTGCCTGTCCCGGGTACTTTAGAACAGACCTATGGAGTTACTGCTCCACGAAGTCTGGGAGCAGGTCAGACACCTGCCGCCATATCATTACCAATTACTGTCGGTCCGCCAGTGCCATTGTACGCGCAAGGCAAAACTGGCGTATGTGACCAGGGAGAAATGACTCAAGATATGATAAGAGGAGGGTCTATGGGAACTCCCCAGATAATGGCCCCAGGAGAACAAGCAGTTGAACAGCCGAGGTCTTTAATGGACCTCAGCACAGTGGGAGGACCCATAGAAGCAATGCGTCAAGCGGGGTTAGGGGTTTTAACCCTGCAGACAATGAGTACAAATACCTCACATTCACCGATGATACATGCAGGGAACATTTCACTGCAGGGTTTCACAGTACAGCAGTTAAACGAATGGCTAGAAAAGACTTATACTTCACAAAGGGCTGCACTGGCTGTAGTCGGGCCAGAAAAGGAAAAACAAGATGAGTACTTAAACTTTGTAAGGTTAGGGGCAGAAGCTGCTGAATTAGTGGAAGCTACAATGGGAGTGAACAGATTAGAGTCATACACGGAAGCGGAATTAAGATTCCTATGCCCCAAGATTACCAAAGAAGTAGGCAAGGTGCATCAGAGATTAGCGAACCTGGCAGATAAATACAATATTGATATCGGAAACACTAAACACCTGAAAAAAAGTTACAGATTGGATTTTGACTCTAAAGACTTTGAGCACATGAGGTCTGCGGGAATGAAGGCACATTTGAAGGAATTGTTGCAAAGTGCGCAAGTTTGGGGTGCGCTGGAAAAATGGGAAGGCAGGTGGGCAAAGAAAAGAGATAAGGAAAAGGGTGACAGTCCAGGGTCTAATCAAGCCAGGGGCTCACCCGATCTGGAATCAGTAAAAATATTACCCATGAGAGAAACAGCTGGTGGTGTCTTAGTTCATATGCCATGGACCAGAGGAGACATCCTATCTTTTACGAATGATTATCCTAGATTGAGGGAAAAGACGATCGAGTGGTACCAACAGACAGACAGGTTTGTGAAACTTGCAAAATGTCATTGGGAAGATTTGAATACCTTGTTTGAAATCATTGTTCTGCCTGATTTGTGGCTTGAGTGCAAGAGAGGAGTAGATTGGCCGACGGAGGAGCCGGCAAGGGATTAGGTGACCGGGGCACCCTCTGAAGAGGTGATGAAGTATTATCCTAAAGTGATTGAGTTTTTGAAACAGAAGGTGTCGCCGAAGGTGACTGATTGGCAGAAGATCGACTGGACCTCTCAAGAGATTAAGGAGTCAATACATGCTTACTATGAGAGATTGCTAAAGGCATTCAAACACTACAGTGGTACTGAGACTATTGAACCGAAAGACATGAACCATCTTGTGTTTAGATTCGTCGAAGGGCTGAGACCAGAAGTTAGCCGGATGATTAAGAATCATTTGATTTGTTGGCAAGCGAAGCCGATTGATGAAGTATTGCAGTATGGGAAATACTGTAGTGATGATATTGAGCCGAAGCAGTAAAAGCTGAAAGAGAAAGTGATGGTGATGAGATAAGGGCTGCACAGGCAGGAATACAGGGAAATGGAGTTCAACAGATGATACAGCAGCAACCGCAAATGAATGGTGCGTTTCAGACACAGCCGAGAGGTCGGGCAGAGGGTTTGTGAATCGCGGTCCAGACTTGAATACGGTTGTGGTTCAAAATGACGTGCAAGGGGCAAAAAGGATGTAACCATGTCATGCGTGTGGGGGCGTGGGGCACTGGAAACGGGAGTGCCCGAACATGGTGCAGGATGGTGTAGTTCAGCAAAGCGCTAACGTTGGTACATTGCAAAATGTAAGAGGCCCAAAAATAAGACATCAAAACCCAAATTTTCAGAACAATCTGGTACAAATGCAAGGGGTACAGCCCATGCAGCAGATGCAAATGCCGCGTTTACAGCCAGCGCAAATGCAACCAGTACAACAGCAGATTCCCATAGTACCTAGACAGCAAATGCAATTACCAATGGCTCCGATGGGACAGCAAAAGGTGATGCTTCCTCAACAGGTCACAGGCCAGGTAATGAGTCAAAATAATACAGTACAACAGTTTCCATTGCGAGGTGAAAATGGTATGAATGGAGAGTGGTCAGATGATAGTTCAGACAGCGAAGAGTGCAGGCTTGCAGCATCCTTAGAGGTGGATCAAAGGGGTCCATATGTGGAAGGCAAGGTGATGGGTTACAAAGTTTCATTTCTGGTTGACACCGGAGCTACACGATCTACAGTCAGGAGTGCGGAGGTTCCGAAATTACCACTTTCAGGGTGTACCATAAGGGTAGTTGGAGTAGCAAATCAATATTTGACAAACCCGATTACTGATCCAGTGCAGGTTGAGATCGGAAATTTCCAGGGACTATATAGGTTTGTAGTCTGTGATTCAGTATCCCTACTGGGAAGGGTCTTACTGTGTAAGACAAAATGCTCGATTACCTGTTCCAATGATGGAATCGAGGTACAGACAAATAGTGACGATGAAGGAGACGAAGGTCAGTTTTTAGAGGAAGAGACAGGAACAACAAATGAGGATTACCCTTTAATTACCCTGTTCCCAATGCTTACCATGATCTATCTACCTGTTGAGCTACAGGGAACTGTGACAGAGAAAGTGTGGGATCTGACAGGAAAGGAAGTGGGACTTATAAAAGGCATAGAACCAGTTAGAGTCCAGGTAAAGCCGAATGCAGTGTTTCCTCAGGTGCCACAATATCATATGGCACAAGATGTCCTCATAGAAGTGTCACAAATAATTGCAGACTTTCTAAGACAGAGAGTCCTGAAAGAGGTTTTGAGCAGTCCGTGTAACTCTCCCATAATGGGTTTAAAGAAGCCCTGTGGAAAGGTTCGAATTGTGCAGGATTTGAGAAAAATAAACGAGATTGTGGTAAAATGTTGCCCTGTAGTGCCCAATCCAGCAGTAATCATGTTTCAGGTTCCCTGCGATGCTGTATGGTTCACAGTTATAGACTTGTCACAAGCTTTCTTTTCGATACCTCTTCATGAGGACAGCCATTTTTTGTTCAGTTTCAAATTCCTGGATAAGGTGTACAGTTGGTGCAGAATTCCACAAGGGTTTTCTAAATCACCGTCCACCTTTAATCAGATATTGCAAAAGGATTTGGAATCCTTGGTGCTGCCTTTTAACTCGACTCTAGTGCAGTACATTGACGATTTGCTGATTGCATCCTAGACTAGGGACAACTGTAAATACGATACCATTGCCCTGCTGAATCATTTGGGAAAGAACGGACACACGGTGTCACCTAAGAAGCTGCAATACTGTCAGAAAGAGGTGAAATACCTAGGGCATCTAATCGAAAGAGGGTCCAGGAGAATATCAAAAGAAAGAATAACAGCCATTTTGCAAATGAACCCTCCGACAACAAAAAGAGATGTCAGGATGTTTCTGGGAATGGTGGGCTACTGTCGCCAGTGGATACCCAACTTCTAGATCATCTCAAAACCTTTGATAAAACTGACAGGCAAAGAGATCAAGGATGAGCCATATACCATAGCTTTGTCCAAAGAAGAGCTTGAGTCATTTATGGAATTGAGAGAATGCATGTGCAGGGCACCAGCGTTAGGCATGCCTGACTATACGAAGCCTTTTCTACTGTTTTGTCATGAACATGATGCTTGTTCTTTGTCTGTCTTGACACACGTCCATGGAGGTGCAAATTGCCCTGTAGCATATTTTTCAGCTACCTTGGACCCCGTCGCAGCAGCCTTACTGTTTTTTTTGCGCGCAGTTGCAGCAGTTGTTCAGAGCCTTACGCAGTGTGAAGGCATAGTCATGGGATACCCCCTAACAGTAATGGTTCCGCATTCAGTTGAAATTTTGTTGACTTGAACTAAAACTCAGCACATGACAAATGCTCGTCTCACTAAGTATGAGACAATCATATTGGGGTCACCAAATGTCTCTCTAAGGCGATGTACTGTATTGAACCCGGCAACTTTACTTCCTGTTGAAACCACTGAAATTAACAATGAGGAAGAGTTTGATCATGACTGTCTTGAGGTAACTGAACTATGTACCAAACCACGTCCAGATATTCAGGACACACAGTTAAAAGAAAATTACTGTATCATGTTTGTCGATGGGTCCTGTTTAAGAGATTCCGTTGGAACACTGAGAGCTGGATATGCTGTATGTACCATATCTGGTATCATTGAAGCTTCCTGGCTCGAGAAAGTGTTTTCCGCACAAGTTGCAGAATTGATTGCCCTTACCAAGGCATGCCATGCAGCTGTGAATCAGAGAGTCACTATCTATACTGACAGCAGATACGGATTCGGAATTGTACATGATTTTGGCCAACTTTGGTCACAGAGAGGATTCATGACCTCTTCTGGTTCTCCTGTGAAAAATGGTGAACAAATAAAGGATTTGTTACATGCAATTCAGTTACCTCTTGAAATTGCCGTGGTGAAATGCAATGCTCATGTTAAGTCGCAAGACTTTGTGTCTATGGGAAACGGTTATGCAGATCAAGTCGCAAGGTTTTGTGCATTGAACTGTATATCGTTCAAGGAGCAGTGGGAATTGTTACCACAAACTGAAAATGACACATGTTTGAACCTTGCATTACGAGTGGTTGATACACTAGATGAGTTAAAAACATTACAAAGTCGTGCAAGCAAAGAGGAAAAACATTCCTGGCAGAGAATCCAATGCATACAGGGGGCTGATGATTTATGGGTCTCAGAGGAAGGAAAACTAGTCCTGCCAAACATCCTTCTGTCTCAGTTTGTCAGGCTGTTCATGGACAGGCTCACCTTGGGAGGGATGCAATGATGAGGTCATTTAAAATCGACTGGTTCAACCCAAAATTCAGACATGCTGCTGAGGTTATTTGTCACAGGTGCATCATCTGTCAACAGATGAATGCTGGGAAAGGGACAGTGGTAACTTTGAGCCACATTGGGAGAGCTGGCGGTCCATTCAGCAAAATGCAAATGGACTTCATTGAAATGCCTGTTTGTGGAGGATTGAAATAAGTGTTGGTGATTGTGTGTGTTTTCAGTCACTGGATTGAAGCATACCCCACACGTAGGAATGACAGTCTCACAGTCGCAAAATTGCTACTTAGGGAACTAATACCAAGGTTTGGGTTTCCGGTCTCTATAGAGTCAGACAGGGGCAGACACTTCAACAATGAGGTGATTAAACTCTTGTGTGCCGCACTTGACATCGAACAAAAGCTGCATTGTAGCTACCGCCCCGAAGCATCAGGACTAGTGGAGCAAATGAATGGTACTTTGAAATCGAGGATGGCAAAAATGTGTGCAGCCACCAATATGAAATGGCCAGATGCATTGCCCTTAGTGCTGATGTCAATGAGAAACATCCCTGACAAGAAAACTGGACTATCCCCCCATGAGATCCTCATGGGTAGATCTATGAGGTTGCCAGCAGTACCTGCAAATGCTCTAGTGAATATCACAGATGATATGGTGTTGGACTACTGCAAAGGTTTGGCTGATGTGATTCGCTCTTTCTCTCACCAGGTGGAAGCTAACACATTGCCACCGATTGGAGATCCAGGCCACACCCTACAAGTCGGTGACTGGGTGGTTGTCAAGAAGCACGTGAGAAAGTCGTGTCTGGAGCCACGTTGGAAACGTCCGTATCAAATAATCCTGACAACTACTACTGCTGTAAAGTGTGCAGGAGTCCCAAACTGGATACATGCCAGTCACACAAAAAAGGTAACGTGTCCTGTTGAAGAGGAACTTGAAGTTTCCAGCACAACTGCTCCAGGAAGAGAAGTCTCAGAGTTAGAAAACAATCAAGAAGGAACTGAGACTGCCGGAGGGCCCACTGAGAACAGCCTCGTCCCTCAAACAGTGAATGAGTTCGAGAGAGGTGACAGAATGCCTATCTCAGTAGAGGCAGCAGGAAAACTAAATGAAGGAGAGGTTCTCCCAGAAGTAGACAGATACGCGTTAGAACTCGAACCTGGTACAGACCCAGAAGAAGAAGGAGAAGAAGAAGAAGAAGGAGAAATAGTGGAGAGAAATCGGAGCGTGCCAGAGTCTCCCAAGCCAGCTGTAGGTCCATCAAGTGAAAACACCATATCACAAGAGGAGGGTGCTGTCCGGCCTCCTGAAAAGATACATCGAAAGAAGACGCATAAGGGTGATAACTAGCCAGAGAAACCATCTTAAGGATAAGAGACACACCAAGTGAAACAATAACAGAGGAAACAATACATCCCAAGTGGAAGACCTAAGTGAAGGAGAACAACAAGGTGAACGAAGGCTGAAAAGAAAGAGAGTCGCAAACAGAAGATATAAAGGTCCTGAATGGGTGTATGCTACAACATCTGAGTGGCAACAAGAATTCCTAGCATTCTGTTTCGACCGAGAAGTACCAGGCCAGTACTACGGTACCTGAATTAATCCAAAGAAAACACTTGGTCAAAATCGAAAAATCTGAAAACTGATAAAGAGACTTTTTATAAATTACCGAATGTGACATTAGAACCGGATTGACTTCGAGAAACCTGATTATGACAAGCTGCTAACCTGATTTGACAAAAGGGGTCCTGGACTGAGTGAAGACGCTGTAAATACGTGCAGAGAGCAAGAGAAAATTCTAAATCATTCTTGAGTTGATTGTTAGTCTACTATCTGATTCTATACAGACATGGTTTATAATGGAGGAAGTAATAAAGGAAGTAAGGTGTCTGGTTGGCTAGGCCATATAATAGGTGTTGTGTGTGCAATCATAATTGTGGGAGTGATTGTGGGAATGCCATGGATAGAGAAAGAGACTATTAACGCTACTTCGAAGCCTGAAACTACAACACTAACACCGTGGGAAAGATTTGAGCAAGATGCGGGACACTTACATGAGGGAACTAATTCAAAACTTTCTGCTAATGTCTTATATCGCTTGCAGAACGAGTATGTGGAGATCATGGATGCGAAAGACTGTTATGTGTGCACTAAGATTCCTTCATCTGTGCAGGAAGGAGTTACTTACCATAGCCTCCCTCTAAGATACGGGATAAAAACCCATGTCACAGAATGGTCAGAAGAACTAGATGGGGAATGCTATTGATTTTATCCAGAAACTCTGTCACTCTGTTTGGTGACTTTGAGACTTATTAAAACATCCTCACCCATAGACTGCCTCTATACACTTCTCCTCCTTATGAGGGAAGTGTCCCCTGTTCTTTAGACAAAGTTTAGACTGATGGCGTTTTGACTGATGTCCTGAAGACGAAGACTGATCCTGAGTGCTGACCTAATCCTTGGAGGGTAATTATGACAATGCAATTTGTAATTTGTCTGTTTGCTTTTCCTTTCTAGGTACCAACTGCTCATTTTGATAGAGACCATAGTTAGATGTTTTCTAAATTGGTGTTCTAAATTGTTTTTGCATGAAGCCCAACATGCTGATGCTAATTAGTGGTTAGGACAGGAGTTCACTTCAACTGATGCAAATAGACAAATGACTGACGTTACGCTATGCTGAACTGAGACATATATGACATTCACTGTATTCTGATCTACGTTCACGCCGTGCTATGTTCTTATGTTTGTGATTCTTGCATTAATGCCATATCGTGACTATGCTCTTAGGCTTCCTGGTATTGAGATTAACTCATCTGCTCGTAGATTGTAATCAATAGGGAATAAAAGTTCATAAAATTCTATTAAGGGTGTGGTTATTCATGGCTGAAAGGCCATGGTTGCGCCAACAATTTGATTAATGTCTTTATCTAAAGTAAAGTGCATTGTGGTGGTACATATTGATGACATTATTGATATATTGCTCGACATATTGATCAGTTATCTCGTCCTACGGTGTCTCACCACTGGGTCACAAGATTCATTGGCCTAAAACGAGTCCTAATGTGTATAAATTAACATAGAAGGACACGTTAACAGCAGCTGCAGCGTGCATGTGCAGTGGACACATGCAGCGGGCATGAGGCTATGATACATATCACAGCCAACCTCTCCCTGGGTGGAACATCTGTATGCAGACCACCAGGGCTTCCCATGAATTTTACTAGGGGCATCACAGACTTCGTCACACTTCTCATCATCAACATCGGTACCTTCATTTTCCTTGGAGACCCTACGTTTCACCTAGAACACCTCACTAACCCAAACTCTATGGCCCTCCTTTAAATCCTTTCAAACCTTGGCGTCACCCAGCATGGTACCAGATCGCCCCTCACTGCTGCACACCTTCTGGAACAGATTTTCTCATTAATCTGCAACATCACTGTCAACAATCCAGCAATCCAACACATTTGTGACCTGGACAAGCCATGCCCTGGTCAGTTTCAATGTTACCCATCCCTCACCACCACAGACCTACCACCACCGGAACCGCCTGCTGCAGCAACAAAAGCATAACAAAGGAGGAGTGGGCTTCTGCCTTCTCTGCTCACCACCCTGAGAGCACCAGCAACTTGCCAAAACCAAAAATTCTCAACAGCCGGAGCACCGCATGCTCCAACACCCTGGCTCCGCTCAAGCGCAACCCAATGGCAAGAGCCGAACCACAGGCCAGCTGGTACACACAGGAACTCAGGTTGATGAAAAGCCACTACAAAAACAAATGGAGAACATGTCAAGACACCAATATTAAAGACTTCATCAAATCAGCCTTAAGACTGTACTACCGAACACCGAGAACACAGTTATTGCAGGTCTCACTGATTCTGGCTCTAACAACAGCAAGGAAATTTTCATCATCATCAAAGATTTCACAGTGATTCCTCCTGCCTCCAGCAGCATCACCCTTTACAGGATCTTTGCGACAGGATCTCAGAACTCTTATACCACAAAATTACCTCCATAAGACAACTTTGACCCTCAACTGGACTGCATCACCACTGCAACTCAACTTCCCCCATGGCTGAAGAATTAATTCTGACTCTTAGCCAGTCATCACCAGCATCAAAATTGCTGCTACTATGAGGATCACCCACTTTGAGGCCCCATCTGACCCTTGCTCCCCCCACGCCTTCACCAAAGAACTCCTATCGATCAGCAAAGCACTTACACCAATCTTGAATGCCTCCATCGACTCAAGCATATGCACAAACACATGAAAACACTGCTCAAGAAACCACCCGCTGACCCAGCCACACTTTCCAATTACAGACCCATTTACCTACTACCATACATGGCAAAGGAATTAGAGAAACTGGTAGGCCTGAACACCTTGGCTTGGTATTCCAATAAAATTGTTGCCTTCACCCCTCCTGTTTTGCTGAATTAATTTTTGTTGGCTTTGTGACTGTATGCACTTTACCACTGCTAACCAGTGCTAAAGTGCTTGTCCTCTCTCCATTACACATGGTAAAATTCACCTACACCTAATTGCCACATTTCATTTACCTGTAGTTTCCTAATGGTAATATCAGTACCCATGGCCTGTAAGGTATATGTTACTGCTAGTGGGCCGGCAGACCTCATTGTTCCACCTACTAAAGGAAAAGGAGCCTTTTAAAACATGTATCACACCTGCCACTGCAGCCTTTAGTATAATTTTAAACTACCATTTCAACCTAGCAAAATTGATATTTTGCCAAACCTAAACCTCTCAACTAATATTTTCATGTCCCAACCATTTGTGCCTTCTCCCAGTGTCCTGGTTTACATGACTGTGAATGGCTCTGCTGTTGGGATTTGTGCATTGCTTCCAGGCAGTGACATAAAGGGGACTTAGGTGTGTACAGGATGGGCCATCCTACCAGTATGAATGGGGAGGGGTGCTACCCAGCCCCATATACACTTAGAAGGGCTTTGTGTCCTGCACACTCAATGGAACCTGACAGCAAGCTTGCCCCGTCTTTTGTCACCCCAGACAGTTTGGAGCCTTGACAGGGGAAGGTGAAGAACTTTCCAGAACCAGATGGGCGAGTAGGATAAGGAGTTATTCCCACACAAAGGCTGACAGGCGGTAGAAATATTGGACCTCCAGAGCCACACTTCAGAGCACTCCTGGGTCTGTGGAAGTTACAGAAGAAAGACTGCCCTGCTGCTAGAGCACTGCCCTGCTGCTTGAAGGACTGCCTTGCTGTCTGAGAAGGAAGAATAAACCTTCTTGCCTTCCTGCTAGGCTAACCAGAGTAACTCCAGGGGTCAGCTGTCTAACCTCCTCTGTGAGTCACAGGGAAACAACATGCTTTAGAGGTATTGCAACTGTCCAGCTGAACTGCTGCAACTTGCATCTGCTGGAGTAAGTCCCTGATCCCCAAGATGTGCCCCTGGGTCCTGGACCCTTGGCTGATGTACAGCTCCTGCCTGCCCACAACATCTGCCAATGAGATGAGATCCGCTCTTTGCACTGATGATAGTCTGAAGCAACGCAAAACTTGAACTTCATGCTACAGCCCATGACAACCACCAACCCGAAGCTACAGCATTGACCATTTATGACACACGACCAGCTCTTTGCACTACTGAGATGACTGTCTGTAACAGTGGACCCACTCTTCGCACTACTGCTACAACAGTCCGTGATGCTCAGCCTGCTCTTCATGGCCTCCTTCATCAGGATGCTCAGAGGCAGAGTGGGGAGCTTCTGCCTGCTGCCTCCAACCCGGCAACACAGTGCGGGGTTGGAGAGAACACAGTGCACGTGTGTGTTTAGCTGGCCCGAGATGGCCTGCCAAACATACATGGGCACTGAGGGGGAGTGCTGTGCACTCCTCCTCCGTACCTATCATCGCTCGTGGTTCTGCCCTTTTGAACATGTCATCCCTCCTAGAATACCACCTGCACCAGTCTAGTATTCAAACACTGCCCTCACCGGACCCATGGGACCTCTCTTTGCACCACAACTTTGACCAACATGTCCTTTGCAGTTTTTCTCCTGGAAGGTTGTCTTTGAAGTAATCATAATGTCCCTTAGACCTTTCAGTGAACTACAAGCCTTCACACTACAAGAGCCTATTTTCCAGGTTTCTAATGAAAAGGTTGTCCTTAGAACCAATCCCAAGTTCCTGCCTAAGGTGGTCTCCCTTTTCAGCCTTAAAGAGACCAACTGAGTTTCTAGTCTTCTTTCCCAAGCTTGGTTCTGTAGCAGATAGGGCACTTCACACATGTCAAGCATGCTTTCATGAGTTCCATAGTTAGGACCAAGTCCTTTTGTAAAACATCACACCAAGGAATAGCATTAAAGGGATTCACATGGGCTAACTCAGTAGTCTCAGAACTCTAACTCTTCGAACCCAGGCTCCCTATATATATCTCCAAGACACCAGATATTTATGGATGGAGAAACCTCACCCACAAAATTGTGGCATGCTTCATCATCTGGCAGTTTGCCCCACCGAGTTTGGACAGTGCCAACCCGGTGGTCTCTACCTTAACCCACAAATGGGGAAAAGGGAGTTCAGAATAACATGTTTTCTGATCAGTGTTAAGGGTCCAGATACTATGGGCCATATCTACAAGAAATTGGCAGCGCTGGGCTGCATCACTTCGGAAACTCAGGGATGCACCGTATTTGCAAAAATATGGCACACCCCTGTGTATCCCCAAGCGTTGGTGCTAAATATAGATGCCTAGCCAACACAGGCACCTTTGCGCCATATTATAAGGATGTCTGCATTGCGTGTGACCCTTCCAGCAAATAAACAATCAAATATGGTGAAGAAAGTCCACATAGAAGTAGAAAATGGTTATTATTTATTGATTGCTTATGTGCAGGAAGGGACACATTCCTGCACATAAACAATTCTTAATCACATTATGTTTTCTTGTAAATCTGAAGCAGTGTCAAAAACGAATGGGTGTTGCTTGGGTACACCCACAGCAACACCCATTGCATGCCTCTCTGCCTCAGAAAACTGCGTCAGGGGGGCTCATATTTACAAGGTGGAGTTAAGCCACAAAAAGTGTCTTAGTCCCGCCTTGTAAGTATGGTGCAGGCACAGCACCACAGGAGCATCACAAAACGTGACACTCCAGTGTCGCTGGGAGCTTGTAAATATGCCATCAAATCTTAAAACTGCCTCTGTGCAATCCCAGGAATATCTCCTTTATTATTTGGGGACAGAGGGCAGGGTTAGAACAAAGAAACAGTTCTATTTTTAAGAAATAAGGGGCAAGTATGTATATCTACAACTACACATGCTATGAGCAGATTATATTACTTATCCAGTAAGTATCTGTTCATCTCATGTAGTGTTATAGATTCACATGTGCCAACCCACATCTCCGGCAGCTAGCATTTGCTACAGATATCTTGAACCTACTTAAATATTTATGCTACACACATAGCCACTATGTTATCCTATGCACTACTCCATAGATACTCTCATCCACTGTGTGGCAAAAAAATCTAACAATGGAGTCAGTGCCCATGAGCATTCACTGTCAGAAGAGGAGTCACCAGATCAAGGGACTCAAAAATGTCTTCAAAGAAAGAATGTGGCAACAGTTCATGCCCAAAATATTATATAGGAGAATGCAGAGCATGTGAACCTACATCACTACATGTGGTGAACATTTACTTACAGGTTAAGTGGCATACCCATCCTGACTCGTAAAGTAGCTTTTGATGCTGATACTAACTTTCAGATAAAAGGTGTATATAATGGTAATCCTCTCTCTTTTGACAGTTAGTATTTTATGTATTAATGGATCGCAACAACTGTTGGGGTTGCATACCATTGATCAGTTACCAAGATATGAAAGATGGTTGTAACAGTCACAAAATGATAGCTGTCCCAGGGAACAGCTGCTGCAACCTCACATTCAGGGTTCTGCCCTCCTAGGGTCTGTGCAGCTCAATCCCAGAAAGGCAGAACAAAGCATTTCCTCTGAGAGCAGGGTGTTACACCCACTTCCTTTGGAAATAGATGTTACAGGCTGGGAGGGGTAGCCTCCCCCAGCCTCTGGAAATGCTTTGAAGGGCACAGATGGTGCCCTACATGCATAAACCAGTTTACACCGGTTCAGGGACCCCTTCTTCCCTGCCCTGGTGCGAAACTGGACAAAGGAAAGGGGAGCGATCACTCCCCTGTCCATCACCACCCTGGGGGGATGGTGCACAGAGCTCCTCCAGTGTGTCCCAGACTTCAGCCATCTTGCTTTGCAAGGTGTGGCGGCACTCTGGAGGCTCTGAGTGGCCAGTGCCAGCAGGTGACGTCAGAGACCCCTCCTGATAGGTGCTTCGCTGATAAGGTAGCCAATCCCCCTCTCAGGGCTATTTATGGTCTCTCCTTGTGGGTTCTCTTCAGATCATGCTTGCATGTTTCCTTCAGGAATCCCCTGCAACAACTTCAGACCCTTCTGACCTCGGCTCAACCGCAGCCTGCTCTAAAAAACGCTGTAACTGCAACAAATTGTCTACAAAAGACACTTTTCTTCAGCAACCTCAGCTCCAAGTCAGCAACTGCAACAGTTTCCATGGTGTGCACACTCTGTGGACTCCCTGTCTTCATCCTGCACCAGAAGGACTGAAGAAATCTCCCATGGAGTGACAGAGTCGCTCCCCTGCTCCAAGCAAGCACCTTCCAAGATGACGACCAGCATCCTGGGACTCCTCTCACAGTGACGAGCGTGCTCCTAAGGACACAGAGGGTGGACATCATCGACATAGACTTTCCTGAGGTCCTGCTGATGCAATTTGGAGGAGGTAAGACCTTGCCTTCCCTGAGAGCGATGGTACCCCTGCGTACTGCGTCTTTTTGGCCTCCTGAGGCCTCTGTGCATACTTTTCAAAATTCCTTTGTGCACAACCTGTCCCAGGTCCCCAGCACTGCATCCTGTGACGCACAACTCGCTAAGTTGTTCTCCGGCTGTGTGGGACCTTCTTTTGTTGTGCTGCATCAACCACATTTTGCACCTCCTTTCGAACCCAGATCCTGCAACTCCTGGGGATTGTGGCTGGTATCTTGAGGGCTCTCTAAAGTACTGAGAGCCCCCTCTGCCTCCTCACACAGAGTCCTCGGACCAGATCCCTACTTGGTCCATCCAGCACCATTTTGAGGCAAAACACATTTTTGTTGTAGCCAAGGCTTGTTGGTGACTTCCAACACAAAATCTCATCTGCAACGATCTTCAAACCGTGGGGCATCTTTTGCATGATGCAGGAACCCACTGGTATCTTCCTAGGGGGCATTTCTGCAGTATTCGACTAACCATGGACTTTTCTTTTGCATCCTCTTCTGAGTTGGCAGGGGCTCCTGTCCTTCCTGGAACTTATTTCGACTTCTGGACTTGGTTCCCTTCCTTTGCAGGTCTTCAGGTCCAATAATCCAGCAGTTGTTCTTTGCAGACTTGGTTGGCTGCTGCAAAATCCCCAAAACGAGTTGTAGTGTGCCCTAAGGAAACTTGCAATACTTTACTCCTGCTTTTCTGGGCTCTGGGGTGGGGTAATTTACTTACCTTTACTGTGTTCTTACTCTCCTAGAGATTCTTCACACTACACATGTCTAGGGGGGGATTTGTGATTCGCATTCCACTTTCTTAGTATATGCTTTGTGTTGCCCCTAGACCTATTTTCTCCCATTGCATTCTATAGCATTTCCTATTGTTTGCATTTTTCTATGACTATTTACTTGTCAAATTTTGGTGTCTAGTGTATATATTGTGTATAATACTTTCCTCCAGAAGGAGACTTGTCTCTAAGATATTTTTGGTACTGTATCACCCAAATAAATACCTTTATTTTTGATAACACTTAATATTGTCTTTACTTGTGTATAAGTACTGTGTAACTATAAGTGGTATTGCAGGAGCTTTGCATATCTCCTAAACTGCTCTGCTATAGCTACCGCTATCAGCCTACGCTGCTAGAACACTACTACATTTCACTAATAGGGGATACCTAGACCTGGTATAAGGTGTAAATACCCAAGGTACCCACTACAAACCAGGCCAGCCTCCTACAGGTATTCAATCCTTTATATACAGACAGGCACTTCCCTACTCAAGTGTAGGTGTCAACTCCCGTCCACCCTTCCTGCCCAGGAACAGCCATCAGAATGCAGCTGAATGCAGATGAGTCCTCAGACACACCTAACCTTTCAGTATTTTTGGCTGTCTGGAGGGAATGCGCAAAGTGTAGCTGTCACCCTCCCCAGATGTGTATTAGAGACAGGCTGCCAGGCACATAGGGCAGTAAGAGCAGAGAAACACCCACTTTCTATAAGTGCCATTTCTAAAATAGTAATGTTAAATCCGACTTTACCAGTAAAGAGGATTTATCCTTACCATTCATCAGAAATGCAGCTACACAGGTATGCATGATGCCCCTACACCTCTCTGTTCAGGAATTACAGTTTAAAAGTATATTAAGGAATTCCCAATGTTAGTCTATAAGAGGTCTAGGCCTCATAGTAGTGAAAAATGACTTTGGGAGTTTTTCACTACCAGGATATATAAATCTTAAAAGTACATGTCCTGTCTTTTACCTACATAGCACCCTGCCCTATGGGCTACCTAGGACCTACCCGAGGGGTCACTCATAGTGACATATATGCAATAAAAGGGAAGTTTAAGGCTTGATAAGATGTTTTAAATGCTGAGTCGAAGTGGCTCTGCAGTGGCAGGCTTGAGACATGTTTAAAGGGCTACTTAAGTGGGTGTCATAATCAGTGGCGCAGGGCCACTAGTAGCATTTTATTTACAAGCCCTGGGTACATGGTATACCACTTTACAAGGGACTTATGAATAAATCAACTATACCAATTGTGGATACAGCAATGTTACCATGTTTCTGGGAGACGTACATGCACTTTAGCACCGGTCAGCAGTTGCAAAGTACTTGGAGTCCTAAAGCCAACAAAAAGATACTGCAAAGATGTGAGGCAAATAGGCAGAGATTTGGCTGATAGGTCTAATAGCTGCCAAGTGTCACTATGCCCCCATTAATTGAACAGTGCCTCGCCAATGCAGGAACATTTTTCCCTAGCTCGCAAGGGCACTCAACCTGAGACTAGTTGAAGAAAACATAGTAAGCCTCATATGTTGCAAACGGACAGGTTTAACCCCTTCACTGCCAGGCTTTTTTCCCCTCAGGTGGCAGGCCTTTTTTTGGCTATTGGGGCAGTTTGCGCTTACACCTTCATAACATTTTGTTCATATAAGCTACCCACGTCAAATTTGCTTCCTTTTTTTCAACATTCTAGGGTTTCTAAAGGAACCCAGAGCTTCTGGGTTCCCCTGGAGGAGACCAAGAAATTAGCCAAAATACATCGAAAATGTGTTTTTCTTTAAAGAAAGGGCTGCAGAAGAAAGCTTGTTTTTTTTCCCCCGAAAATGGGATCAACAAAGGGTCTGTGGTGCTACAATCACCATCTTCCCAGCTTTCAGGAACAGGCAGACTTGAATCAGAAAACAACATTTTTCAACACAATTTTGGCATTTTACTGGGAACTACCCCATTTTTACTATTTTTTGTGCTTTCAGCCTCCCTCCAGTTAGTGACAGAAATGCTGGATCCTGGACAGCTAAACATTTCTGAAAAGTAGACAAAATTGTGAATTCAACAAGGAGTAATTTGTGTAGATCCTTCAAGGTTTTCCTACAGAAAGTAACAGCTAAATTAAAAAAATAGTGAACTTGAGCTGAAAAAAGAGCAATTTCTGTCTACATTTTCTTCTATAATTTTTTCCAGCTATGGCAGATTTTTGAAAGCAATATACTGTTACATCTGATTGACTCTTTTAGTTGCTGGGATATCAAGAACCCTAGGTACCCAGAGCCAATAAAGGAGCTGCACCTTGCAATGGGTTTTCATTGTATTCAGCAATTCATTTGGTGAAATATAAATAGTGAAAAATAGGCTTCAAGGAAACCTTTGTATTTCCAAAATGGGCACAAGATAAGGTGTTAAGAAGCAGTGGTTATTTGCACGTCTCTGAATTCCCGGGTCCCCATACTAGCTTGTGAATTTAAGAGCATTTCTCAAATAGACTTCTTTTTTACACACTGTCTTACATTTGGAAGGAAAAAATGTAGTGAAAGACAAGGGGCAATAACACTTGTTCTTCTATTCTGTGTTCCACGAAGTCTCTTGATAAAAATGGTACCTCACTTGCCTGAGTAGGCCTAATGCCCGCGACAGGAAATGCAACATGGACACATCACATTTTTACTTTGAAATCTGACATGTTTTTCGGAAAGTGCCTAGCTGTGGATTTTGGTCTATAGCTCAGCCAGCACGTAGGAAACCTACCAAACCTGTGCATTTTTTAAAACTAGACACCTAGGGGAACCCAGGATGATGTAACTTGTGGCGCTCCCACCAGGTTCTTTTACCCAGATTCCTTTGCAAACCTAAAAACTTTGTCAAAAAACAAATTTTCCTCATATTTCTGTGATAGAAAGTTCTGGAATCTGAGAGAAGCCACAAATTTCCTTCCACCCAGCATTTCCCCAAGTCTCCCGATAAAAATGGTACCTCACTTGTGTGGGTAGGCCTAGTGCCCATGACAGAAAATGCCCCAAAACACAACATGGAAACATCACATTTTCCTGAGTGCCTAACTGTGGATTTTGGCCTCTAGCTCATTCAGCACCTAGGAAAACCTAGCAAACCTGGACATTTCTGAAAACGAGATACCTAGGGGAACTCAGGATGGGATAACTTGTGGCACACGTACCAGGTTCTGTTACCCAGAATCCTTTGCAAACCTCAAAATTTTGCAAAACAAACACCTTTTCCTCACATTTCAGTGCAGCAAAGTTTCTGGAATCTGAGGGGAGCCACAAACCTCTTCTACCCAGCATTCCCCCACATCTCCCGATAAAAATGGTACCTGACTTGTGTGGGTAGGCCTAGTGCCCGCGACAGGAAATGCCCAAAAACACTATGTGGACGCATCAAAATTATCAATTACAATACTACCTGTTTTTACAAGGGGCACCTGTGTTTTTGGTCCTGGACTCAGCAGCCATCTAGGGAAACCTACCAAACCCAGACATTTCTGAAAACTAGACACCCAAGGGAGTCCAGGGAGGTGTGACCAACCTCCAATTTAGCAAAAAAAAAATTGGATTTTCCCCACATTTCTGTGTGGGATCACCATACCAGCACAAATTCCCTACCACCCAACGTCCCCCTCAGTCTCATGATAAAAATTATACCTCACTTGCATAGGTGGGCAAATACCTGTGACAGGGAAGTGCCAAAAACATGTCAAGTGGGGCAGAATTTTTATCGGTATGGATGCGACAATGATGGGTGGTAGGAATTTTGTGGATTCCTGCAGATGGTGGAAGGTTTCAGCACAAAAAACTGGGGGCAGAAAAGGCCTTAAAAACGTAAACAAATGTTTCCAGGAGAGTGACCATTGCCAAAGGGGCCACTCCCCTTTATTGTTTATGTCACAAAAAGGAACATACCTGGTGTCTAGTGGGCATTTCTGCAGCCCAATTGCTTCATGATTGGGCTGCAGAAATACTCAGAGAGATATCAAAGGAAAGGAAAAGCCTTTCCTTTCCTTTGAGGCCTCTCTGCCGCCCCCTTCCCCTGATCGGAAGAGAAATGCAAAGATTTCTCTTCCAATCGCGCTGGAAGTGCATCCCATGCGCTTGTCATCAGACGTCACTGGTGGGGGGGAGCAAGGGGTAGAAGGGGAAGCTATTCCCCTTCCATCCCTTCACGGCCTTGGGGGTTGGGTGGGAGGCCAATGAGCCGGGTGCAGGACGAGGTGGTTACGTCCCTGGCGCCTGAGCGCCATGACCGAGGATGTAACCACCTCATCCCAGGCACTGAGCGGTTAAAAAATCTGCATACTGCTATGTTAGTCATACACTTTACCTGTTCTTTCCCAATATTATAGAGAGCCAAAATTGAGAAGACTTGAGTCAAAAATAATTGTAGGGTATCAAACCATGCATCCTATAGGCTTAAATCTGGATGAAGAATTGATAGTTCATCTAGGTAGAGCATAATAATGGGAAGGATTGTTAAACCAGAAATAAATTTGGGGCTTCGCGATGAGTATGATGTTGGATTTAAAATCTGGATTGATGGACAATTGCCTCTTGACATGAACAAAACTGTAATTTGTGTTATGTTGGATTTAAAAGTGTATATAATTGGATTGTAATCTTTGTTTTCACTTATTTTATTTTATTTTTTATATTTGATGAACGGTGTAGAATGGGGATGCCTATTGACATAAAGCTAAGGGAATTTCCCCCTATTTCAAAAGAGCTATTGTATCCTTTTGTGCCCACTTCGACTTAATAAGTAGAATAATGGAGTGGTTGAGAATTTATATGAATTATAATTGATATAAATGTGAACACAAAATGATGCCCACTTGGGCTTAATAGGTGGAATGATGAATTGGTTGAGAGTTTATATACATTTTATTGATATAATTGTAAACACGAAATGGTGCCCACTTGAGCTTAATAAGTGCAATAATGAATTGGTTGAGAATTAATATGAATATCAGTGATATGAATGTAAATACGAAAGGACAGTATTTATAAATGTTAAGGAGATTGATGATATTTGAAGATGGTGGCCACGTTGTATGTATTCAGGACTTATATTTTTAGTCCGTTCTTTTTGTTGTTATACACAAAGGTGGTGTGTTTAAAAATTTAGTCTTTTATATGTAATTGTTACCCCTGATCAAGGAAATTGAATCTCTAAGAAGGGTTGGGTGTTAGAATGGCTGTCAAAAGTTTATGAAAATCAATTGCCACTGAAAGGACAAGTTAGTGGTTGTGACCGTTTTCTCGGCATTGCGAACCAGCATTGTGCACATATATATATATATATATATAAATATATCAAGCCAAATCCCTTTCATTTTGCTGTACAAATGGCAAAAGACTTTGTCACTATCTAGCTCGGCGAGGATAGCACTGTGCTGATCCCATGCTTAAAAACCTTGCTAGATAAGCAGACATTTGAGGTGAGCAAATCTAGAGTGTCGCTGGTGTTGCAGTGTGCTCCTTACTAGAGCAGCTCTCCACCTAAAAGTGGGAAATTCCCAGAGTTCTCCTTTGTTTTTTGCATATATATATATATATATATATATATATATATATATATAGTTATAATTAGGTCAGCGTTTCCACAGGAAATGCAGTTTTTGCTTTGCCAATTACTTTGGCACAATTAGATAAACCTTCACAAAACTTTCCAAAAGATTCTATATTTTGACTAGTTTCTTCATGAAAAGTTTCTGGACGATTCATCAACCGGAGGCAAAGAAAAATGGGAGACCCAAAATAAAAAATCCACATCCATGTCTCCTTAGACTTTTTTAGGCAGCATTACGGCAAAAATGTCTGAAAGGAATTACCACAGATTTGACAGGAAACTAGATCTTGGTTAACAAAGTGTGCTCTTTGTGATTTGATGTAAAGCCGTTCAGTTGTTTTTGAGATTTTAAGTCTCAAAAATATTTGTACATGTGGACATTTGGATGCGAGGGACTGTCTGAGTCCCCCTCCCGGAGCCACAAATGGGCCCTGGAGACTCCATCCCCTATGACCAAACATTAATTATAGGGGAGGGGCATGCAGTTCCCATCCCCGTGCCTTTATATGTCACATGGATATCATCCCCTGACGCCAGCTCTTTTACTGTGTCCAAGGGAGCCCACAAAGGGACACAATAGTATGCTTCCTCATGGTGGGAGCTTTGAAAATGCTCCGGCCGGATGAGAGCAAACTTTTGTTTTCCTGCCCATGCACTTGCAGGCAGTGAAACTCTGATTGCTCCCCCTACAGCTCCCAATATCTTTAAAAATATCCAGGAGATGGGGTCAATGGGGCCCGTAGTGATTGTCACAGAAATTTTCACCTAACTATAGTATCACTTTAACCTTTGTTTTTTCAGAGAATATATATAGAGAGACATAAGAAATGCAGATACAGTTTTACAGCAATTATACATTGAAAATTGATTATAAATTGATTATGACAAGCAGGAACAAAAAAATTACCATAGACTGGATTAAAAAAATGTATCCAGGTCCAAATAGCTGATCCCAGGTTTGAGAGGGCCATCTTTGTCCTTCGTGCCTTTATCCTTAAGAGTGGCAATTTAAATTTAACAGCAACAACATATGAGAGCCCACCAATTATTGATTGAAGATGGGAGTGGATTAATTATCTCCCGGGCAATACAGAGTCTATCAATGAATATAGCTATAAATGCAATTGGTACATTCTAGCTAGGCACATTAAGTCTGGTACCCAACATAACGTTCTGAATAGTAAATTCAAGGTCAATATTAAGTCGGTCAGATAACTATCTAGCACTTGTAATCCAGTAGTCACGAACCTTAAGACAGCTAGCCAACATATGGTCAATGGACTAGACCCACACCCTCTGACCCACACCTGGAATATTCAGATATTCCATGTAAATAATGTATTAGGTGGATAATATAGCATGCACACAGTTTTAAATTGTGGGAATTTCAATCTAGTTGATATAAGGTACTGCTGGGGCCAAATGAAAGCTTGTTTGACATTATATGAGGAAAGACGCAGCAGCAGCACACAGCGTAGCGGCGGTGGTTGCCGCCTGCCGCTCGCCATCCAGGAGGACAAGGAGAAAGTGAAGGGGGATGGGGACACAACGCGTCCACCCCCAATGCACAGCGCAATGGAGGAAGCACAGGGGGAAGCCTGAAAGGGAGTTGGTGCAGGGGGTAGAGCCTGCCGGGGAGGAACCGGCTGGTAGTAAAGCAGGGCCCTGTGTGCAGGGCCTGCCAGCCGGGCAGGAAGAGAAGCATGAGGAGCAGAGGCCAGGGGGGCCTCGGGGTTTGGAGCAGCCCCTGGACCTCTCTGTGGCAGGGCACCCAGCTAAGGTGGGGAATAAAGGCCAGGTGCATGGGCGGGGTGGGATCAAGGGAAAAGGGAGGAAGGTGCAGGCACCCCTAGGGGGAACCTATGGGGATCCACATGTAGGTAGTGGGGGGTAAGGCAGATTTGGGGCCTGCAAGGAAGCAGTTAGAGGCATGTGGCTTTGGGCAGGGTGGGGAGGAGACCCAGCAGCAACCATCCACTGACTGGTCGGCAGTGGATATTGAAGCCAGGATTCAGGAACAGAGGAGACTAGTGGCTGAGACTGAGGAAGGGTGGGCCCTGTTATGCAAAGAAAGAGGGGAGGAGGAAGGGAGATCCAGGCAGGCGAAGTAGAAGTCAGTGGGGGCCAGTGGGGTGCACAAAGAGGGGCGTAGTTGGCGTAGTTGGGGGCAGTTGGGGGCAGTGGAGTTGGGTGTGGGTTCCTTCTTAGGAGAGAGGTAAGGAACAGGAGGCTTTATGCGGCTGGTGGGCCAGGCAGCATGATGGGTGCACAGGGTGCACACAGGCAAGTGTGGCACGGTGAGTCAAAGCCCGCATCAGAGGTTGGTAGAAATGTGGCGAAACCAATGGGAGCGCAACACGGCCTCAGGACGTTGGTCCGAAGCAATAGAGGGGTCTTCGGCAGCCTTCTCTACACCGTGTGAGTGCATGAAGCACACACATGGCATATGCCCTGGGGGCCAAGGGATGGAGGATGAGCGTGACGTGGCGGATGCAGAAGGTGTTGATGATGAGTGGGTTATGGACGAGGAGGATGTGGTTGAGCTGGATTATGAGGAAGACTTGGAGGAATGGGAAGACGGGGAGATTCACGAAAAAGAGGTGAGCGGGGAAAAACGGAGGGGTAAGGGGCGCAGGAGGTGTGCAACCCCCTCATCTCTTAATGTTTTTCAGGCATCAAAGATGGGTGCATGAGTCCATGAGGTTTCAGGCAAAGAAGGTTGCGGGCACAAGTCACTGTTAGATGCGGGTACTCACATCCACGGAGTCCAAGGTAAGGAGGAATGGTGGTCCCCGTGGGGTGATTGGAAAGGCGAGGCCGTTGCGGCCCAATATAAGCCTATTGGGGTGGGGAAGACTCAGTACACAGCATGCCCAGTGCAGGTACGGTACAAGCAGGCAGCAATGACTGGGTGGGGGGCACAGTGTTGACGTCCGAGAGTGGTGGTGGGGATGGGGGGATAGCATTGAGGGGGGACAAGGAGGGTGACGCCAAAGAAGCGGATGGCCATAAGAAGCGTCTCCCATATATGGGACTAGCTATGCCATTGGGGTCTCACATAGCGGACAAGACAAAATCGAGGATCTGGAGACATGAGTACGTTGACATATTCAAACTCCTTCATAGAGATACTCAGATGAAGGAAGGCTCTAAGAAGGTGGACTGGGAACTGGCGCTTAGGCCTAGGGTTCCAAGAACTATAGATAATGGGACCCCCGCATTTTTGATCTTTGCCAGTATCTACTGTGAAGAATATGTGGACAGGGCCATTGCCATGTGAAAGTACATGGACATTATTCACAAGACCCAAATGCATTTTGTGAGTTTCGCATGGCTGAGCACAATGAAGAATTTAGGGCCAGAGTGAGTGTTAATCCTGAAAAGCCATGAGGAGATGTAAACTCATAGTTATGGATGCAGTAGATGGCCTCTTCGCATTCTGCAGTATCTACCCAGACAGCTAGTGGTCTCCCAGTGGTCTATAAGCATTTTCAGCAGCGTCCCGCTCAAGGAGGGGTGGGTACGGCACAGAAGGTCCTAGTGCCTAACTCCAGAGCATGTTGGAATTTCAACAAAGGGTTTTGCTCCAGAAACCCCAGCAAATTTAAACATAAGTGTTCCGGATGTGGGGGGAGATACCCAGTCATGCAATGTTTTTTCCTTGCCAGTCTGGCGGAACAGTAGAGATCTACCAGGACAGAGGAGGGCAAGGTGCTCCTGGGCCAAAAGGCACCTACTCCAATTAAGTTGGTTAAGTTACTGCGCCTATACCCGGGTACAGACATGGCGCGCAAATTGGAATGGAGATTCAGAGAAGGGTTTCGGGTAGGATATCAGGGGCTGCATGCAAGGAGATGGGCGGACAATTCGCAGTCAGCAAAAGCCATGCCGGATGTGGTAGCGACTAAATTGAGCAAGGAAGTTGCAGAGGGCAGAATTGCGGGCCCCTTTTACGCGTGGCCTATGGATGACCTAATGATTTCACCTTTGGGTGTGGTCCTCAAGAGCACGGGATTTCCAACTGATACACCATTTGTCATGGCCAGAAGGGGCACCGGTGAATGACTTTATCGCGCCAGAGGATACACGAGTAGTGTATGCTTCAGTAGATGATGCCATTCGGCTCATACGGGGGAGTGGCAAAGGTGCTGAGTTGTCTAAGTGCGACATCAAGGCAGCTTTTCGGCTGCTCCCCATTCACCCTGAGGATTTCTCTTTGCTGGGGATGCAATTGGAAGGGGCCATTTACATGGAAAGAGTGCTGCCCATGGGGTTTGTGATGTCTTGTGCATTATTCAAGGCATTCAGTACCTTCCTGCAGTGGGTTTTTGAGCAAGTGAGTGGACATTGGACCGTGTCACACTACTTGAACGATTTTGTTTTTGTGGGTTCACTGCATTCTGATTCATGTGGTAAGGCGTTGCAATGCTTTGAGAGTTTAGCACCGGACTTTGTGGTGCCCCTGGCACCGGAAAAAACTGAGGGCCCTAGCGTCATGCTGACTTTTTTGGCCATTGAGCTGGACATGGTGGCCTTCATCGCACATTTGCCTGCTGTGAAGGTTGAAGACATTTTACAATTTTCACGGCAGATCCAGTTGAGTCAGAAGATAGAACTGCGCATGCCTCAACAACTTCTGGATTTCCTCAACTTTGCATGCTGGGTGGTCCGGGGAAGTAGGGCTGTCTGCAGGCACGTGGGGCTGACGATGTCCGGTGCATCCCTCCCTCATCACAGGATTCAGCTGACTGTAGGTTTGAGGGAGGACATCAAGGCATGGGAACTTTTCCTGACACAGTTCAATGGGGTTTCCATGTCCTTTTGAGAGGAAGACACTGTCTGGCAGGTGTAGATTTTTTCGGACGTGGCGGGGGCCTCTGGTTTTGGCCTTCTTTGGGATGGACGGTGGTGCGCGAAACCATGGCTGGCACAGTGGTTGAATCAAGGCAGGAGCATTGCGTTCTTGGAATTCTAACCACTGCTGGTGGCTTTGTCAGTGGGGGGTGACGAATTGGCCAACAGGACAGTAATGTTCCATGTGGACAATTTGACAGTGTTTGTCTTGGTGAACAGAAGGTCAGGGACCTCAGGGTGCAGTGGCTTGTTGTTTGACTTTGATCATATTTAAGGCTGTGCATATTCCTGGGTCAACAATTCTATTGCAGATTCCCTGTCTCGTTCGCAGTGGTAGCATTTCTGCACATTGGCACCTGGCGCAGAAGAGCACAAGATAGCGGTCCTGGCAGACATTTGAGATTGGGGGCATGATGGTTATGAGACTAGTGGAGATGTCACTAGCGGAATCCACCCTAAGGAGTTATCGCCTTCCATGGTTGAAATTTCAGGACTTTGAGATTTTTGAAGGGCAGTTCTGGAGGCAGAAGCAGGGAGCACTTGAGGCTTGAGTGTTGCGTTTTGTAATATTTCTGATTACCGACTGCCACAATTGGGGGCAAGTTGGCAGGAGTGTCTGTTTATGGGAAATTGTTCTTTGGTTGGGATCCAGCGAAGGATGACATCTTGGGAGGAATTCTGAAGGGTTGGAAGAGGGCAAGATCGGGTCAGGTAGGGTGGTGCGTGAAGCTATTACATTTGAATTGCTCTTGGAAATTTTGCATGTATTGCCAGTTTGTTGTGTGGATGCATTCAAGGTGGCTCTTTTCTATTTGTATATGATATGGATGTTTTTGGGGGCTTTTCATGTGTCTGAATTGTTGGGTGTGGGAAAAGCTTGTGGAGTACGGGAGGGGGACATGCGAAGACAGGATGAGCCCTTGGGCATCTGGTTGAGGCTGTCAAAAACGGATCAGTTGGGCTGGTGAGAATGGATATGGTTGGACAGAGGTGGCGAGGGAGAATCATGTCCAGTGTTGGAATGGGACAGTTTCAGGGAGCACAGGGCAGGAGAAGGGGGAGTGTCTTTTGTCAAGGTAATGGTAAGAAGCTCACGGCTTCCCAGTTGTTGGCTGTTTTGAGAATGGATTTGAGGTACCTTGGGAGGCAGGGAGGTAAGTTTAGTACTCACTCCTTTTGGATTGGTGCAGCAACTGAGGCGGCTTAGTTAGTTTGGGACTGAGAACAAATCAGGCGTATTGGGTGGTGGCGGTCAAAATGTTGTGAGAGATATGTGGGGGCCTGATTTGGAGTCTTTTCCAGGGATAGGGTAAGTTGTGCCACATGGGGTGGGTCTCTTCAGGTGTTGGGTTTTGAGGAGGGGGGGACGGATATTGTCGCACACTGATGTCTGTTTCCCCTTCCAGGTTGCGTGAGTGGCCCAGAGAAAGCTAAAGCGGTCACATGCCTGGTCTGACACTCTTTTATTCACTGGGTGGCAAAATATGAGGAAAAGCAAGTGTATGGACGATCTCTGGGACTTCCAAGTAGCAGGCACGAGGTGTTGTGGTGGGGAAAGAGCAGAATGAGGCGGGGCAATTTGCTTCCTTTTATAATATCGATCCTGCTCACATTGGGATGTCCTGATTTATTGATATTGCACCTTGGGGAAAATGATCTGGTTCGCCTATCTGTGCTCACCCTACTGCACACATGCAGTGGGATCTGGCATTGCTGAGGCAAAACATGCATGGGACCTGTTTGGTGTGGATGGAATTTGTGCCCAGGAGGAAATGGAGAGGAGCGCTGAAACATGAGGCTATTGAAAGGGTTCGGAGGAAGCTCAATCGGGCTATGCAGGTTTTCTGTGGGGCACTTGCCATTAAGGTGCTGACGCACAAAGGGATTAAGGAGGAAGAACAGGTGCTCTTCAGTGATGATGGAGTGCATCTGTCAGAAATGGGGAATGCACATTACATGTTGGAACTGCGTTTCTTGCTGACTAATTTGTGGGGGGAGAACCTATGGCATGTAAGCCTGTTTAAAGGTTGAGGTGTTGCAATGGGTTCGGTGGTGGGGCAACAAAACACCCAAAGGATTTGTGCTAGGTGGCAGTAGATGAAGGAGGGTGGAGAGTCAGATGCGAGCCTGGCCATCCTTCCAGGGTTGGAAAAAGAAGCAGGTGAAGAATGACAGAGTGGGGGATGCCCGATTCAGACAGGAGACGAAAGCAAAAGGGAAATGTGTGGGAGAATGGAAGTGGACACTGGGTGCACAGAGGAAAAAGTGGGTGAATGAAGGAGTTCCAAAGGGTAAAGATGAAAAAGTGTCCATTCAAAGTTCCAGTTATGTTAATGTTATATTATGATGAGTAAGCCTGTCCTAATAAATCACCTTTTACACTAGTAAAATGGGTGTCAATGTCTATCTCCCAATGCACACTTATTTACCCAAAGGAGTTTGAAGTGTGAAATCAGAGCATTGCGAAACATTAACAGTACAGCACTACAAATTACATCATGATTCAGAACACATTTTCATGATTGCAGTCCACAATTTGGAGCTAAACCATTTATAAAAGATTTCAGCAGAGCTCACTGGCACGTGCCCCTACAATAACTATCTACAGCACAGTAAGTGGCTTAAAACGGGCTCCAATTTAATGGAAACCTCCTTTGCACAAAAGGTGTGAAAGAAGATGACCATAAGAACGCCTGTGCTTTGTATTCTTCACTAGTGCATACCATGCCTAGATGTCCTAACAATACCAGAGTATGTCAGAAGAGCTTTGTCACAGCATGTGGTGGATTCAAGGCTGAAAATTGGCAGAAAAACAGGTCAGAGATTGTAATGCACTCAACTGCAAAAGAGGTCTGAGTACCTTCAAAATATCTACCTGAAAAAATGTCCAAGGAGGTAAGAAATACAGCTATTTCAGTGCAAGGCCTAAATCTTAACCTTGGATGCATTAGATGTGAATGCATTCTGACACACAGAAGCTTGAACATTGTGGTCTTTTCTACAGTAGTACAGTCATGAGAATAGCCTAATGCACTGGTTCTTTACCTGTGGTCAGGGTACCCCTGTGGGTCCTCAAGGCCTACTTAGGGGTCCGTGACTGCATAGAAATTCAAATAGCATTTACAGATTAATAAATTATATGTAAATGAAGAAGCAAAATCTCCAATTGAAAATTTTAAAACATTCTGTAAATGTGAAGAGGTTTAAAGCCATTAGATCCCATGATGGGGATACAATTCCCATACTCAGGGCTTCTCATAAAGTGGCCCAGGCGCAGGTAAGAAAAATCTGCAAGGTTAATAGATTGAAGGCCCTTAAAGCCATGTGTAAGGCGTGTGATCATGTCAGATTCGGGGATCTTGTGAGCACAGGGAGTGGGGTTTGCTAAATGTCAATCGGACTTAAATAATGTGATTCCCCCTGAGGCATGGGTGGAACACTTTAAATCCCTCCCTTCCAAAGATCAAACACTTGATTCATGTGAGCTCAACACAATAGTGGTTCTACCTGGCCGCAGGGACATGTTTAATTTGTTGGCGATTATTATCTCTATTGATGCCATTGTGGCCAGTGAGGCCCCTGACGGAATCCCAGGGGACTTATTCAAGCATGATAAGGAAGCTTGGACTACCTATGTGCTAGAATTGGCTAATTACATTCCAAATGGGGCACCCATTCCATCCTCTTGGAAATACGCTGAGATTGCAACAATCTATAAGAAGGAGGCAAGGGATTCCCCCAACTACTACAGGCCTATAAGCCTGATTGATGCAGCACAGAAAGACTTTATTAGGGTCTTGTTGGGGAAAATTGTAGAGTGGATTGAGGTCAGAATATTCTATCCCCTTACCAAGCCGGCTCTAGACAGAAGACCAGCACACTGATCAGTGTTTGGATTTGTGCTAATATATTACAAGACTCTATTGGTGGGCAAAGGCAGTCTCTTTGTTGCATTTATTGACCTAAAATCGGCTTTTGATATGGTTCCAAGAGATAAACTATGGTCTTTCTTAGCAGATATGGTTATGCCTGGCAACATCATGTCCGTTCTTATCCGTCTGCATGAGAATAATCAGGCAGTCATTCGGTGGTGGGATCAAGGGCAAGTTACTGATCCTATTGCAATAGGTGTGAGGCAGGGCTTCGTCCTTGCCCCTAATCTTTTCTCTTTGGTTTTTGACGAAGTTGCACATTTTATGACCATTCCATTGGCAGACGCCCCCTCAATTGGGAAGCAAAAGATTGCAACCCTACTTTATGCGGATGATACCCTTTTGGTTTAGAAGATTTCAGCTGGTCTTCAAAGGCTTCGAGCTAGATTTGAGGAATTCCGTAGAACCCGGGCCCTGAGCATTCACACTAGCAAGACCACATTTCTGGTCATCAACACACATAAGGCATTCAGGGGATGGCTGACCTTGGGGGGTGAGACTCTTGAGAGAGTGAATACCTTTGATTATCTAGGTATTAAGCTGGCAGACAATATGGTTTGGCACCACCACATTAACAAAATGGGCAATAAGCTAAGACAAGTAATTATAGTGATACTTCGGGAGCATAGAGCTGCTTCTTTTAAGCCTGTGGCAGCGCCAAAGCAGATCTATGCTGCCAAAGCTGTGACATCAGCATTTTATAGTGCAGAACTCTGAGGCTTTTCTTGTCTCAGCAGCCAGACTCAGACGGAGCATAAGTTTATCAGGAGACTCATTCATGCACATCCTAGCACCCTGCTGTTTCCTCTAAAATTGGATTTGGGCTGGAAGTCCATCAGGTACAAGGAGAGATCACGCCCACTGCTGTTCTGGAGAAGGTTGATGGTCACACAAGAGCTCAAGCAGTATGCAGCCATCTTTAGGGAGTTACTAAAGTGCTTCACGGTACACAAGATACCGTGGCTTATGAATGTAAAGAGGGTGTTACGTACCCTGGGGTTCAACTTAGATTTGGGCTCGGTAGAGAGATAGGAAATTCCATCCAAGGTAGAATTAAAAAGGCGCTATTGGGCCTGGGTCATGCAGTAGGGCTTAGTGTCAGAGTGGGGAGAGTCATATTAACAAGTGAATTTTGGTATTTTAAAGCCAACAGCTTCTTAGAACCGTATCTTGATTTTATTCTGGTCCCTAGGGATAGGAGGTTGTACATTCGGTTTAGAATAAGGTCCCTTCCCCTGAGGTCCTTTGTAAGTAGCTGAGCAACAGATTCTGCTGTCTCACCGTTATGTCGGGCTGGAAGCAATGTAAGGAACCAGATGATCTTGTCTTGTTTGCATGCAGGCGTTCGATAAGCCCACAGGACATGGATCAAACTGGTTTCTAGGACTTTAGGAACGCGTTATAACACAATTGCACAAGGAGTTATGAGGTCGGATACCAGACCTGTTCTCGCCTGCACAGTCACAACATTTTTTGGCAATGTTTGGTCCATTAAAGCAAAGGCAATCAAGGAATGGGAAGGGAGTGAAGGATGGTTGTGCTGCTGATCCTCTTCTCTGCTTCTATTGAACTTTGCAATTTGTTATGTATTAAGCTGGATGTTTTATTCTGTGATTGCACGTTGACTGGTTTATTTATTGGTTTTACTTGCTTTGTGGTCCGTTTTATTTTCTGCCTGTTCTTTTTTAAACTGTTTTCTTTTGCTTGTAAAATGCACTGTGCTTTTATGGCGCTTTCCTTCCCGAAATAAAGTTTTGATTGATTGATTAATTGAAGGAGTTTGAAATTAGAACCTTAACAGTAAGTTAGTGTCCTCAGAACAATATGCAGTATGAACGAGTGGCTCAATTAAAAATGGTCCAACCTTCATATTAAAATTACAATTTGGATTCTTTTATATACATATATGTGTGAATAAAATGAAATATGAAATCATGTATTTATTTGTTTGATGAATTATTCCTTATGTATTTTTTGTGTATTGTTTTACAGGCCCAATCATTGATTATGCTTAGGCAGGGGTTCCCAGCATTCAGTAATGACTCACGGGGGTCCCCAGATTCTTACAATGATTCAATAGGGGTCTCCGGGTTCATGTAATGTTCAAATAGGGATCATCAGAAGTGAAAAGGTTAAGAACCACTGACCTAATACAATAACTCGCTCACATTCGCGACCTTCTGGCACTCATCCGCGATCTTCACAAGCCTCAGATGGCGCATAGTGAGTGTCAGAATGACTGACTGCTGCTTTCGTGTTCCTGAGTTGTCTCGTGTCAGCTTTGAGTATGTAACCCAGTCAAGCTTTATTCTTTCCTGTGATTGCAGTCCTGTACTTCAAATGGGGAAAGTAATTCTGCATGCACAAAATGGTAGAGAATAACACCAGGACTGAATAAACTACTCATACCCGCTATGAATAATCCTGAAAATTGTGCTATCTTGAGGAATTAGAAATGAGGATGCACTGTGTGATTGGCTATTGGGAGAAGATTCTCTTTTGAAGAAATACGTTCCACAAAGATGTAGTCTGAACTACTTCACTAACAGCCGTGTCCTAGATAGTGAATTTGAAGCTTGAAAGAACGGTCACTGCACTTTCTTTGACTGTCCACAGTTCAGATAGTTTTGGACATACTTCAACCGATGTCAGAGCTATGCTGTCTTCCAGGACAGAGCAAATTAGAATTTTGCCTGTAATTAGGGGTTTACCCTGTCCTTCCTGTCTAGACAACTTTGGGCATAAATTTATCATAAAAATGATTGAAACTGCTATCGCTAGTCACAAATATGAATATTAAATAACATTATATGCAATAGCCTTAAGTAACATTTAGGAGCCGCACATGTTAGAGGACAGAAATAGAACATCTGCCAGCAATTGGTGCATGCCACCTCCACGGTCCTCTCAGTTTATGGTTTATAATGTGTGGGAGGTATTCGTTTTAGTATTAACTCCAGAATACTGCACTACCAAAATATTGTGGAAGAATATTGAGAACCGAAATAGCAACGAAGGTAAGTTTACATGTAAGTATAGGTTGAATTCTCTTAACTCCACATATATGCACCTTGACGAAAGACATATCTTCAAGGTACATAGATAAGAATAGTAAACGTATATTTACCTTTATCCACTTACCCCCCAGATATTTTAGTCCTATGTATTTTAGCCACATTTCTGATGATATTTTGATATACAACCATGTGGGAGGGTGGTGTTCCCAGCGGTGAATTTCCTGTAAGCAGATCTAATTATATTTGAAATAGCATCTAATAGGCCCCTGTATTTAAGATAGCCTGTTTGGCACCATTGAAGTTGGTATTCATCCTTTCTGGGTTCGTCATTCTGTGTTTATTTACCCAGAAACGGATTCCTTCATGGACACATATGTCATTTCAGAAGAAATCTTTTTCCCAGTAACAGAAGAACTTTTAAATGGAAACCCCATGTTTGATAGCACTGGCCATCTTACAATTAAGCGAAGTGGAATGCAACCAATCAGTTCCTCTGTGCTCCGTTCCTACTTGCGGCCTTCGATTTAGCAACCTCATGTCTTCAAATGTAGCAGGATGCTAGCACTGCAGCACGTTTTAACGTCAAGCAGGTAATTCGACAAAAGAAACATATTTTCAGTTTTACTAATTGGTAGAAAAGAAGTAGACTTTTTAAATCAAGTTAGTTAATACAATTTAAAGAGGGTATGTATTAAGTATCTGATTGAAATGTAAAACGATTGTACCATTGTATAGATTCTAAAATTGCATACATACTGCCATTGCAGACATCGCTGCTAACACTGCTTAGGTAAGTGATTATGGTAATTAAGACATGCAAGAAATCAATGTATAGTTAAGTGATTAATCAACACACAAGACATTGGCGGATGGTCTTACATTGAACAAAAGAGACAGATAGATTTAATATTGGAGATTGGAAGAGCATACATTACACAAATACCACTCGTCCAAGCTTACCATGGCTGCACGACACCTAAAAGGAAGACTCATTGTTGCAGGTTCACGTTATTTATAATTGTAATATTAATATAATAACAAACCCTTGTTGTTTTTCAGCATGCACTCATTAAGGATAATACTGCTTTTCTGAATAAAATGAAACATCTTAAATAAATTGAGAAATCTTTGGAATAGTGAAAGTGCAAGTTCTTAGGACGGAAAAGTCTTCTGCATGGCAAAAGACATATACCCAGGCTCTGAATGCCCAAAGGATCTGTTACCTGGATCCCCTATGTACATTTCTGTTTGTCATAGGCAAACACAGATCATGCATGTGCGCCATGACATAGGCCGGTCTCATGGATTATGTTCTTTGTTTAACCAGGAGGGATGCCCAAACCGCTGCCCTCATAGTGGTGGGAGGCTTCCACCTTCACCAAGAGTTAAGCAGCACCATGAGCACAATGATGGCATCCTACCATGTAGTGATCAATACGAGTAAGCAGGTCTTTTTTACTCTGTGTCACTGGAGTGAGGCTTACAGGCTCACTCTCGTTTTAAACCTTCTGCTTCTGTGTGCTTAACTCACACTCAGTCAACATCAGTTACATGTAGAGTGCTGCTCAGTGCAGGAGTCGTGACTCTGTGCTGGATGTATATGTGCCTGGGAAGGTTGCAGTGCAGGGTTGGAGCAGTGCTGTGGTTATTGCACATACTGAGTGTATGTATGCCTCCAAGCAATCCATTACATGAGTAATAGATTACTTGAGTGTACATGAGTATAGTGCATACCAATGAAAGCATGTGCTGGGTGTTGTGTACTTGTGAGAAATACAATATATGAAGGGTGAGGTGTTGTGCAGCACGTGCATAGTCAGTGTGTGTGCTGGCAATGTGTATGTTTACAAATAGCAAACCATGGCACAATACAGAAAGGATACAGTACCAAGTAGTGTGCATAGAGTGATTATGTGTGCTGGATGTATGTGAACCTGTGGTGGCACAATACATGGAGGTGATTATACTAGACACATGCTGTGTATATACACTGAGTGCAAGTGTGCCCGCAATGGTACGTTACATGGGGGACCCTGGGTTCCATTTTGGGGTGCCCATGCTTGCCTGGTTAAGACATGAAGAGTAGAGTAGTTTCCTTCAGGCAGATTTGTGTATTCCTGAATTCTTGTGAGCTGGGTGGGACACATTGGAGAAAGGGAAACAGAAACTTCCCCTTTACCCTTCAAAAGGTTGCTTTTTTATTTCAGTGATAGATCACAAGGGAAGGGTCTGGATACATCTCAGGAAGAAGATGGGAGTGATAAGAGAATCACAAATTGTAGGGCTGGGAGCCTGGGATTAACCTTTTGATGCACATATCACTGTGGCTGACATCCAGGTTGCCGCTTCCTCCTTAGCCCAGGACCATGCACCAGAACCCGCAACACATGGCGCTCGTAGTCAGCATCTTTATTTATAAGGGTACAACATTCAACCTACTTCTCACTATCCCATAACCTTTAAAGATCACACCTTAACACCTCCCAAATTGATTATGTAATACCTTCCTTGAGTCTGCCTTGAGCCACAGGGCCCTAGTGCTCCCAGTCCTAAAACACTACACAGATTTGAACTCCAGTCACTCCCATGGCCTGTGTTGTGGGACGTTTCAGAATCTCTCCTTCTGTAACAGACAGCTGTTAAAGAGGATGAGGAGAGAGAAAAGTGTACTCTTCAAAATAACTAGAACCCCCAACATAAAATGTGAAAGACCCAGACCCTTAATCACATTTGTTATCTGGAAATGGACTATAAGATTGGGAGGTTGAGACCCCAAATTGTTTCATCTGCCAAACATGATGGCTGGCACGTATTCCATACTCATCACCTGTTGCCACATCCACCCCAGCCCAGGAACATGCACAGGATCCCACCACACATGGAGCTCATAGTCACATTTTTATTCATCAGCGTACAACATTCAACAGACTTCTTGTTAGCCCATAACCGGTGAGGGCCATACCTTAACACCTCATAGGTTGCCTGCATAATCCCTTCTTTGAGTCCTCCCAGGGCCACGGAGTCCTATCACTCACAGTCCTAAGACACTACATAGGTGTGAACTCCAGTCACTCCCTGGCCTGTGTTGTGGAACTATCAGCTTCAGAGTCTCTCCTGCTGTGAAAGACAGCTGCTAAAGAGGAAGAAGATAGAGAAAAGTGTACACTTTAGAAAAACAGACCATCAACATAAAACTTTAAAGTCTCAGCCCCTAAATCACACTCGATGTCTGGAAATGGACTGTAAGAAGGGGAAGTTGAGACCCCAAAATGTGTCATCTGCCAAGCAGTTAGATGGGCTGTGCCAGGAGGGGAACTCTGCCAGGCTTCTGCCTTTAACCAGGGCTGGGGGCCAAGGCCTGCTAGCCTCCCTGGTGTGTGAGATAACATCACACAGGGACACCATGGCCACCTGCCCTGGAGCCTGAAGCACAAGCCTGCCTGCTTGCCAAGACCAGTATTCCCTGTGAGGAATTGGAGAGCATTGGAGGGAGAGAGATCCAGTGGGGAGCCCTATTGAAAGGATCCATATGCCAAGAGAGCGCTGCCATGGACTGAGACATGTATTGAGTGCCCTGCGGGGAGCATCGTTGCAGGGACCCCATATGTCACAGGGGGGCACCATAGAAGGGACTGTGCCGAAAAAGTGTCAAGACTTGTATAAGGTTTAGTGGTGATCCTGTCTGCCAGGAGGGCCACTGTGTGATAGGCAGTGCTTTAAATGGGCCGGCACTGCCCAGTACTGAGTACCAGCACTTTTTTATTTTGAGAGGGAGAGTACCTGCACTTGTCAAGAAAAAACGAAATACTTTTAATTGGAGAGTACCGGCACTTCTCAGAAACAAGTAGGTACTCTGGTACAGAGTACCTGCACTTCTATTTTTCCATTTCAAGCACCGGTGATAGGTGATTGCATAGGAGAGGTCTAAGCCTTATAAGCAGGTACCACTGCCAGGAATGAGTATTGTCAAATTCAGGCTGTTACCTTGGATAACTGAAGCAGCCAACTTTAGGCTGAAATTGAGCTCCAAGACCTGCCCCCTGACTGACCCCGTGGGCTCTGGCAGTAGGACTTACCTTCATCGCTGCAAACTGGTCAGGAGGACAAAGATCAACCACCTCCCTCTGTGTGGGAAAAGCTGAACGTACTGCACCAACAGAAGCCTAGAGAACCTCCGATTGCTGTTGAGGCCGGCAGTGATGCTTGGGAGAGAGCCTCCACCTGCTAAATGTGCCACAAGTTCTGCAAACAGCCTGACTCAGCTGAGCAAGATTAGAGCGTTCAGGGGCATCTGTTGAAATGCTGAATGCTTCTATGCTGCTGGAGCAGGTAAGACTTGAATTTGGCCTGTTAGGCCCTGGGAGGTTTGTTGGTGACAGAGCTGCAGCACCATAGACACTTTTGTCTATTTCCTAGGAGTCAAGGGGGACTCATGAGTAGGGCCTACTAATGAGCATTCCCTAACTGTGGCCATCAGTGAATGGGGAATAACACCAACCACATTGCAAGGAAGAGGATGCAACAGGGGTTTGAGAGATTAACACTAGAGCTCGACCTTAAGGGCATGTGTTGTTGCTTACAAATGTCATATACTTCTTTAAGTGAGATGAGCTAGAAATACCAAATGTATTTTTCATATAAAAATACATATTTGACTTGAGTTATGAGTCAAGTTAACTAACCTCTACCTACAGTTACCCCCGGAAGCCTTTCCCTGCTCATCTTCAGAGTCAAGTGCACAGTACTTAGCCCAGTTGCTCTGGATCCATAGTAGGGCGGGCCTTGGGACATCAGAAGTAAAAGTCCTCAACTGCCAAGAAGCCCCTACATGCCAAGGGGGTTCTGACATAAGGTAATTTTAGTCACTAAACACTTAATGAACTATATTTTTGGATCACAATAGATCCATCAATTTTTTAAGCTTAGTGGGACATTGACACCTAGAATGTATGATAAGATGTATTCTTACTTGCTTGGGAAGTTGAGTACTTTCTGCTGACATTTGGTATGAGAAAAGGTCTTGAGTTTGAACTCTGATAGACCAAACACATCCTTTATCCTGCAGAGATTGATGTATCAACTAGTTCCTAGCCAAATAATATCATTGTGTTTTTGTATGGTTAAAAACAGGGAAAACTGTGATATTAAGTGCTTTATGAAACACAATATTTGGGGAAGACATAGGAGTTTTAATCAACTGTCATCATAGGCACTATGGTTCATAAGTAGTGCTCACTTTTAAATAAGCTTCTGCATCATAAAAGTATTTACTAACATATAACTTAGTTGATCCTAATAATGCTTAATATCTTAAAAACTTAAGGACATATTTAAGAGCCCCTAGCACCACCGTAGCGTCATTTTTTTTACTTAAGGCGCCACTAAAATGGCATTTTTCCCACGCATATTTACAAAGTTGTGTAATGCATCCATTGCGCCACTTTGTAAACCCTTGCGCCACCTTATGCCGGCGCCAGGCATCATGTATGCAAGGGGGGCGTTGCCCTACTAGGGTAGGCAAAAGATGGTGCAATGAAATCTAAGAGATTTCCTTGCAACATTTTTTTCTGCATTTTTAATGCCTGCTCAGAGCAGGCGTTAAAAGGGGGCTTCCATTATTTATAATGGGCCCCTATGTACTCTGCAGAGTAGCGCCAACATTTTGGCACTACTCCGTCAGCATTCATCAATAGCGTAAAAAAAAAATTACGCCATTGCCCCACACCCCTCGCCATGCTGTGCCGTATTTTAAATACTATGCACACAAGGTGGTGGTACGGGGGTGCTAAGAGGTGCAAGGAAAGTGGCGCTGCACCTCGTGCAGCGCCACTTTCCTTAAATCTGCCCCTTAGAATTTGTATGATAATCATCATGATTTAAGCCTAATAATGTCACAAGAAGAAGGTCTGAATTGTGCAAAAATGGCTGAAATATATTATTTCTTAAACCTAAACCTGCAATTTCCATATATTTGCACATTTGACGAATTTGCAAAAACTCCAAGGAATATGCTCCGAAAATCCATTCTCTATACCGTAACAGATGAAGACGTTAGGATTGTCAAGCCTAGTTTGCACAACACTCTAGCATTTTATCACTAAATTTGATTCTGCAAATTGGATCATAAAAGAGCTGTGAATACCAACAAAGTCAGAACCTTTTGAATTATGCCACACAGCCACTCCTGACCCCAAAAACCACCACACAGGAAGATTCCTGTTCCAATATATTATAAGTATTTCACTCCGTAGATATGTTAATGTGTTATGTATTGTGCACCCCTTTGCTGTAGTCATCTGGTGAGGGAAAGCACAAAATGTTCATAAGTTGTCCAGGTAACTATTCTCTATGAGGTAACCTTGTTACCGGAAGGCTGTGTGTTAGTTGTTCTTGGGTGTTGGGGCAAGCACAAGAGCTCCATGTTCATCTCCTGTCACCTAACTAAAGAAGATGTTGTTGCGGTGTCAGGAACTACCAGAGAGGGAGGAAACAGAAGACCTACCAGAGCTCCTGTGTTGGTTGGTTTCCTGATCAGGCCCTGTGAAGCAAAACAAAGACAAAAGGGTTAAAAGGGAAGAGGGAAAAACAACAGAAAAAAGTGAAACAAAGGAAGGACCCTTACTCTTACAGAAGGGAAAAGAGGTGGAATAAGAAGACGGACAGGAAGAGGAGGAGGAGGTACAAAGGGAGGAGCTGAAGGTAAACTCAGGTGAGAGGAGAGTACTAAAAGAAGAGTGTGGAACAGAGTTGCAGAGCGGGAGAAGACAGTCCATCCCAGACGAAAGGGGCATACCAGGAACGTCGGCCGAGAGGGAGACCAAAGAAAAGCAACCTACAAAATCCCATTGGAGCAATGTTTGACCCACCAAGCTCAAGGAGGAGCGTGGCTAACCCAGGTGCATCAGAAGGTATATGGGTGGAGGGGGAGAAGAGAGCCACCAGTAAGTTCAAATAGGGTAACAGGATATGCAACCACATAAGCCAAATGCCTTTATTGAGGTGCAAGGTTAACTTATATTGAGTCTCTTTTCTTTCTTAGTAAATTTGGTTTGAAATAAGGTTATTTCCCTCCTCTATAAGCACTCTCCACTAATAGAACTCTAACTCAGCAACAAGATTAATACCCTGTCAGACAGAACAATGCAGGCTCAAACAGGGAAAATCCTGGTTTCTGTAAAAGTCAGACAACCCTGACATAGCATAAGGGAAAAGATTCCCCTGCACACTGGAAACAAACTTATGAAACAAAAAGACAGAAAGGGGCAGAAAATTATGCTGTGAAATAGAGAAGTAAATCCAAAGAGATTTATGGAGACAGCTATAGGAAAAGGAAGAATAATGGGATAAATAGTTATCCTTAATTAAGAGAACATTCACCTGTGGTTTTCTTTTGTTTTTTTCTGTTGGGTCTCTGGGACAGGTTAATTCCTGGAAGAAGGAAGAGCCTAGAATATGTGTAAATCACAAACAGACTGTTAAAGAAGATACAAGAACCTGAGAGAGGCTTTATTTTCATTATTATTTACTTGAGAATTATTAAAAGATTCTATTACAAACCTTCAAAAGAGGTGTCAGCTCTTACCTTGATGATCAAAGTCCAACACATGGTGTCAGAAGTGGGATGTCAGTCTAGTACAAGATGGAGAACATCCTCCAGCAAGTGGCAGAGGGAGAAAGGAAACTAGAATGGGCCCTTAGAAAGATATATGAACCCAGCTGAAGCAGAGTGTGGAGTTTTTTGGGTTACTCTGAAGGTCCAAGTGTAACAACTAAAAAAAGTCTCAAAAGCCAAGTACAGCTCACTACAGGTCTAATTCAGAGTAAAGGGCTCAGAGTTACAGGACAGGCTATGCCATTACAGAAAGCCCAAGTAGGAGAAGACACTGAGGCATTTCTTCTTAATTTTGAAAGAGCTGCAAGAGCCAGTTCTTAGCTAGTGGAGAGGTGCCCCCATCTTTTAGCTCCACTATTAACAGAAGAAGCCAAAATGGCATATAAGACAGCTAGTAAAAATGGAAATACCCAATATGTTGAGATAGGATTATTCTGGATCATTTGAGAGTGAATGAGGAAACTCATCTAATATGATTCAGGAGAGAGCTAGGACAACAAGGAGACACCCTTAGGACACTGTTTTCCAAACTAAAAGATGCTGTTGACAGGTGACTTAGACCTCAGGAAGTGACTTAAGAGGACATCATGACCAAGACTTACTTAGAGCAATATTTAGACGCCCTCCGATGACCACCCAAAGGTGGTTACAACAACATCCTGGACTCACTCTTGACCAAGCAGTAGAGATGGCTACATCCTAGGCTAGGGCCCAATCACTAATTGGATTTCCTTGAAACCGAAAAGGGAGACTCATCATCGAACCCAATAACCTTAGGAAGCTAGTAAAAATATCAGCAGATCATCCCAAAATAAAATCATCAAAAGGAGAGCCAGCACCCAACATTGGACCACAATGCTATGAATGTGGGAAGTGGGCCTACATAGCCCAAGTCCGTTAGAACAGGAAACAGGAAGAAGAGCCCATGGGGGTTAATTATGTTCCCCATTCTATATAATTCACTCAAAAAATGGGTGACTGCTTCAATAGACTCTGGGTGTAGGCAGTCAGTGATTAAGGATAACTTAATCTCAACCCAACAGATTTTACCAAATAAACAGGTTTGCATTAGATGTGTATATGGAGAAACATATCCCATTGCCAAAGTGAAGTAAAAATTGTAGGAGGACGAGCCACAATCATAGAAGTGGAAGTTCTCAGCAACCTCCAAGAAGATGCCATAATGGGTCCTGCAACCTCAAGTTTCTTACCCTATTAAGACAAAACCTACAGGAGAATAAGCTACAATTTACCTTAGAGACTGAAGAACCATGAAACCTAGATTTTAATATTATGGCTCCCCAAATAATTTATCCCACCTTACAAAATGCTTGGCAGAGAGCTAAACAGGAAGAGGGGAAATGTGTAAAGAAATGTCTCTTCTTCAAAATAAACAATAGGGTATTATATAGGATGGGGAGAGAAAAGAAGACCCCACAACTTCTAGTATTGAATTTCTTCCAAGAACAAATTCTATTTTATGCCCATTCGCACCTAATGGCAGGACATTCTGGACCAGAAAAGACTACCAGAGCCATACTAGAGCATATGTATTGGCCAAGGATTGTAGCATAAACAAATTAATATTGTTAAGAAGGCAAAATATGCAAATGGAAAAATCCACACCAACCTCCAAAGGTTCCCTTACAACCCATGCCAATTATTGGAAAACCTTCTGAAAGAGTTGGAATAGATTTGACCGGACCATTACCTTGCTCTTCTAAGGAGTGTAAGAATATATTGGTGGTGGTAGATTATGTCACCAGCTATCCTGAGGCAATACCTCTCAGTGAGACTAACTCTAAGATTATAACCCATACCTTAATTGACATCTGTTCACGATCAGAGCACTCCTTTTTTAACCCAATTGATGAGGCAAATCAGTAAACACTTAAATATACATCATCTCAGAACATCAATATACCACCCTTAAACTGAAGGGTTCATGGAAAGAGCCACCCATAAATTCAAATAAGGGACCGTATTATGCAACCAAGTTTACTTTATATTCAGTTTCTTTTCATTCTTGGTAAATTTTGTGACACTTTGGTTTGAAGTAAGTTTTTTTCCCTCCTTTATAACCACTCTCCAGTAACAGAAATATAAACTCAGCAACATGGTCAATAGCCTGCCAGACGGAAGAGAGCAGACTCAGATCTTGAGACTCAGACCCCAACATGACATAGTGGAAAAAATTCAAGTAATACCTATCAAAGAAAGAACAGTGCAGTGGAAGCAGACTTAGGAAACATGGAGAAAGAAAGAAAAAGACAGAAAATGATCCTGTGAAAGAGAGAACAGAATACGTTGATATTTATAGTGCTATCTATTGGAAAAGGAAGAATATGGGGATAAAAGAATTACCCTTAATTAAGAGAACACTCACCTGTGGTTTTGTTTCATTTTTTTCTGTTGGCGGCTTCGGGTGGGTTGAATCTTGGAAGAAGGAAGAAAGATGAATACTTAATAATGACAACTGGACTCTTAAAGAAGACAGAAGAACCTGAGAGAGACTTGTCAAACTTTAACTGTTATTATTATTTGTTTGAGCATCAAAAAAGGCCCTATTACAAACCTTCAAAAGAGATGTCTGCCCTTACCTTGATGACCGAAGTCTAACAGGAGGGTGTTAACTTCATTTTGGCAACAAGTTCAGCCTGTCTCAATCAAAAGACTGATCAAAGTGTAGCAGAACTCATGCAAAATTGACATTAGTTAATAAAGGCCTGGCACTTGGTCATTTGAGTCTGAGACCAACTTCACATACTTAGTTAGTCATGATCACCCGCTATTACTATGTGCTGTCCTCACGCCATGCACAATGTTTTGAAATGCATCAAGGGCCACTGTTTCCGGTGTACACCAGACAACAATACAAAGACAAACCAGAGCCTCATCAGAAGTAGCAGCTCCAGCATCTGTCATAATCTCTACAGCCTCTGTCATGACAAGTGCTCAAATTGTAATGGGGAGAGTGAGGGTGTTTCAGTAAACGCAATGAACGGGGGAGTGAGGCAGTATCAGTAAAAGTAAAAGCAACTAAGAACATGAGTAAAAGAAAAAGCAACCAGAGACATGAGTTAAAGGTACGGTTTCATTAGTAGCAATGAGGGTTAAGAGCAGTTAAAGGCAAACCTATTAAAATCTGCTAATAAATAAAGAGTGTGGACAGCATTGAGATAGCTGTCAAAGTTTTCTTGGATTTCCTTAGTACTCTTGTTCAGTGCATTCTACCACTGTAAAATTCAATTACTGTTTTTCTGCTTTCATGTCAGTACCCTGCAACAATTGTATTGTATGTGGTTTACTTGTTTCATCATCAATAACTAAAGCCACAAAGCATTAAGAAATGAAAGATGTTATGGCTCCATCACTTTTTTAAAATATTCATGACCTCCTTCTTCAGAATGGGATGATTGGATTGACAATCTTGAGTGGTATTTAGGGGCGTTGTATGGTCAAAATCTTAGACCAAGAAGGAAAAGAGCTTTACTAATAAATGCACTAGGAAAAGAGATTCAGCATGTAGTCTTGTTCCGATCCATAGAGCTTGGTCCTAGTGATGTTGCAATTACAAATGTTTATGCTTAAGCAAAAACGAGATTATAAATGTTCTTTGGAAAATCATAAGACACAGGTTTGACAACAACTGCAAAAGAAAACAATTACTCAGTTTATGGAAAGACGTTTAGGAAGGGTGCATCAGTATGACTTCCATTGCCTTGGATGCCAGGTCCAATGACAGGTTCTTGTAGAGCAAGATATAGACCTCTTAAATACCACATTCTAAACTTTAGGTAATTGTTTCAATAAAAGATTGGTGCATTGAAAAGGTACATGCATGAAATCGGACTGAAATAAGGAACTCTTCTGGTCAGATACAACTTAAGTAAAGTTCTAATCGTGGTATGGGTTGAAGTAAAGTTTATGTGGGTTGAAATGATAAAAGAAGGAATAATAAAGGAGGTGGCTTTCCCCAGTGGTTATCACTTAAAAAAGGAGATGATCATTTATGATTTTGTATCAACCTCAGAAGCCTGAAACAACATTGTTATGGATAGTTTCCTGTTTCCTCAGATGTAGTATGTGTGTTATTGGTAGGTACTGTTTGCTTTTATCATTCACTTATCGGATTGTATATCGTGTTTATGTTTGTAATGGCCTGAGCATTCTGGTGAGAACTTGGAATGGATTCCAGAACTTCTATGCAAGTGGGTCAGTCAGTTTCTGAATGCCTGGGAGCTGGCCAGTCTTTCCCGGTCATGGGTCTATCAACTGGATTAAATGTACCTTGAAACCTACTGCTGTCTCTGAGTGATTCATTGGCTGGCTGTTGGCTGCACACGACACAATATCAATATCAACAAGATTTTATTGTTGCTTAATAGTGACACTGGCCTCTGCAGCCAGCGTATGAATCAGTCAGCAACCTGCAGCAATGAACAACCTATTAAGGCACATGCCCCATGTCCATTTTTTTCAGGATGATATTTTACTCTTGGGGAACCTAAATGGTGCAGAGTGTAACTACTCTGTCATAAAGAGGGAGGCCCTGGTTGCAGTATGGGGGTGGAATGTTTCTGTTGGTACTTGTGGGGAGTGCAGTTTCGGTTAAGGGCAGGTCATAAACCTTTGCTCAAAGTTCTTCAACCAGCTGGATCGACCAGGTTAGCTAGGTTTACCTCTAGACTTCAAAGGTTTCTATACAGAGTGGAACACATAACTTTTTGGAGTGATAAATAGGAAGATTGCTTGTCGAGAATGCAGTTTAGAGACTGACTCCAAGTCAATGATTTCAAAATGTAGTGGCAAGTGTGAAAGTTGCACTGAAAACAGAGAGTAGAGCCATTACTCGAGAAAAATGGGAAAGGGCAGCTTGAGCTGATGGAGTTTTGCAGGAAATAGTTATGTGTATGTGTGCAGGATGAAAAAGGGAAACAGTTTCAGTGTTACTGGGTTATAGGAGGATGAGTTGAGTTGGATTTGGGTACATATAATGAGGTGTGGTGATGATGATCTTATCCAAAAAAACAATGCTAACCACATGGCTAGTCATCACAGCAGAATAAAAACGCTGCCATCATGAAGTCCATCTACTCAGATGCCACATCAGACCCCTTCTCCACTACATTTACTCCAGAGTACTGAAACCCATCAGCTGCATGCTCATACCCATTCTTAATGCGTCAACCTTTTGTGTGCCCTATCCAGATGCTTGGAAGCACACAACTGTCCTTCCATTGCTGAAGAAACCCTGTGTAGACCCTTCACTGCTCACCATCTTCAGACCAATCTCCCTGTTACTATTGCTGGACAAGGTCTTAGAGAAAATCATCAACAGACACTTCACCAAATATGTCAATGATCACCAACTCAGTCTGGTTTCAGACCGAACTACAGCATGGAAACTGAATGCATTACCATCTTAGATGACATCTGCAGGATTCTAGACACAGGAGGTACAGCAGGCCCCATCCTTTTGGACCTCTCTGCAGTGTTAGACATGGTCTTCCACCCCATCCTCATCTCATCCAATGCTTACATGAAATCAGAATGCAAGGACATGCAGTTCAATGGATCTCTTCCTTTCAGACTGTAAGAGTGCAGTCAGTCAACCTGGCACCTCGGCACCCACAACCTTATCTGCAGAGTTACCACAGGACCCTCTTTGCGCCCCACCCTCTTCAATGCATGCATGATCTCTTTAGCCAGCATCATCTGATCTCACACCATCAACGTCTTCTCCTATGCTGATGGCATGCAGCTCATTTTCTTCCTCTCGGACAAGATGCCCAGTGCCTGAATCAAGGTCAATGCCTGCATGACTGAAATCACTTAATGAATAAAGACCAACTGTCTGAAGCTGAAAACTAAATATACCTAAATGATGATTTTCGGGAAGACCACTTCAACATGGGGCTCCACCTAGTGACCAACAGAACTAGGACCAACACCACCCCCACTACCCACACCATGAACTCCAGGATTGTCATCAACAGAAACCACAATACGACCACCCAAGTGAACGTCGTTACCACCTTATGCATGCATTCTCTGAAAATGCTGAAGAAAATGTTCAAATGGCTCCAAATCAGCACCAATAAACACAGCACCCACACCTTTGTCAAAAACAGGCCGGACTACTAGAACACCCTCTATGCGGTTATCAACAAAAAACTCACAAGAAGGCTGCAGAGCATTCAGAACTCAGTGGCCAGAATTACTCTAGACCTCCCACATCCCATTCACATCAGATCACACCTGAAGGAGCTCCACTGGCTCTCATACATAGATGAGCACATTTCAAACTCCTTAACCACACTCTCAACACACTACATATTAATACTGGCACAGTGTACCTCAACAATTTTATCTGCTTTCACAAACCTTCCAGACTCCTCAGCTCGTCCGGACTCCTAATTGCACAAATTCCATGCATTAGAAACGGAAAACCAGATCCGGTGGTTAAGACTTCCCCTATATTGCTCCTAAAGTGTGGGATGGCCTGTTGTTACACATATGAGACTCATGTTGATGGCTAGGGTTGGCTGGGGACATGAGGGACTTGATGGAGTGATGTAAGATGTGTATAGAGAGTGAACTTTGGTCAAACACTGACTACTAAATGCTTACAGCTACTGATGGCCAGGGTAGTATAAAAACACGAGGGAGTGGATGGAGGGATGTACGATGTGTACAGAGAGTGAGAAGAGATTGAAAATGGGTAGAGAATCAAATTTCAGTTGCTCCCAGTGAGCCTGGAGAAAGGAATATTTAGATGTTGTTTGGCCTGTAGGTTACTAGAAGGAATCAGAGTGATTTGTGGTAGTATTGCTTGATTGATTTTCCATATGCTTAGGTGTGGTGATTGTAAAGAATTTAATGTTATGTTATGTTACGTTATGTCATTGTTAGAAATGGGGTCTCTAGTTAGCAGAGGTATACACCCTTGTCCAAATAGGGACCACAATCCTAGTTAGGGTAAGTCACACACAATCCAAATTATGCTGTGCCCGCCCTCTGGTAGCTTGGCACTGAGCAGTCAGGCTTCACTTAGAAGGCAATGTGTAAATTGTTTGTGCAATAAATCATGCAATAACACAGTGAAAGCCCCACAAAAATACACCACACATGTTTAGAAAAACATAGAATATTTATCTGAATGAATTAAGGTCAAAACAATCAAGATTTGATAAATACAAGTTGAAGTGTCACTTTTACAATGATAAGAAGAGTTTTAAGTCTTTAAAAAGCAACAAGTGTCTCTTGCAGAACAAAGTACCTGGTATGCGTCAAAAAAACATGCACAGGGACCGCAGAAGAGAAGATGCATGGAAAACAAAGGGTGTGCATTGGATTTCCAGGCGCACACAGACAATGCATCAATTCTTTTCCACACGGCAAGGGATTTGCATTGAATTTCCGGCATGCAGGCATGAATCCTCTTTGTGATGTGGGGTCTTTTGATGCCCAGTGACGATGCGTGGAAATCCTAAGTGTGCAGGATGAAGTCATAGTGGCTGCGTCGATCCGGCAGGCGATGTGTCGGAGTTTCTGTTGCACGGTAGGCGCTGTGTCGATTCCTCTTGCAGGAAGTCGGGCTGTGTTCTTCCGGCTAAGCAATGCGTCGATCCAGTGGGCTGGGCATCAAAGTTCTGGTCGCAACGCCGGTGCTGTGTCAATCTCCAATCAGGGAGCCGGGCTGCCTCATTCCGGTTCGGCGATGTAGTGATTCTTTCACCACTAAGCAGGCTGTGCGTTGATTTTCACCGCACAAGGAGTTTCTTTCCAGAGATGAAGTCTTTTTGGCCCTGAGACTTCAAGAAACAGTAGGCAAGCTCAATGCAAGCCCTTGGAGAGCACTTCTCAGCAGAGCCAGAGGCCAGCAAGGCAGCAGGGCAACTGCAAGGCAGCAGTCCTTTACAGCAATGCAATCCAGGTGAGTCCTTTGGGCAGCAGGCAACTTCTCATGGCAGGTTGCAGGTTCTGGTGCAGAATGTCTCTCCCAAGAAGTGTCTGAGTTGTTGGGTCAGGGACCCAGTTTATATAACCAAAAGTGCCTTTGAAGTGCGGGAGACTTCAAAGAGTGGTTTTGAAGTACACAAGGTCCTTTGAAATGTAAGTGTCAGGCCCTCCCCCCTTCCAGCCCATGAAGACCCATTTGGTATGCAGATGTGTGCAGGTGTGACTGAGCATCCTGTGTTTGTGGTTCTCTGGGTGAAATGCACAAGGGAGCTGTCAACCAGCCCAGCACAGGTGTGGATTAGAGACAGACTGTAAGGCACAGAAGGATTTTAAGTGCAGAGAAATGCTCACTTTCTACAAGTGGCATTTCTAAAATAGTAATATAAAATCCAACCTCACCAGTCAGCAGGATTTTGTATTACCATTCTGGTCATACTAAATATGACATTTCTACTCCTTTCTGATCAGAATCTACAACTCAAAACAGCATATGAGGGTAGACCTAATGTTAGCTTATGAAAGGAGCAGGCCCCACAGCAGTGAAAAATGAATTTAGGAGATTTCCACTACCAGGACACATAAAACACATAGGTATATGCCCTTCCTTTTGTCTACACTGCCCCCTGCCCTATGGGTTACCTCGGGCCTACCATAGGGGTGACTTATGAGTAGAAAAAGAGGAGTTTAGGGCTTGGCGAGTATTTTTAAATGCCAAGTTGAGGTAGCAGTGAAACTGCACACACATGCCTTGCAATGGCAGGCCTGGGACATGGTTAAGGGTGTACTTATGTGGGTGGCACAATCAGGGCTACCGGCCCACTAGTAGCATTTTATTTATAGGCCCTGGGCACATTTAGTGCACTTTACTAGGAACTTATAAGTAAATCAAATATGCCAATTGGGTATGAGCCAATGTCACCATGTTTTAAGGGAGAGAGAATATGCACTTTAGCACTGGTTAGCAGTGGTAAAGTATGCAGAGTCCTAACACCAGCAAAAACAGTGTCGATAATCGAGGGAGGCAGGCAAAAAGTTGTGAGGGACCACCCTGAGGCTGTCAGGTCTAACAGTCATGTTATGTTACATTATGTCCAAGCGTCGGGTTTTCAATGTTAGTCTATGAGAGATCAAGGGATCTCTTTAGCGCTGCAGGCAGGCAAGGGGGGGCTTCCTCGGGGAAACCTCCACTTGGGCAAGGGAGAGGGACTCCTGGGGGTCACTTCTCCAGTGAAAGTCCGGTCCTTCAGGTCCTGGGGGCTGCGGGTGCAGGGTCTTTTCCAGGCGTCGGGACTTAGGTTTCAGAGGGTCGCGGTCAGGGGAAGCCTCGGGATTCCCTCTGCAGGCGGCGCTGTGGGGGCTCAGGGGGGACAGGTTTTGGTACTCACAGTCGTAGAGTAGTCCGGGGGTCCTCCCTGAGGTGTTGGTTCTCCACCAGCCGAGTCGGGGTCGCCGGGTGCAGTGTTGCAAGTCTCACGCTTCTTGCGGGGAGTTGCAGGGTTCTTTAAAGCTGCTTCTTGAGACAAAGTTGCAGTCTTTTTGGAGCAGGTCCGCTGTCCTCGGGAGTTTCTTGTCGTCGTCGAAGCAGGGCAGTCCTCAGAGGATTCAGAGGTCGCTGGTCCCTTTGGAAGGCGTCGCTGGAGCAGAGTTCTTTGGAAGGCAGGAGACAGGCCGGTGAGTTTCTGGAGCCAAGGCAGTTGTTGTCTTCTGGTCTTCCTCTGCAGGACTCTGAAGGACCGGACTTTCACTGGAGAAGTGACCCCCAGGAGTCCCTCTCCCTTGCCCAAGTGGAGGTTTCCCCGAGGAAGCCCCCCCTTGCCTGCCTGCAGCGCTAAAGAGATCCCTTGATCTCTCATAGACTAACATTGAAAACCCGACGCTTGTTTCTACACTGCACCCGGCCGCCCCCGCGCTGCTGAGGGTGACATTTCTGTGTGGGCTTGTGTCCCCCCCGGTGCCCTACAAAACCCCCCTGGTCTGCCCTCCGAAGACGCGGGTACTTACCTGCAAGCAGACCGGAACCGGGGCACCCCCTTCTCTCCATTCTAGCCTATGCGTTTTGGGCACCACTTTGAACTCTGCACCTGACCGGCCCTGAGCTGCTGGTGTGGTGACTTTGGGGTTGCTCTGAACCCCCAACGGTGGGCTACCTTGGACCAAGAACTGAACCCTGTAAGTGTCTTACTTACCTGGTAAAACTAACAAAAACTTACCTCCCCCAGGAACTGTGAAAATTGCACTGTGTCCACTTTTAAAGTAGCTATTTGTGAATAACTTGAAAAGTATACATGCAATTGAAATGATTCAAAGTTCCTAATGTACTTACCTGCAATACCTTTCAAACAAGATATTACATGTTAAATTTGAACCTGTGGTTCTTAAAATAAACTAAGAAAAGATATTTTTCTATAACAAAACCTATTGGCTGGATTTGTCTCTGAGTGTGTGTACCTCATTTATTGTCTATGTGTATGTACAACAAATGCTTAACACTACTCCTTGGATAAGCCTACTGCTCGACCACACTACCACAAAATAGAGCATTAGTATTATCTCTTTTTACCACTATTTTACCTCTAAGGGGAACCCATGGACTCTGTGCATGCTATTCCTTACTTTGAAATAGCACATACAGAGCCAACTTCCTACATTGGTGGATCAGCGGTGGGGTACAAGACTTTGCATTTGCTGGACTACTCAGCCAATACCTGATCACACGACAAATTCCAAAATTGTCATTAGAAATTGATTTTTGCAATTTGAAAAGTTTTCTAAATTCTTAAAAGACCTGTTAGGGCCTTGTGTTAGATCCTGTTTAGCATTTCTTTTAGAATTTAAAAGTTTGTAAAAGTTTGAATTAGATTCTAGAACCAGTTTTAGATTCTTAAAAAGTATTCCAACTTTTAGAAGCAAAATGTCTAGCACAGATGTGACTGTGGTGGAACTCGACACCACACCTTACCTCCATCTACAGATGAGAGAGCTAAGGTCACTCTGTAAACTAAAGAAAATAGCAATAGGCCCCAAACCTACCAAAGTACAGCTCCAGGAGCTTTTGGCAGAGTTTGAAAAGGCCAACCCCTCTGAGGGTGGCAACTCAGAGGATGAAGATAGTGACTTGGAGGGAAATTCCCCCCCTCCAGTCCTACTTAGGGAGAGCAGGGCTACTCAAGCCCTGACTCCACAAATAATAGTCAGAGATGCTGGTTCCCTCACAGGAGGGACCAACAACTCTGAAATCACTGAGGATAACCCCAGTGAAGAGGACATCCAGTTAGCCAGGATGGCCAAAAGATTGGCTTTGGAAAGACAGATCCTAGCCATAGAGAGGGAAAGGCAAGAGATGGGCCTAGGACCCATCAATGGTGGCAGCAACATAAATAGGGTCAGAGATTCTCCTGACATGTTGAAAATCCCTAAAGGGATTGTAACTAAATATGAAGATGGTGATGACATCACCAAATGGTTCACAGCTTTTGAGAGGGCTTGTGTAACCAGAAAAGTGAACAGATCTCACTGGGGTGCTCTCCTTTGGGAAATGTTCACAGGAAAGTGTAGGGATAGACTCCTCACACTCTCTGGAAAAGATGCAGAATCTTATGACCTCATGAAGGGTACCCTGATTGAGGGCTTTGGATTCTCCACTGAGGAGTATAGAATTAGATTCAGGGGGGCTCAAAAATCCTCGAGCCAGACCTGGGTTGATTATGTTGACTACTCAGTGAAAACACTGGATGGTTGGGTAACTGGAAATGAAGTGTATGACTATGTTGGGCTTTATAATTTGTTTATGAAAGAACACATTTTAAGTAACTGCTTCAATGAAAAGTTGCATCAGTATCTGGTAGACCTAGGTCCAATTTCTCCCCAAGAATTGGGAAAGAAGGCAGACCACTGGGTCAAGACTAGGGTAACCAAAACTTCCACTGGGGGTGACCAAAAGAAAGGGGTTACAAAGCCTCCCCAGGAGAAAGTGGGTGACACTAGAAACAAAGAAAAAGAGTCCCCTGTAGGCCCCCAAAAACCAGACCAGGTGGGTGGGCCCAGAGACACAACCCAAAACAAAGGTGGGTACCAGGGTAAGAGCTGGGATGCCACTAAGGCATGGTGCCATAACTGTAAACAGACAGGGCACCACACCAAGGACACTTCTTGTCCCAAAAACAAACCCCCTAGCAAAATCCCAGGGGTGACCAGTGTAGCCATTGGGGAGGACTCCTCAGATGAGGAGGTCTTCATAGCCTTCAACTGGAAAAAGGGCCCAACAGGTGAGTTGGAGATTCCAGAGGGAAGTAGACACTTCCACCACCTACAGGTGAATGGAATCCCAGCCACTGCCCTGAGAGACACTTGTGCCAGTCACACTATTGTGCATGTCAGGCTGGTGTTCTCAAACCAGTACATCCCAGGTGAGATGGCCAGAGTAAGAGTTAGCCCAGACAGGGTCACTAATAGGCCTGTGGCTCTTGTGCCCATAGAAGTGGGTGGAACTTTTAGCTGGAGAAGGGTGGTAGTCAGTACAGACCTCCCCCTTGATTGTCTCCTTGGAAATGACTACCCAGAGGTTAGTCAGAGCCTAAGAGAAGAACTGGTCCAGGGCCAGTCCTCTCCCAAGGATTCTGGAGTGCCTGCCACTGCAGTAAATGCAAGTAGGCCCCAGAAGAAAAAGAAAAGGAAACAGAGTAGGAAAGGTGGACAACCTTTAGCCAAGGTTCCAGCAAGCCAAGGAGATTCTGCTCCAGTAGAGGAGAACTCCAAAAATGGCTCTGATAAAGTCCAACCTGACCCACAAGAAGTCCTGGCTAGTCAGGCAACTGTTAAGCCTGAGTGGGTGGCTCCTCAGCTAACAGAAGAAAGAGTGGAAGAAGGGTGTTTACTACAAGATGTGGTAACCCCCCACTCGAATACAGCAGACAGGCACCCTGAACCCAAAGAAGCCTGTAACTTAGCCCCTTCCCTTGTAGGTGAAGAGCTAAAGGTGTGGTTCTGGGCACTGACAGCTGTCAGTGGCCTCTGCTGGGTGTTAGCCTTTATGGCTGCACTATCCTTGGCATGGTGGTCTGATCCCATGCCAAATAACAAGTTAGGCCCCCTGACCCTGTTGGTCATGGTGGGGTTACTCCAGCTCTGGGTAACCTCTTTGGGTAAGCTAGGGGTGACCGTGGCTAAGATAAGATTAGCAGAGGTGGATTCCTCTGACCTCAAAATAGAGAGAATGGGTAAAGACATAAAAAGCACAGACAAGAGGCAGTTCAGACTAGGTCCTATCACTGTGGAAGTGGGTCAGTTCCCCAGAGGGAATGACCTGAACAGGAGGATGTAAGGCAGAGTAGGCCCTGCAACAAACCAGCCTATTTCCTCTACTCTTCCTCGCCTGACAGACTAGGAAGACTCTCCCAGCTTTGGCTGAGTCTCCTGGCCTGTGGGCTGGGGGGGGCTTGTGTAAAGAAATGGCTCCCTGTTGCAGTTACCCCCCACTTTTTGCCTGATACTGATGCTGACTTGACTGAGAAGTGTGCTGGGACCCTGCTAACCAGGCCCCAGCACCAGTGTTCTTTCTGCTAAAATGTACCATTGTTTCCACAATTGGCACACCCTGGCATCCAGATAAGTCCCTTGTAACTGGTACCTCTGGTACAAAGGGCCCTGATGCCAGGGAAGGTCTCTAAGGGCTGCAGCATGTATTATGCCACCCCAGAGACCCCTCACTCAGCACAGACACACTGCTTACAAGCCTGTGTGTGCTAGTGAGAATAAAATGAGTAAGTCGACATGGCACTCCCCTCAGGGTGCCATGCCAGCCTCTCACTGCCTATGCAGTATAGGTAAGACACCCCTCTAGCAGGCCTTACAGCCCCAAGGCAGGGTGCACTATACCATAGGTGAGGGTACCAGTGCATGAGCACTGTACCCCTACAGTGTCTAAGCAAAACCTTAGACATTGTAAGTGCAGGGTAGCCATAAGAGTATATGGTCTGGGAGTCTGTTTTACACGAACTCCACAGCACCATAATGGCTACACTGAAAACTGGGAAGTTTGGTATCAAACTTCTCAGCACAATAAATGCACACTGATGCCAGTGTACATTTTATTGTAAAATACACCACAGAGGGCACCTTAGAGGTGCCCCCTGAAACTTAACCAACTATCTGTGTAGGCTGACTGGTTCCAGCAGCCTGCCACACTAGAGACATGTTGCTGGCCCCATGGGGAGAGTGCCTTTGTCACTCTGAGGCCAGTAACAAAGCCTGCACTGGGTGGAGATGCTAACACCTCCCCCAGGCAGGAGCTGTAACACCTGGTGGTGAGCCTCAAAGGCTCACCCCTTTGTCACAGCCCAGCAGGGCACTCCAGCTTAGTGGAGTTGCCCGCCCCCTCCGGCCACGGCCCCCACTTTTGGCGGCAAGGCTGGAGGGAACAAAGAAAGCAACAAGGAGGAGTCACTGGCCAGTCAGGACAGCCCCTAAGGTGTCCTGAGCTGAGGTGACTCTAACTTTTAGAAATCCTCCATCTTGCAGATGGAGGATTCCCCCAATAGGGTTAGGATTGTGACCCCCTCCCCTTGGGAGGAGGCACAAAGAGGGTGTACCCACCCTCAGGGCTAGTAGCCATTGGCTACTAAACCCCCCAGACCTAAACACGCCCTTAAATTTAGTATTTAAGGGCTACCCTGAACCCTAGAAAATTAGATTCCTGCAACAACAAGAAGAAGGACTGCCCAGCTGAAAACCCCTGCAGAGGAAGACCAGAAGACAACAACTGCCTTGGCTCCAGAAACTCACCGGCCTGTCTCCTGCCTTCCAAAGAACTCTGCTCCAGCGACGCCTTCCAAAGGGACCAGCGACCTCTGAATCCTCTGAGGACTGCCCTGCTTCGACGACGACAAGAAACTCCCGAGGACAGCGGACCTGCTCCAAAAAGACTGCAACTTTGTCTCAAGAAGCAGCTTTAAAGAACCCTGCAACTCCCCGCAAGAAGCGTGAGACTTGCAACACTGCACCCGGCGACCCCGACTCGGCTGGTGGAGAACCAACACCTCAGGGAGGACCCCCGGACTACTCTACGACTGTGAGTACCAAAACCTGTCCCCCCTGAGCCCCCACAGCGCCGCCTGCAGAGGGAATCCCGAGGCTTCCCCTGACCGCGACCCTCTGAAACCTAAGTCCCGACGCCTGGAAAAGACCCTGCACCCGCAGCCCCCAGGACCTGAAGGACCGGACTTTCACTGGAGAAGTGACCCCCAGGAGTCCCTCTCCCTTGCCCAAGTGGAGGTTTCCCCGAGTAAGCCCCCCCTTGCCTGCCTGCAGCGCTAAAGAGATCCCTTGATCTCTCATAGACTAACATTGAAAACCCGACGCTTGTTTCTACACTGCACCCGGCCGCCCCCGCGCTGCTGAGGGTGACATTTCTGTGTGGGCTTGTGTCCCCCCCGGTGCCCTACAAAACCCCCCTGGTCTGCCCTCCGAAGACGCGGGTACTTACCTGCAAGCAGACCGGAACCGGGGCACCCCCTTCTCTCCATTCTAGCCCATGCGTTTTGGGCACCACTTTGAACTCTGCACCTGACCGGCCCTGAGCTGCTGGTGTGGTGACTTTGGGGTTGCTCTGAACCCCCAACGGTGGGCTACCTTGGACCAAGAACTGAACCCTGTAAGTGTCTTACTTACCTGGTAAAACTAACAAAAACTTACCTCCCCCAGGAACTGTGAAAATTGCACTGTGTCCACTTTTAAAGTAGCTATTTGTAAATAACTTGAAAAGTATACATGCAATTGAAATGATTCAAAGTTCCTAATGTACTTACCTGCAATACCTTTCAAACAAGATATTACATGTTAAATTTGAACCTGTGGTTCTTAAAATAAACTAAGAAAAGATATTTTTCTATAACAAAACCTATTGGCTGGATTTGTCTCTGAGTGTGTGTACCTCATTTATTGTCTATGTGTATGTACAACAAATGCTTAACACTACTCCTTGGATAAGCCTACTGCTCGACCACACTACCACAAAATAGAGCATTAGTATTATCTCTTTTTACCACTATTTTACCTCTAAGGGGAACCCTTGGACTCTGTGCATGCTATTCCTTACTTTGAAATAGCACATACAGAGCCAACTTCCTACATTGGTGGATCAGCGGTGGGGTACAAGACTTTGCATTTGCTGGACTACTCAGCCAATACCTGATCACACGACAAATTCCAAAATTGTCATTAGAAATTGATTTTTGCAATTTGAAAAGTTTTCTAAATTCTTAAAAGACCTGTTAGGGCCTTGTGTTAGATCCTGTTTAGCATTTCTTTTAGAATTTAAAAGTTTGTAAAAGTTTGAATTAGATTCTAGAACCAGTTTTAGATTCTTAAAAAGTATTCCAACTTTTAGAAGCAAAATGTCTAGCACAGATGTGACTGTGGTGGAACTCGACACCACACCTTACCTCCATCTACAGATGAGAGAGCTAAGGTCACTCTGTAAACTAAAGAAAATAGCAATAGGCCCCAAACCTACCAAAGTACAGCTCCAGGAGCTTTTGGCAGAGTTTGAAAAGGCCAACCCCTCTGAGGGTGGCAACTCAGAGGATGAAGATAGTGACTTGGAGGGAAATTCCCCCCCTCCAGTCCTACTTAGGGAGAGCAGGGCTACTCAAGCCCTGACTCCACAAATAATAGTCAGAGATGCTGGTTCCCTCACAGGAGGGACCAACAACTCTGAAATCACTGAGGATAACCCCAGTGAAGAGGACATCCAGTTAGCCAGGATGGCCAAAAGATTGGCTTTGGAAAGACAGATCCTAGCCATAGAGAGGGAAAGGCAAGAGATGGGCCTAGGACCCATCAATGGTGGCAGCAACATAAATAGGGTCAGAGATTCTCCTGACATGTTGAAAATCCCTAAAGGGATTGTAACTAAATATGAAGATGGTGATGACATCACCAAATGGTTCACAGCTTTTGAGAGGGCTTGTGTAACCAGAAAAGTGAACAGATCTCACTGGGGTGCTCTCCTTTGGGAAATGTTCACAGGAAAGTGTAGGGATAGACTCCTCACACTCTCTGGAAAAGATGCAGAATCTTATGACCTCATGAAGGGTACCCTGATTGAGGGCTTTGGATTCTCCACTGAGGAGTATAGAATTAGATTCAGGGGGGCTCAAAAATCCTCGAGCCAGACCTGGGTTGATTATGTTGACTACTCAGTGAAAACACTGGATGGTTGGGTAACTGGAAATGAAGTGTATGACTATGTTGGGCTTTATAATTTGTTTATGAAAGAACACATTTTAAGTAACTGCTTCAATGAAAAGTTGCATCAGTATCTGGTAGACCTAGGTCCAATTTCTCCCCAAGAATTGGGAAAGAAGGCAGACCACTGGGTCAAGACTAGGGTAACCAAAACTTCCACTGGGGGTGACCAAAAGAAAGGGGTTACAAAGCCTCCCCAGGAGAAAGTGGGTGACACTAGAAACAAAGAAAAAGAGTCCCCTGTAGGCCCCCAAAAACCAGACCAGGTGGGTGGGCCCAGAGACACAACCCAAAACAAAGGTGGGTACCAGGGTAAGAGCTGGGATGCCACTAAGGCATGGTGCCATAACTGTAAACAGACAGGGCACCACACCAAGGACACTTCTTGTCCCAAAAACAAACCCCCTAGCAAAATCCCAGGGGTGACCAGTGTAGCCATTGGGGAGGACTCCTCAGATGAGGAGGTCTTCATAGCCTTCAACTGGAAAAAGGGCCCAACAGGTGAGTTGGAGATTCCAGAGGGAAGTAGACACTTCCACCACCTACAGGTGAATGGAATCCCAGCCACTGCCCTGAGAGACACTTGTGCCAGTCACACTATTGTGCATGTCAGGCTGGTGTTCTCAAACCAGTACATCCCAGGTGAGATGGCCAGAGTAAGAGTTAGCCCAGACAGGGTCACTAATAGGCCTGTGGCTCTTGTGCCCATAGAAGTGGGTGGAACTTTTAGCTGGAGAAGGGTGGTAGTCAGTACAGACCTCCCCCTTGATTGTCTCCTTGGAAATGACTACCCAGAGGTTAGTCAGAGCCTAAGAGAAGAACTGGTCCAGGCCAGTCCTCTCCCAAGGATTCTGGAGTGCCTGCCACTGCAGTAAATGCAAGTAGGCCCCAGAAGAAAAAGAAAAGGAAACAGAGTAGGAAAGGTGGACAACCTTTAGCCAAGGTTCCAGCAAGCCAAGGAGATTCTGCTCCAGTAGAGGAGAACTCCAAAAATGGCTCTGATAAAGTCCAACCTGACCCACAAGAAGTCCTGGCTAGTCAGGCAACTGTTAAGCCTGAGTGGGTGGCTCCTCAGCTAACAGAAGAAAGAGTGGAAGAAGGGTGTTTACTACAAGATGTGGTAACCCCCCACTCGAATACAGCAGACAGGCACCCTGAACCCAAAGAAGCCTGTAACTTAGCCCCTTCCCTTGTAGGTGAAGAGCTAAAGGTGTGGTTCTGGGCACTGACAGCTGTCAGTGGCCTCTGCTGGGTGTTAGCCTTTATGGCTGCACTATCCTTGGCATGGTGGTCTGATCCCATGCCAAATAACAAGTTAGGCCCCCTGACCCTGTTGGTCATGGTGGGGTTACTCCAGCTCTGGGTAACCTCTTTGGGTAAGCTAGGGGTGACCGTGGCTAAGATAAGATTAGCAGAGGTGGATTCCTCTGACCTCAAAATAGAGAGAATGGGTAAAGACATAAAAAGCACAGACAAGAGGCAGTTCAGACTAGGTCCTATCACTGTGGAAGTGGGTCAGTTCCCCAGAGGGAATGACCTGAACAGGAGGATGTAAGGCAGAGTAGGCCCTGCAACAAACCAGCCTATTTCCTCTACTCTTCCTCGCCTGACAGACTAGGAAGACTCTCCCAGCTTTGGCTGAGTCTCCTGGCCTGTGGGCTGGGGGGGGGCTTGTGTAAAGAAATGGCTCCCTGTTGCAGTTACCCCCCACTTTTTGCCTGATACTGATGCTGACTTGACTGAGAAGTGTGCTGGGACCCTGCTAACCAGGCCCCAGCACCAGTGTTCTTTCTGCTAAAATGTACCATTGTTTCCACAATTGGCACACCCTGGCATCCAGATAAGTCCCTTGTAACTGGTACCTCTGGTACCAAGGGCCCTGATGCCAGGGAAGGTCTCTAAGGGCTGCAGCATGTATTATGCCACCCCAGAGACCCCTCACTCAGCACAGACACACTGCTTACAAGCCTGTGTGTGCTAGTGAGAATAAAATGAGTAAGTCGACATGGCACTCCCCTCAGGGTGCCATGCCAGCCTCTCACTGCCTATGCAGTATAGGTAAGACACCCCTCTAGCAGGCCTTACAGCCCCAAGGCAGGGTGCACTATACCATAGGTGAGGGTACCAGTGCATGAGCACTGTACCCCTACAGTGTCTAAGCAAAACCTTAGACATTGTAAGTGCAGGGTAGCCATAAGAGTATATGGTCTGGGAGTCTGTTTTACACGAACTCCACAGCACCATAATGGCTACACTGAAAACTGGGAAGTTTGGTATCAAACTTCTCAGCACAATAAATGCACACTGATGCCAGTGTACATTTTATTGTAAAATACACCACAGAGGGCACCTTAGAGGTGCCCCCTGAAACTTAACCAACTATCTGTGTAGGCTGACTGGTTCCAGCAGCCTGCCACACTAGAGACATGTTGCTGGCCCCATGGGGAGAGTGCCTTTGTCACTCTGAGGCCAGTAACAAAGCCTGCACTGGGTGGAGATGCTAACACCTCCCCCAGGCAGGAGCTGTAACACCTGGTGGTGAGCCTCAAAGGCTCACCCCTTTGTCACAGCCCAGCAGGGCACTCCAGCTTAGTGGAGTTGCCCGCCCCCTCCGGCCACGGCCCCCACTTTTGGCGGCAAGGCTGGAGGGAACAAAGAAAGCAACAAGGAGGAGTCACTGGCCAGTCAGGACAGCCCCTAAGGTGTCCTGAGCTGAGGTGACTCTAACTTTTAGAAATCCTCCATCTTGCAGATGGAGGATTCCCCCAATAGGGTTAGGATTGTGACCCCCTCCCCTTGGGAGGAGGCACAAAGAGGGTGTACCCACCCTCAGGGCTAGTAGCCATTGGCTACTAAACCCCCCAGACCTAAACACGCCCTTAAATTTAGTATTTAAGGGCTACCCTGAACCCTAGAAAATTAGATTCCTGCAACAACAAGAAGAAGGACTGCCCAGCTGAAAACCCCTGCAGAGGAAGACCAGAAGACAACAACTGCCTTGGCTCCAGAAACTCACCGGCCTGTCTCCTGCCTTCCAAAGAACTCTGCTCCAGCGACGCCTTCCAAAGGGACCAGCGACCTCTGAATCCTCTGAGGACTGCCCTGCTTCGACGACGACAAGAAACTCCCGAGGACAGCGGACCTGCTCCAAAAAGACTGCAACTTTGTCTCAAGAAGCAGCTTTAAAGAACCCTGCAACTCCCCGCAAGAAGCGTGAGACTTGCAACACTGCACCCGGCGACCCCGACTCGGCTGGTGGAGAACCAACACCTCAGGGAGGACCCCCGGACTACTCTACGACTGTGAGTACCAAAACCTGTCCCCCCTGAGCCCCCACAGCGCCGCCTGCAGAGGGAATCCCGAGGCTTCCCCTGACCGCGACCCTCTGAAACCTAAGTCCCGACGCCTGGAAAAGACCCTGCACCCGCAGCCCCCAGGACCTGAAGGACCGGACTTTCACTGGAGAAGTGACCCCCAGGAGTCCCTCTCCCTTGCCCAAGTGGAGGTTTCCCCGAGTAAGCCCCCCCTTGCCTGCCTGCAGCGCTAAAGAGATCCCTTGATCTCTCATAGACTAACATTGAAAACCCGACGCTTGTTTCTACACTGCACCCGGCCGCCCCCGCGCTGCTGAGGGTGACATTTCTGTGTGGGCTTGTGTCCCCCCCGGTGCCCTACAAAACCCCCCTGGTCTGCCCTCCGAAGACGCGGGTACTTACCTGCAAGCAGACCGGAACCGGGGCACCCCCTTCTCTCCATTCTAGCCTATGCGTTTTGGGCACCACTTTGAACTCTGCACCTGACCGGCCCTGAGCTGCTGGTGTGGTGACTTTGGGGTTGCTCTGAACCCCCAACGGTGGGCTACCTTGGACCAAGAACTGAACCCTGTAAGTGTCTTACTTACCTGGTAAAACTAACAAAAACTTACCTCCCCCAGGAACTGTGAAAATTGCACTGTGTCCACTTTTAAAGTAGCTATTTGTAAATAACTTGAAAAGTATACATGCAATTGAAATGATTCAAAGTTCCTAATGTACTTACCTGCAATACCTTTCAAACAAGATATTACATGTTAAATTTGAACCTGTGGTTCTTAAAATAAACTAAGAAAAGATATTTTTCTATAACAAAACCTATTGGCTGGATTTGTCTCTGAGTGTGTGTACCTCATTTATTGTCTATGTGTATGTACAACAAATGCTTAACACTACTCCTTGGATAAGCCTACTGCTCGACCACACTACCACAAAATAGAGCATTAGTATTATCTCTTTTTACCACTATTTTACCTCTAAGGGGAACCCTTGGACTCTGTGCATGCTATTCCTTACTTTGAAATAGCACATACAGAGCCAACTTCCTACATTGGTGGATCAGCGGTGGGGTACAAGACTTTGCATTTGCTGGACTACTCAGCCAATACCTGATCACACGACAAATTCCAAAATTGTCATTAGAAATTGATTTTTGCAATTTGAAAAGTTTTCTAAATTCTTAAAAGACCTGTTAGGGCCTTGTGTTAGATCCTGTTTAGCATTTCTTTTAGAATTTAAAAGTTTGTAAAAGTTTGAATTAGATTCTAGAACCAGTTTTAGATTCTTAAAAAGTATTCCAACTTTTAGAAGCAAAATGTCTAGCACAGATGTGACTGTGGTGGAACTCGACACCACACCTTACCTCCATCTACAGATGAGAGAGCTAAGGTCACTCTGTAAACTAAAGAAAATAGCAATAGGCCCCAAACCTACCAAAGTACAGCTCCAGGAGCTTTTGGCAGAGTTTGAAAAGGCCAACCCCTCTGAGGGTGGCAACTCAGAGGATGAAGATAGTGACTTGGAGGGAAATTCCCCCCCTCCAGTCCTACTTAGGGAGAGCAGGGCTACTCAAGCCCTGACTCCACAAATAATAGTCAGAGATGCTGGTTCCCTCACAGGAGGGACCAACAACTCTGAAATCACTGAGGATAACCCCAGTGAAGAGGACATCCAGTTAGCCAGGATGGCCAAAAGATTGGCTTTGGAAAGACAGATCCTAGCCATAGAGAGGGAAAGGCAAGAGATGGGCCTAGGACCCATCAATGGTGGCAGCAACATAAATAGGGTCAGAGATTC